>NW_003052499.1:898995-988294 GCF_000003515.1 Uncinocarpus reesii 1704 | reverse complement strand
AGTTTTGTTTTTTTCGCAAAACAATGTATGTGGTCTCTGCTCAATATATCGTAGCATCTCCGGCTGTTCGCCCCACCGTGGTACTGCCTGTTTCGCCTATTGGACCTCCACCGTGACGGCGATACACCAGTCCGATCTTTAAGATTTGAAACATTGGATAGCCTAGATAGCCGCGATCCTCTTCTTGCTTCATCCGCAATGGATTTTCTACCGGTCGCTTTTTTGCCCTTTCGCTTTTTATGAAGAAGCATTTTGCCTTCTCCATCCTCGTTTAGATCGGTATCGTGGAGCCAAGCGGTGCCGGCTACGCTCATTTTGCGGAAACGCATGGAGTTGTTTGTCAAAGTGCCCGTTTTATCGGAGAATATATAACTGAATGCTTTATTAGTATTAAAGCCTTCCTGGTAGAATGAAGCAAAGCTTACCTGACTTGGCCAAGTTCCTCGTTTATAGTAGAGGTTCTTGCTTCCAAAGGTGTATTCGAATCCTCATCGTACATATCGATATCGTTCAATAGAAACATTTGGGCGACTTTGACAATCTCGAGACTGACGTAAAGAGAGATTGGAATCAGAGTGTTAAACATGATTAGGAAAGACGTAAAGACCGGGCCGTAAGAGACCATGGCTTGCTCAAGATACCAAGATTTACTCTCGACATCTTGAGACCAGAAACGATAAGCGATCGTACAGGCCGAAGAGAGAACCACAACGAAAAGGACGATCACCGCGACAACTCGGTTCACCATTGCCTGAAGAGCGGGCGCTTTAATTCGCGGGTTTTTGTTGGCATTCATCCGTATCTTGCATTCTTCTCCCGTGTAAATTACCATGCCGATGGCTTCGTGGGTATTTCGAAGTACGCTTCCACGATAGATAACTTCGTTGTTAGTCAGAGGCAATTTCTCGCCTGCAACTGTGACGTTGCCATCGAACTTGTAGAGATCGATATTTGGGTCCTCCACCGCAAAATGGGTTGACTTATTTGCGGTGATGTCTTCTATAGTGGCACAAGTTTTTGCAACGGGAATGCAAGGCTTTTTGCTCTTCAGATTGGTTTCTCCATCCAGCGCCATAGTTTCAATATAGGCGATCCCATTAGGCTCTTCAGCATGTAAAAGCACAAGGTCAGCAGGTGCTGGTTGATCGCGCTCCAGCCGGATTACATCACCCACTTGAATATCGATCCACTTCGTCGGCGCCCAAACGTCTGCCTCTTCGGAGATTGGCTGAGAGCTACCTAGCAAGGGATCCGACGTTATTCCATTCTGCCTATTGGGGCGTAGTACCAGGGCCAGTCGATTATTTTCCTCCTTGTCCAATCGATATCGACGAAAATCATCGAATCCTTCCTTTCCCATGGAAATACCAACAAAAATCATTAAAGGAACGAATGTGGTAAAAGTTCCGGTGGTGCTGAGACCGGGTATCATTTGTAAAATAGCAATAACCAGAAAGTAAAAATTCGCAAGTTTGGAAAATTGAGCAATGAACTGCTTAGGAAAGAAACTCCACAGACTATATCGGCTGGATCGAATATAGTTACTGATATAGTGTTTTCCTGTCCGCTCATCTATGAGTGGTTCGGTTCGGTGTGCATCCAGGTCAATGTGCCGACCGTCTTTGCTAGGAGGAATAGGCTTGATTCGAAGAACGTGTTCGCGGAAAACAACACCTATTGATTCTAGCAATGATAGTATCCACTGCGTAAAGCTTTTCTTTGCTAGACCATAAGAACGGGATGCGCGATACGTGCGGACGCCTTTAAGGGTGTCCGTTCTTTCTGACGCAAACGCAGAGTCATCGTCCTTGTTGCTGGATGAAACCTCTCCAATTTCAACCATTTCGCCCTTAGACGAGCCGCTATCCGACCGGCTGTGGGTGACTGTAGCGTTCCTGCGATCTGTTGCATTTTGTCCCAATTCAATAGATGTATCATTCACGGGTGAATTGGTTTGGTGGAGGTTTCGGTTGAATAGTGTACGTCGAAGCGAATAACCCCGGCTTCTAGAGGCTGGAGATGGCACAGGTGGCGAGATAGGTGAGTTATTAGAACTGGGTGAAACCACAGGAGAGCTGTTGCCACTTGGCGATAGGCGTGCCGCTTGGGACGAAAGGGGCGGATGCCCCGTCTCCACGGTTAGTCCCGAGGCAGCGATGCGAGAACTTCGACTAACCGGACGCTCTCCTAAATCTCCAAGGGTGTCCTGGTGAGAGTCACTCTCAGAACCCCGCTCTATATCGGTTGAGAATCGCACGCGTTGTTGAGATGGTCTCCGAAGCGTTGAGGTATCCACCTCCGAAGGCCTTCTTCCCTGATCTCCGTCGAGGCCTTGTATCATATCATTCCCGGTCTGTTCGGCGGGAGGTTGTTCGCTTTGGTCCTGTAACAGTATTCTCTCTTCCTCAGCACCTCCATTATCGTCATCGCCACTAGTCGAAATTCTCAAGGGTGACCCCGACGATTGACGACGCGGTCCTTGAGGCGCAAGCCTACCATCACGGGCACGGTCATCATCAGCAGCCATAGCAATGGCAGAGGCCTGGTAATATGTCTTCTTTATTCCCCGCCGGATCTCTCAAAATTTCCCGCAGGTAAGTTTTGTTCTTCGCTTTGTTCGCTCCCCTCTCTTTCTAGCCAGCCTCGAAGCGTTTATAGCGAATGTATAGATAACGAACGGGAATTCCTAACCCCGGCGTTGGCAGTTGAACGATTCACACTGACACGACAATCTCGAGGACAGGGACTCATGGTAAATATGACGAAAATTGGGGTGGCCGCTCCGTCGGATAAGTGGATGCGAAGCGGTTTCCTAGACCCCCGGCGACGGCATCGAGGACAGTATGTTCAGAAGAGGAGCAGTTCCGTGAAGTCTCGGGGCCAGCTGGTGCGGTTTTGATCCGATGGGGTTGGGATGGGTCGCTGTCCAAAAGCAGGGTTATGGCGGGCCAAGGCGACCGGCTTCGCCGTCCGGTGTACGTAAGCCGCCGGGATTGGCCTTGGCGGGAGTGGTTTAGTCATCTTCGCCATCTCCACGGAGTAAATATTAATGAGATCTGAGCGCAAAGGTGAAGAGGAAGCACGTTGATCACTGTTGTAGGGTTATGTATAGGTTAGGGATATGCACGTTGCTATACAGCTATCATTGATAGTCAGGGTATAATATGTTCTATCCAGTAAATCAAATTCCCCCAGAAACTTCGCACCGCAGATGTCGCAGGTACTCCGTAGACCCTGGATAAAAGGAAAATCCACAGAATCCCTTTCGACATCCAACTTTGCAACCACCGAAGGCAAGGTTACCATTAATTGTCTAACTTCTCGGGGACGCGACCCGCAGTGGCGGACTGATGGTAGCACAGTGTTTCATGTCGGAACATCACCGACCATGATATCTAAACGTTTCTTTCTGCCCTGACCCGGCCCAATTGGCCTGAGGATTTCATCAGGCGCGCATTTGTGCCCCCTCTAGTAGACGGCCCATATATCAACCTCGGTCTACCATCAATTATCTTGCGGCCCAAACTTCTTTCGAATCTCCGCTTGGGTAAACCGACGAGTCTTTGTTCGAAGCATATTCGCGATTTGATCGAAATTCAGCTCCATTTGGTCACCGAGAGGTACGAGACATTTGGCAAGATGCATGTAGTCCTTTTGTAAAAGCTTGACCGTGATCATGAAATAATCAATATTGCGGAACACGAGCGCGTGTTCCGCGCCGTAGCGTGCTTTTTGTTTCAGGAAAGCAGCTGGGTGGTCGCGCCAATGCCTCCGGGGATTAAGGTGGTGGGACGTATGGTAGCCATCGTTGTAGCAATGGCGGTTACTCTGTGCACCATCAAATTAGCCAACAAGTCCAACAATCATCAAGATAGGCGGGGAGACCTACTGCCACATCGATGAGAGTAATGCTGGAGCGAAAATCGGAGGTTGGATCGGCCTCATCGACGAATGCGTGCTGGCCCCAGTTGCCAATCATCAACGCTATGCGGAGCTGCAAAAAGGGCAACAGGAAAACAAACAAGGTTGCTCTCCAATGTAGACGAGTAAGCAGATAAAGGAAAATGTAATTCGCGACCTCCCAGAAGGCTGCCTTTGCACCCAAAGCCAGCTTGCCCTTGCGTACAAAATAAAGAGGCAGCTCCAACCAAATGAGAAAGAAGAATCGAGTCACGTAGCATAAAAAGTCAAAAAGCTCATCACGCTGGTAGTAGATGGTTGACGAAAGATCTTCGGGGCCATTTCCTTCGACATGATGGTGCTTAACATGGTGATAATAGTAAGAATTCCAGGTGTGCCCCATGAGCGGGTTGGTAATGTATGGGAAGAGGGCGTCAAACCACCCATACTTTTTAGCCAAAACTCCGTTCATGTGGATGTGCTGATGCATCATGAGCGTGTACGTTGCTGCATAGTATGCCTGCATCAGCCAGTGCACGACTCCGTGAAGCCAATGGTAATTGTAATACAAGTAGATTGCACTTGGGACGGACGTCGCAAAGTACAGTAGTAGGTGGGTAAGCATGACAATGTCTGTTTCAACACGGACAATTTTGCTCGCCACTTTTATATATGGCTGTATCAAGTAGCCATGCACAAGGGGAAACCGCTTGAGATCTTTCAGATCCCAGAAAAAGAAGA
The DNA here is from genome assembly GCF_000003515.1 of Uncinocarpus reesii 1704. Lineage (NCBI taxonomy): Eukaryota > Fungi > Ascomycota > Eurotiomycetes > Onygenales > Onygenaceae > Uncinocarpus > Uncinocarpus reesii. Next base: position 983,653 of record NW_003052499.1, on the reverse strand, counting down.
CCGTTGGTTCGAAGTCTCTATGAGTCGGGTCATTGAGGGCATCCAATGTCCTGATAGCAGCTTCATCGGCAGCCGACGAGCCATTGAGCGGTACATCGGCGACTGGGCCTAAACCGACCGTCAATTTTCCGCTCTGAAAGATTGATATTCCGACTAAGCTTACCATCAAGAGTTCGCGGGGGTGGTTTGATCGTTGACTTGGTGTGACGGTTCGTAGTGCCATGGCCATTCAAAAAAGGTTGCGCTGTTGGATTCTTGGCCTCGTTGATGTCCCGAAGAAGGCTCTTGAGCACCAACAGATCTTGCCTGGTCAGACTAGGGTCAACATATGTCGCCGGGTCCATGTCGGCAGGTGGTGTGAAGGCGCCGGGGCACTTGCTGGGTGTATGCAAAATTATCGCGCCAAGTCACCACCCAGCGAACATGAGGTTTTGTGAATTTGAAGATGAAATAGCTTTCGAAAAGGAGCCGTCAAACACGTTAATATAAGCTATTTATCTCATTGTTTTGAATTCCGGCCTGGAAAATAGGGCAACGCTAGCATCCGAGTTTGAAGGAGCTAAAACCAGGGGGCTTTGAGTCTGACCCCTTTTTGGTAGCTTGGTCATCTAGCTTGCAGGCCTGAGTCTAGGGCCATGTGATGCCTATAGACGCCCGCAGCACCGCTGGGTGTTTAGGGAGCACTCGGCTATATTAGCGCCGATCTGTCCATCCACTTGTTCCAAGCATTTTTCTCGCATTTGATTTGTCTCAGCATCACACAAATAGTTAATCGAAGGAAATGCGGATGGCCGCGTAAAAAGATCATAAGATTGGCAGGGGAAGTTTGAGCTTTCAGGGGGAGCATGATGCTAAATTTAGAAAAGTGTCAACTGTGCTCCGTACTCTGTGAAATTTATTGGCAACATGACTTAGTTATGGCATTTCCAAGATGGCTTTTCAGTTAACGAAATTGATTCATGTGTGTTAGGGCCTTGCATGGGCACCCCAAGCCGGGCTTGCAACATAGTTTACCACGGCCAGGAGTTGGCGTTTCGGGCATTAAAATTCAATTTGGTCAAGCTGACAACAGGGTTGAATCTGAAATGTAGCGAGAAAACTAGTTAAGTGGCAGGTATCTAAATGTGACTTCGCCAAGCATTCGGGGCTCAGCCTGGGCGAGCTCACCTACGGGGTAGGTGATCCACGGTTCAACGATATTCACAGTACAACGATTTTTTCATCAACGAAGCCACCCTTGCTCTCAATTTGATAATTTGACCACCACAATGCGATGGAATCCCCTAGCAAACACAGTGAAGAGGCTATCCAACAGGCACTACATGTATATCATGATTTAAAACGCGCGAATTCGAAGATTAATGTTGCTGCTCTTGCTTGGGAACATAATGTTGATCTACAGCAACTTCAAAGACAGATACTTGGAAAGAGACTCAAAAGGGGATGGCCAGGGCCTAATAAAGTGTTGGATCCCTCTCAAGATTGAAGATATTTGATGGCACCAAAATACTAGGGAGTTTTGAGCCTTCTGAATCAGTTCTTCCAGCTGAGATAAATAGACCAGTTACACCAACTGCACCAAGCTCAACAACTACTATACACTCATGGATTATGGAATCAGATGACCAGTTTTCTTGACAAGCATCCTGATATTTCTCCCTCAATATACTGTGTATTTTGTGGAGCACTTTCCCAGGCAGAAATAGGTGCATTCAACACTGATTTACTTGGAGGAAATATGTGAGAGACCCTGTAAATCTCGGGCCATGGTCATATCTTCAGTTCATGGGAATCCTATACATTAAGGATGCCAAACAGGAACTAGAAACCAAGAAAAGGATCTTAATTGACAAGTGGTGGAAAAAGCATGGCCCAAGTAAGGATATCTTTGTGGAATGGGATTCAACTACCAATGAACTTATTACACTTCCTGTAACCCAACCATTGTGGGAACAGGGCCAGGTTTAATATCATCAGTAGCTCTAGTATTCTATTAACAAATCTGATATTTACAAATCAATTACTGGTTGTGGTTGTTGGTAAATCATGGATTCAATCGGCCTCGTTGATGGAAAAAATTGTTGTACTGTGAATATCGTTGAACCGTGGATCACCTACCCCGTAGGTGAGCTCGCCCAGGCTGAGCCCCGAATGCTTGGCGAAGTCACGTTTAGATCCCTACCTAGATGGAATAGAATGTTACTCTCGAACAGGTTTATATCATTTTGTCTCTTGTCGCACTTTCATGGCTTAGCGGCCATCCAAGTGCCTTAACCATTCAACAGTCTCCTCACAAGATCCTAAAATATATCTAGAGATGCGGAATATAATCAGCCCAACGAACCGTTTTGTATAAATCAGCATCCGACTTTCTTAAGCTAATAAAAGCCTCGATAACAATAAATCCGCGCGCAGCAATATAATGGATCAAAATAATCTGTCCAAGCGAAATGACTGGATCCCATACTTTCTTCATGCGCGTGCTTGTGTTGGGATGCTGCCACCAGGCTACAAGGACTGCAGAAAAAGTCATGATAAACAAGCACGACCCGTACCACAAAACACCCTCTGTGGCGGTGGGAAAATCATAGTTGAGAGTGGACATGTGAACAGCGCCATAGCAGACAGCGAGGAAAGACACAGCGAAAAGCTGAACCCGTTGTCCGGCTGCCCCTGCACTAGCAGAAAACTGAATATTAGGCAGATATTCGGCGACAAAGTCTCTATCTTCATCGGTGAAAAACTCCCTCCCGAAGCGAGCAATTTCCTTTAATTGAGGGTATCTTCGGATCGCACTAGCAGCGAGCTCCCATCGCCGCACATCTTTCTCTGACATCTTGCGCGGTACATCACCAGAGGGAAAGATATAATCTTTGAAACCAAAACGTGAGTAGGAGTCAATTTCGTTCTTTCTCAGTTGCAGGCCTGGGTTAGTTTCAGTTTCTACCAACGATACCGGAGCTCGTGGACTGGGCTCTTGAGTGCTTAAGTTGAGCGCCTCGTCGGCGGCACGCCTCGAGTGCAGCATTACAATCTCGTTTGATGGTGCTGGTGCCCGCTCGCTCCGTATTGTCGCAGGCTCATATATCAACCAAGAGGATTCCGCAGCATCCCTATGTTCGTGAATAAACCCAAGCCCAGGGGTAAGCATCGCCATGTAAGCAAGGATCCCCTTATATTCTTCCGCATAGAGGTCCAGCGGATCCCTAACCTCTAGAGGCTTCTTGAACCAAAAGCTGTACATCATCAAGGCGCAAACGACATGCACCATTGTGTGAATCTCTAGCAGTGATATCGGAAGCGCATTGACCTTCCGTGCTATACACTGAAGTACGAGCCACGCTGTTTGAAAGATAACAAGGCCTTTCGCGAGGATGTCGCCCTTGCTTTTGTCTTCGATCGCTTCACGTGTGATTTTTGGGGCGCAACCTAGGCAATTCAATAGCCGCATGCCTGTGGGTGTCACCAGAAGGCGTTTATGATAGTCAGAAAACTCGGACGCATCAAAGGCCACACCGCCCATAACCACAAAGAAGCCTTCAACTAAGCTCCAAGTGCGATTTTTCAACTCCTGTTGTTGCGACTTAGTTGAGATAATGCGTTGGATCGAGCGCGGCCACGTTGACATACCTGCGACTTGGTGACCGCTTGACTTTGCTTTCCAGAGTCGCGATCAATTCGCTGCATTTCCAGATCGGTGTTTTCCAGCTCGAGTGTCGCTATGGGTCGGTTATCAAGCCCTCCATCTTCCCTTCCCGCTCCTTTGAAATAACTCAGATTTGGTGTATTAGCATCGTCTCGAACGAGTCTGGCCACCCACCACTGGCTGATGGCGACATACAGGACGATTTCGGGGGCAAACAGGCCACAGGCCATCCATTTTATCTTCCTCAGAAGGTGCTTCCTGTCGCTCTGGCCAGGTTTGGGCACATTCAAGTGAAGAGCCGTCGCGATGCATAATACCAGCGTGAAAGTGCAGCTGTAGAGCAAATCCCATGTGCCGCGTGCCTGGGGAGATGGCACCCATTTAACGGTGGAATTGTGCGGCGTGGAGCCAGCCGAGTCCATCTATCTTCAATGGAGTTAACTGGTTATGTACACTTGCAAAGATTGGGCATCCGACATGGAGCAACACGTACTCTGCAGTGAAGATCCAAAGCCGCGACTCTCTGCAACGAGCTGACAAGATTTATATCTGAGGCTTTGAAACGACCTTGAGGAGAAAGCCCAGCACCAGCTATCCACCAAATAGCTGCCGTGAACAGGCCCTGTTTGAAAAATGCGCACCGGATTTCCCCACCATCGTGATCCTCGCCGCCGGACCGTCATGTAAAGCGGTCTCACAAGGCTGTTGGCCCGCAGCCTTGCGCTCTTGGCCTCACAAGTGCCCAATCAATCCCAATTGCAGAGTGATCAGTGTCGCGAACCGAGAAATCTTTCATGAAGGAAAACTTGTGTCATTCCTCCCGTTGTTTTGATAGCTATCAACTAACTGGGGTCAACACACAACCAATATTCATAGTTACTTTTCGTTCCAATGAGCCATAGACTGGCAGAATGTCTTGGACCATCGCCAGATGACCCGCCTCCGATTCGACGGGAGCGGTTCCCGACACTCGCTGAAGTGCTCAGGCGGGATAGTCGCGCACCGGTTGACCTCTTTTCCTTCTACATATACATGCGCGATCGAGAACATGCCGTGGATTACTTGGACTTTTGGTCAGCGATTTCTCGGATAGTTATCGAAGACATGGCTTTTGGTGATTTTCGGCTAAACAAGGCCTAATTAATACAGGATCGATGTTGCGCAACACGAGACCCTGTGCCGCCAGTATGCTCAGGATCTGCTACGACGCGATCCGCCCGAGGGTCCGTTGGCTGAGGGTGATAATGGCAACGCTTCCAACGATAGTGAATCGAGAAGGTTTTTCGCGAAGTCAGACCTCCAAAACTCAGCAATGAAACTTCTTTACACCTATCTGCTTCGTGGTTCGGAGAGACACATCGCCCTACCACCAAGTATCACCGATGAGGTCAGCAAGGCTATCGAACAGGAGGGCCGAGATGATCCAGGAGTCTTTGCCCAGGCGAAGGAATATGTTCTGCAGGCCATGGAAAGAGATTCTTACCCCCGATTTTTACAGCACCAGGCCCTCGGCAACATTGTTTTGGCCAATATAAAAATACGTATGACCGTTGGCCTCCTGAGTACGTTGGGTGGCTTCTGGGCCTCATTCATGCTCGCAATACTGGGTTATTCACGCCCAGTCCGCTGTTGGGTAAGGCCTCCCATTCCCACCGCATTCTGAAATAATTGATTGACGGCTTAACCCAGCCGATTATCCCATTTACTATCGGCGTTTATGCCATCGTCTCATCTTCCTATAGCCTAGATCCGTTCCTTGTTTTGCTAGGCTGCAGCGAAATTACTTTCATGCAGTATTCTCGGATTCAGGAGCCGTTTGTCCGCTCACTGCTTCAAAAACGAGCCATGATAATCCTGATCCAATGTTTGTTAATTGATGCTGCAGTGTGCTGTCTGTTTATTTTCGTGCCAGAAAGGCGTTTGTGACCTACTACGAACCCATCGGTTAGGGCTCAAGACGTCGTAGGGATGTCCGTATCCTATTTCTCAATTCGAGAGGAAAAGTACCATTGACAGTGGTAATTTGCGACGTACGGCGTACAATCTGTAGATATGGGCGTGGGAGGCATCAAAAAGGGCACAATCTTTTATGTCTACCTGATGCGTGAGCGTTTGTGGATCTGACGGTCTCACTCATTCCGCAACAACTCGTTACGCTTCATATTCCGCACGGATATATTCTTCTAACCATTTGATTGATTCAAAAATTTGCGCTGAACCCTTCTCAAAGATGGGTTTTCCTGTTGAACTGCAGGGATTGTGTATCCGCTGCCAATCAAAATAGCCCCTGGAAAGCACTTATGCAGAAGGTCGATTAGGCTCCAGCTTTGGCACTTTGATATCATGTCCTGCTCTTCGCTTCTCACTACCCCGCCAGAGGGGCTGGTTGGGCTTCAACAACAAGGCGAACTCCTCATCAGCTCTGCCCACCTTCATCGCAGGCGGCACGCCCAGTCTAATTTTTGCAATCTTCACATCGCAAGGCGTTAAGCCATAGTCAAATATCCGAGCAAGAGTACCAAGAAAGAAAGATGGCCGCCGAACCTGAATATGTCCCCCGCTCCACCGAAACCGTTTACCACATCGCTCGGGAAGTGGTTCAACTTCTAAAGCAATCAGGCGAGACTCTCGCCGTTTCTGAATCGCTCACAGGCGGCGGAGTAATGGCCACTCTGACATCTGTCGAAGGGTGCAGCGCTGTTTTCCGCGGCGGAGTCGTGTCCTACGCCACCCCAGTCAAACAACATCTCCTCAAGGTCGACGGGGATCTCATCGCTGAACACGGTGTCATCCATGCTGATGTTGCCGCCCAAATGGCTGCCGGAGCCAGGACTGTCACCACCCACCAAGACATGGCTCCGACTTCCTGGGGCATTGGAACAACAGGGGTAGCAGGACCTGATCCCCAGGACGGGAAACCGGTGGGAATGGTCTTCATCGGCGTGGCTTCGCCAAGTGGCAGTAAAGGCTTTGGGCCTTTTCACTTCCCCGGCTCGCGTGAACGAGTTCGAGAGGCCACAGTCGGCGAGGCGCTGTCCCTCCTTCGCCAAGAGCTGCTCAGGGCGAAGCTGCAAAATTGAAAAGTCGAAGAGCATTTTCGTGAGATAGTCAAGCGCGAGATTCAATTCTCAGACCATGGTTTCATCAGAATCTAATTTTGGAAAGATTCATGAGATTGATAGGTGTATCTTAGCGGCGATGATGTAAATGTCAAGCTTCTCTAGAAGTCACAACTATGTCCCATATTCAAAGAGAAAAATTCCGTAAACACTAGGTCGGAAACAAATGATAATGTAATACTCGGGAATCGGATAGCAAGCAATTTCAAAATAAAAGCTGAATAGAAAAGGCACACCATGGGACGAGAGTGGCTGGTTTCATCATCCAAATCAAAAGCATCAACTGAATGGAAATTTGTATATGGGGTTTGCCTCGCCGAAAGGATGTCTCTAGCGTTAAGACCCGTAAGACACATTTGTGTAGTCTATCAATCAAGCTAATAGGTTTTAGTTTGGTCACAAAAGTGATAACACTTTCCCGACAACGTTCGTCTATATCTTGTCGTATATAATCAAGTAGGCTGGCATCATCGCCCGCTTGTTGTAAACGACGCGTTCGTCGGTTGAAAATGCGCTTGATGGGCCAGGTACAGCGTGCACCTAGTGAACCATTGAAGTAAGCATATAGATACATAAGTCTCGATCATCAGAATAGAGTGCTTACAGAGTTGTATCCTTGTGGATGTCGGTCGAGTGTTGGGAATGTCCATTATGGTTCCAAATGGCTTTCCAAGGACAACCCTACAGAGAAGAAGGGCATTATGGAGCGCATCGGGGTCCATGTTTGCTGCGTATTTATCTGCCCTGAGAAGAGGTTAGTAGGCGACAAGAACTAATCGAGTATTTCCCACTTAGAACTATCTGCAGTTGTGTAGAGTCCGGGGCCAAGTCTGATACCGCGGCTAGGAAAGAACTACATTAGCTCATGACGCCCTCTTCGAATTAAACAAAATCCTGTCGAAAACACAGTACCCAGTAGTCCGTTTCAATCTCAAATACGGACCAAACCCCTCACAGATAGCCTCGCAAAGTTTGCAGTCAGGGTGATCACACGGCCTAGTATTGCCAGCTTCCCCAAGGGTGCAGTAGCGAGCAACCCCACGGAATAGTTTCTTTTCATTTCCAGGTCTTAGCCCCTTAAGCATGAAATTTCCGAACCCTTCAATGTCGGCCCTAAAACGGTAAGCATGAATACAATATTTGCTGCAATAAACAAGAATTATTCTATCTTACCGATAATTTTCATAACGGACTCTGGCACGCCTTTTCCAAGTTATAAGATAAATTCTTCTGATAACAGGAATTGCTTTGCCTTGCCACCTGTCCAAAAATTGATATGCAACTAAAATGGTAAGAGTAAAGAAAATGAAAGTAGGTCGATTTTGAGGGGCGCAGATACCATTTTTAAACATAACATGATCTTTGGGGATTTTTATAAGGGCCGGGGCCTTAGCTGCTGCCCTATTGGAGCACTGTCGAGAACAAAAGGTGTAGTTCTTGCTTTTCGGATTGCGGAAGCACTTGAGACAAATGTCGTTATACATATTGGATCGTCACAAACCCACGCACTGACAGTAGTGTATTCGGACGGGAAGTACAACAAAGAAACTAACAAGGGCGTCAAGTGGGAGAGAGAGAGAAATCTGGAGGGAAAAATCCGACAAAATCGCGCCTTTAGAGTGAAAAAGCTTTATTGACAACTTGCTCTTCCTGGAATTTAGAAGCTCAGTTCAGGTTTTATACTGTCCTCCTCGATACACCAGGGCTTTGCTTATTAGGCAACAGGCGCAACTCAAGCCATCCTGTGCCTCAGTGTCTCTAGGCTGTGCCGCCTGCTCTCATCAAGAGCGCCAGAGCATTAGATTGAAGCCTTCTGCACTCCAGAGGCCACACTTGTGTTATGGGTATCATCTTCCAGTGCTTCGAGTGAAACTTCACCTAAGAACCGGGCCAAAATCGGCGCCGTCAGAATCTCCTTAAGGCTGAAGTGAAGTTGTGAGGAAGTGATTGGCCCGTAGTTGAGGAAAAGAAGCTTGGAGTCTGCCTGGTGCTGCATTGGATCTGGGCGGCTAGCAATTTTGGTGGTCAAGCCACGAATGTTCTGCCCATTTCAACAAGTCATGAAACCCACGTCTCAACAACACTCGTATGTAAGCGCAGAAGGGCTAGAAGCCATAAAATGGCAAAAGCGCAAGATTGTCGGAGTATGCTTGAGCTTTGTAGCTGCTCTATATGAAAGACGTGTCTGATCGTTGATCCGCCCGCCACCCGCAACGCATTGTGCAGTTGACATCACTGGCAAAATTGCCAGCATTGTTCGGGTTTTAAGTAGATTTGACACAATCCTATGCGCCATTGATATGCTAGAGTCCATGTAATATGGGGAGAAGAGAGTCGAGCGGAAAGACCACCAACACTGCCTGACCATGTTAAAGCCGGATAATAGAAGGACCGAGATTGATCGTCTAACTTGAAGGAGACTAACCAGCACCGAGCATCCTTCGGGAACCTGATTCTCGATGCGGCTGAACTCCAATATCAAGTTCCATCACAAACGGCAAATCATCACCATATCACAGGGCTCAATGGATCTTTCTGTACCGTGTGATGTCATCCAGGTTAGGCAATGGGGCTGCTCAGCAGCTGTTCTCCGGGCTTCTATCTAAATTGGTTGAGAATTGCTATATCAGACAAGACTCTCAGCCGCGGGGCTGTCGATCAGTTCCAATCACTGCCCATTCTGCTACTATTGTTAGCTCAGATGCCATGGGCTTGTTTTGACATGCTTGTTGATCACCACCTTGATCATCGCACTTTTTCTTTGACGCTCGCTGGTGAAATCCGGCTAATATATATAACCGGGATCGGGCAATATGTCAATTGATGTTTGCTAGAATCCAGATGTCTGTTTGGACCGTTATATCGATTCCCTATCATATTCTACTGTCAGAAATATAAGGATCTTTCTTATTCTGGGTGTTCAGATATCAAAACATGCATCGAGACATTCTCTCACTGCTAGCAGCAACATCGTTATGCTCTGCCGTACCCCCTCCTGAGAAACCATGCAATCCTCCTGCTACGTATCCATTAACCCATAACAGTTCAGCCATAGCCCATGACCCGGATATCCTCAAGCACGAAGACTATTATTACCTCTTGGGATCAGGGCCTGGGATACGCTTTTCCAGGGCAAGAAGTTTAAACGGCCCTTGGGAAGACCTGGGGGCCATTTTGGACAAACCGAGCATTATCCCAAAGGGTGACCGAGCGAAACCCTGGGCCCCGTACGTGCTTCACAACGGCGATACCTTTTACTGTTATTACGCCGTTAGCTCATCGGGCTCCAACGACAGCGCGATTGGAGTCGCAACTTCTAAACAGATGAAACCTGGGAGCTGGACAGATCATGGTGCGCTCGTCCATACTGGAACCGGCCCCGGTTCCCAGAGAGAGCCCTTCAAAGGATCCAACGCCATCGATCCGCAGGTGTTTATTGACCCGAAAGACGGTCAAGCGTACTTGAATTATGGGAGTTACTTCTCGGGCCTCTGGCAGGTCCCTTTGAGTGATGACTTGATGTCACTCAAGTACCCCGACAAGGTCGATGGCAGGCACCTTGTTAACAAGCCCACAGGAGTAGAGGAAAATAGCTTTATCACATTCAAGGATGGCTTCTATTACCTTTGGTTTAGCTATGGACAGTGCTGCAATTTTGATCCGGGTAACCTTCCTGAGGATGGAAAAGAGTATGTGTGGCTGGGCTTTTCTCCCCTTGATTCCATAATTGATATCAAAAGCACGAAAGCTGACAAGAATGGAAAAAAATAGATATTCGATTCGTGTCGGGCGCTCGAAGAATGTTCGTGGTCCATTTGTAGACAAGTGCAGCAGGGAATTGACATCCGGAGGTGGCCATGTTGTGTATGGCTCGAACCATAATAAACAGGTATACGCACCTGGTGGGCAGGGCGTGTTGCCCGGGGACCCACAAGACATTTTATACTATCATTGCTGTGAGTGTGCACATACCAGTTGGCTCCAATCAATGCACGAAAACATAGAGAGGTGAGCTGACCGTCCGCAAGTGAATACCAGTGTTGGTTTAGAATATTTGGTAAGTGGTCCTCAGGTAATCATTGATCGTCGAGACTTATTACTGACAATCTCCCTTAGGACGCCTACATGGGATGGAGCTATCTTGAGTATGTCGACGGTTGGCCTGTCGCTACATCCGACCCTGTTTGAAATGAGGCGTAATACAGTCCTCTTTGATCCGCCACAGCGTAATAACTCCCTGCTGGTTTCATGGAATATCCGGGAGATATTTTTTGTGGCGTTATGACTATTCGATTCGAGACAAACTGGATTGATGATTTGCCAAGGAAATTTACGATGTTTATACAATATTGCCCCTTATACTTTATGATGATAATACAGTCGGTGTATTCGAGATATATTAGAACGGAACCTGAATAGCTGCCTTTGCCCGAAAGGCTTGCAGTACCAACTCACCCTCTCATGATTATCTCAAAAGGATCTTTCATCAGTTCTTGAGCTGATTTCCTCTCCTCAGGATCCCACGTCAGTAGCTTCTTCACAAAGGTCAGAAATTCACGTTTCCCCTCATCCCCCCATGGCGGTAGAGTATCTTCCAGGGCCATCTTGGGGACAAGATCCGGATATCTGAATTTCCCTACGACAAATCAGCCAATTAGTTAAGTTCCGCAGAGCAAACGCAACCCGCTCTGCATTGGAGGTAAAAAACAAACCATTATCGTTGAGAAAGGGCCCGCCAAAGTAGTCCCGCGCGTTCTGGCATAGTTTGCCTTCGGAGTTTAGAATCTCAATCCCCCAAGACCACTGACTCCGCTCCAGCGACATGGTGACAATCTTCTGAGGAGGGGGCCCAAGTAATCCGATCATCTCCGCGATATGTGCCTTAGCAGAGTACTTGCTATTTTCGTCATGAACGTGGCGGAACAAGTCTTCGATTTGGGCAAAATTCCACAGCTGCTTGCCAATTAGCAAAAACACGTAAAAGAAGAGGAGAAGAGAAGAGAGTTAAGGGAGAAAGAAGAAACAAATCAGTAAAGAGTTCATTTCGCCTTACCATGACTCCGAGATTCCAGATGTCGGCCTTTGTCGTCCATCCACAGCCAAGTAAAACTTCCGGAGCGCGATAAACGTCTGGCTGTATCGGATGCAGCATATGCTCATGGGGTTGTATACGACATGCCGAGCCAAAATCCGTGATTTTAGGCAGGCATTTCGCTTCATGAAGATCACCGAAATTGTTATGGGACAAATAGACCGTCCGTCCTGTGCCATCAACCTTCTGGCCCATAGGCAGAGAACGTTGCGCCTTGACAAAGTTCTTGAGAACGTCCTCATTCTCAAATGTAACAAGTATATTATCCAATTTCAGGTCTGTATCTCGTTATCAGCGACATCGGTGCAAGGTCGAGCAAAAGCAGTTTCACCTGTATGAACCACTCCGCATTCCGCGTGCAAATACCATAGCCCAATGAGAAGAGTTCTGGTATACATCTTCAACAAAGGTAGATTGAAACTACCACCTTTTAGTCGCTGGCGAAACAGCCACGCCGGCTTTCTCATGGTATCATAAACCAAACACAAGTGGTCACCACCAGAGCTTGACAGCACGAAACTGTCGACATGAGTTCTGATAAACTGCATGCTAGGGTGATGAGGTGCCTTCTCAGCAACGTATTTCTCGATATCAACTTCATGGGCAGCTTCTTTGGAGTTTGCATTATTGATCTTCAACGTGACGAAGCGATCTTGCTGCCAACGATACCTAGGCCTGGGTCTTAACTTGCTGTCCTCGATAAGGTATACCACGGCAACACTCACCTTGCGAGATCTTGAGCAAGCCAAACAGTCGAGGAGCCGCCCCAGCCTATTTTAACCAGTGGAAGGTACCGGTTGTTGAAAATGCTTCCTGGCTTAACAGGATAGTAGAGATGAGAATCGTACCCTGGGCATATTTCCTCATCAATTGGCTCGTCTGGGGGTAGGGCAGCGCCTACGGTCTCAGGGAACTTTTGCGGCCGAGCCCGAAAAAACGATAATGGTCGTGCCTCTGTGCGCAAGGGAGCCATTCGTCGAAAGGCGCATTTTGGGAGTAGTTGTGAGATCTGCATTGCCAGGTGCCAATTATTTTAGCCGCCTGCTGAGGTCAAGTGTTTTGAATGAAATTGCAAGTGCTTGCTTTGGAGCGCAAATGAACACAGGAGACCAAATAGCTAACTAGCAAAGGAGGGCATCTGTTCATTGAACTTGCCAGCGATCAGCACAATCTGATATCAACCCAATTGCAACACAAAGCGCTGGTGACAGCCCCAACGACAATTGATTTGGTCCAGGGCCAAGGGTATATGACTCCAACTGGTTAATTGCTGGTGCTGAATTAGATTATTTGTCATTCCATCCTCTATGGGTCCTATACCTACTTTTCAATAGGGAGACTCTTCAACTTCTTACGTTCAAAGATAGCCCTTTCGGCAAATGGACACTTTTCCGAGAAGACAAAGCATATGCTTCACAGAATCATTATGAACAAGTTAACAACTTTTCAAATGTCTTGGGAGTCGGTTTACAAAGCAATATCACTGTCATAGTTATAACACAAGAACTAATAGCAAGTCAAAGTGAAATTCTCTGAAGCGGTCATTTGGTACTTCGCACCATAGTTAAGAAATATAACCTGCCCTGATGGACCATACAGCAAAACCTAAGAAAAGGAGGGAAACGAAGGCATTATCATTAAATTGCGAAATTAGGAGTGCTAAACACAGCTTAGTACCTCTGTGGTGGAGGTGGGCCGCCGTATCCCCCTTGAGGCGGGTAGCCGCCCTGTGGTGGTTGACCATAACCTTGCTGTGGCTGACCGTAACCTCCTTGAGGCTGGCCATACCCTTGTTGCTGATATGGGGGATATCCTTGTTGTGGTGGAGGAGCTCCGTACTGACCAGGAGGAGGTGCACCATATTGACCCTGGGGTGGCGCGCCATATGCGCCTTGAGGAGGCCCGCTCGGTCGATTTGCTTTCTCGTCTCGGGTATCATAAGAGGAATCGATAGCTCCGAGAATCATTTTAGCGAGCTATAGATAAGTTAGTTGCTGAATATAGCGATGATTGAACTTGAGAAGGTATAGCTTACCCAAAGATCTGGTGTCAAATCAACGGGAGGGTTGGCGCGCGACATTTCATCTTGTTCGACCTCGAAGTCTGTTTAGTTTGTTAGTTAATACCCTTAAAAGACGTTCCACTTTTGGAAGGGATGACGGCAAAACCTACTCGACGTGCAGTCGACCAATTCGCCAATACCAGGTTCCTCGTCAATTTTTGAGAGGAATTCTCGCGCTTTAAGATCGTTTCCAACCTGAGCAAACTGGAAAGAGACAGCGCCGCGGCCATAGCGAGGGTTCTTTTGCAATTCGGAGCTAGCATAACGAATAGCATCAAAGACTGCTCCTTGTGGTTCCCCAGCCGGTTGTCCGTCAGTGATCGTAATGATGAGGACAGGTTTCCTGAGCTGGCCAGCGCGGGCTGGGCCAACAACCAAAGGCTCCAAGACCTTGTTCCTCAAACTTGTTCCCATCGGCGTCAAGCCCTTGAATTGGATACGCTGGATCAGAGCCTCAACCTGTCCTTCACTGCGGATTCCGTCTCCTTGCTCATTGGAATTCATAAAACGAACTTGAATACCATCATCGTCAAACAGGGAAGCAGCGAAAGCGACACGAGAAAGGATAAGCTTGAGATCCTTGATGCGTTCTCCATTCTCTTCGAACTGCATGGAGCCACTATCATCAATGTACAAGATGACATCGAACAAAGCCAGTTTCACAATGTCCTGTCCAACTTCTCGAGGAACCCGCCACGTAGTACAGAGCTGGTCGATTTGGTTGGTAATTCTGCCAACAATTTGGTCGAGAACTGGTGAATTAGCAGGGTACATATTTTGCAGACCCTTCTCGTTAATCGTGGCCAAAAGGGATTGTTTGTAGGCACCAAGCTGCTGTGGGGTCGGTGGTTGAGCTGGAGGTGCTCCATACTGAGGCGCTCCTGGGTATGGTGAGCCTTGAGGAGGATATCCTGAGGCTCCCTGCGGAGGGTAACCTTGCCCTTGGGGAGGATGGGGCGACTGAGGAGGATATTGTCCCTGTTGAGGCGGTTGGCCCTAATTGATAGTAGCAATTTATTAGCTACTAGCCTAACAATAAAGGAAAATCGCAGCCTAGATAAACTTCAGACAATGAGACGAACGTAATAGGGTTGTGGCTGTTGCTGTGGGTAGGGCTGTCCATAAGGGCTTTGCTGGGGGAGGCTGCCCATAAGAGTTTTGTGGAGGGGGGGCTCCATATTTTTGATCTCCATACGGTGGTTGCTGCTGCTGCCCTGGGGGTTGGTGTTTGTTGCTGTCCATAGGCGGGTTTGCTGTCCGTATGAAGGAGGTGGCTGGTATCCCTGTTTGATATTGAGGCTGTTGATAGCGCTGTGGGATACCCTGATTGGAGCGGGAACCTTGGAAATGGCGTGCTTTGGCGGGAGGGGTGGGAGGGACAGCAGGACGTCCATACTGGCTCCTGCTGCGACGACGGTGGTGGCTGCGGGCTCAGAGCGGTCGGATAGGGCGGTTGACCCGGATTTGGAAATGGCTGTCCGTAATACCGTTGGCCACTCATAATTGCGATCGAAGAAGGCGGATGAAAGGCAAGAGAGTTGACACAGAATACGGAGGATCCAGAGGGACAGGCAGCAGAGAAGCGGGCAAACAAGACTCAGAAAAGCAGCGTAGGGAGGGGAGAGAGTGATGCTGGGAAGATGGATTCTTCGCTGATGCAGGGAGGTTGGAATTGACATTTTTTCATCACGGGGTCAAGCGCAACGAAGAAAACGTGATTTGCTTACTGATGTAGTAGGTGGGCCTTGCTGGCCTGCTGGTGCGCCTCCCGGATATGCCTGGTACTGCGGCTGTCCAGGCTGCGGCATTCGACAGTCAATTGTTAGCCACTATATGAAGCAGATTGCCACTTTTTTGCTTTTCCTCCGGAAGCATTCCACAGAGGCTGGTGATGGTGTAACCACTGGGCAGAACGACCTGTCACTCACATATGCTGGTTTCGGCTGTTGAGCTCCCTGAGGTGGCGGGGGACCTCCAGGGTACGTGGAAGGCGGAGCACCGCCGGCGGCAGCCATTTTCGAAGCGAGCTATCATTGTCCCTTTCTGTCAGCATACGTGTCTGTCGTTGTCGAAGCAAAACAGCTAGAATGGTTGTGAGGAAAGCATGGAGTGCGGGGCGATGGCGGGGTACTGTCGAGATCAGAGATTGCTACTTACACCCATTGTTCTACGACTGTCGAGACGGAAAAAGAGAGATTGTCAAAAATTGGGAAAGTGACTCGAGAGAGCTGGAAGAAATCGGGGGAACGAGAGCTAATATATATCGGGGCAGCGGGCTGCGATGGTTGTTCTCTGGTGCCTCGTCGAAAAGTTTCCCAAGAAAACCGAATCAAAACAAAATACGGAGTAAAATACGCAAATGACGTGAGCTGGTGGGGAGTTGTGGCGCAGCAAGGTGTAAAGGGCCAACCAGCGTGCAGTGCTCCTTCAGCCGCTTCCGTCAACATGCAAGCACCCCTCCAAACCCGTGGCTTGTGTGCTCTCTCTGCCTTACAGGGCCTTTCCAGTGACATGTTGTATATGGATAGGTGCAAATCAGAGAGATATCTGACCCCAAAGCACTCGTTTCACTTCTGGCTTTCTGAGCTTCTTTAATCTATTTATTAGCCCTTTCTCCCTTCCGTAACTCTCGGGCTTGACAGTGGTAACTTTGACAAAAACAGGGGTAGCTTTCCCGCATGCCAGCGGTGCACAGCCACATTTTTGACACCAGCCGATTACCAGGTGCTGGATATGGAGTAACTGAGCCTCAATCCGCAAACACTTTGTTCTGATTTACAGACATCTTTTAAGCTTACTTATTAGTAACCATTGGTTGAATAATATATTTGTGATTGGTCCTTTCATTTGCTCACCTTGCAGTGGACATTTCAACTTGCAGCTCTTCAGCTTCTTTCAGTCTTCTCTGCTGACAGACCTAGCCGGATCTGGAGAATGCATGTCAGACGATCATGACAGTGCAACCTATAAAAGCAGTCTGATGGTAAGCTGAAATCAGGCAGTATTGCACTCTGCCTATAAATTAGCTCTCCTTGCTGTTTTTGCTTCCTTGATTATTTCTCTTTCTCCATGCTTTGGTCCTTGGCTTGTTCGGCATATACCAACCAGTTAACTCTGGTCTGCATTTAGCTGCTTTTGCGTCGCTTGGACCAATAGTTATATCGAAGATTGCTTACAGGATACGAACCTTCCAGCTTCCGATGAAAAGTAGGGAGAACACCTTCGACTTCAACTGCTCCGCTTGGTCCCGTAGCCGATATTGAGTTCATCGCCCAGACCTTCTGCTGCTTCCGGGATGTTCCCAGCGGTTGTAGCTTCGGCCCATCAACCTCAAGCAACATCAAGATAGCGCCATAAATTTGAGCCAAGAAAGAAGCACGTGTTGCCCCGAGCAGCCTCGAAACGGAAAAGTATTGCGTTCATGGAAAGTAAATGGGCATCATAGCACTATCAAAAAGGCCACCCATTACCGGCCGCCGTGAGCCGAAAACAACGCAGACAATCACGGAAGCAGGATGCCAGGACTCAGGAGCAAAGAAGGTCTGGGGCTGTTTCAGTCTGATGCGTGAGTTTGGTTTGAGATGGTCGCGCTAACTAACTAGTTAGTGTCTTGTGGAATCTGACAGGGGACTCCCAACAGCAATATGGAAACTTATGGAGTTGGTTTTTTTAAAACGAAAAAATTAGCTGCAATTCACGCCGCTTCTGACTCGCGTCAATGCCCTGAGGAGCGTCTCTTTAAGTTGGCCATACCAGTGATGACACCCAGCAGAATGCCGTAAGCATGTTTGTCGATCACGTTCCCAACACCGCCTGTCACCTTAGCCGCATGATGGAGTTCAACGAATTTCCAAAGACAAACCCGCCGAGTGGGATACCGGGATAATTATCATAGTGCCAATTCCAGCAAAATATTGAGCTCTTTTCGAAAACAGTGTTGCGAGAACTGGCGACTGGTGTGCTCGTGGAAGGGCTCTTTGTGTTGTGGCATTCCGCTTATAGATAGTGGGAGGGCCTTGAAATGTCAATAATGACGGAAAAAAGCGAAGAAACACGTGAGGCTTGGGGTGCACTCATCCTAGCTTTATGATATCCACTGTAGCAACCGAATCTTTGTCCCTCAATCCTCTCCCTCGTCGATTGACGAATTTAGGGATAACGCGCCTCCAAGACATTGGTCCTGCTCGGCCTTTCTGGAGCTCCAATGGGTAATCCAGGTCGATTCCGTCAATGTTATGGCCGGCGTTCTGGCGGCGTGGACTAGCTAATTAAGGGTATACCCACCATCTAATTGACATCAATGGATTGAATACTGAAGGTTAATCGCCCGTAGTAACAGTCGGTTATATGGGTGATATCGTGGGGTAGCGATTTACCACCATCTAGTAGTCAATGCGAGGAGCCGGCCAGCGACAGTCAGTTCTTTTATATCACCACCATGAGGGATGAACAACCTTCTGATGCAGTGGAATTGGGGGTCTTCCCCGCGAGCAGCATTGTCCAAAGCCACTTCCTCAGCTGTTCCTCTTCCACCATCAATCCATGTGTGTTCTTCTCACAAACTAGCACCAAAGTATAGGATCAGACAACCCAATGAAAACAAAACAAGACGAGAAAGGGTATGCTGGAAAAGGGAGAAACAGCTGCTAAGGTATCAAGTATAATGAATTCACTCGGAAGAGAAGATTTTTGAAAAGCAATGGCCACTAGAAAGACTCACCTCTCCCAAAGGTCAACACCACAGTAGTGCCGGTAACGCTGAGCCATCAAGGAGTTATATTTAGTTCATGGTGGAGGAATACACTGAGAAAATGGCCAAAGAGCACCGCAGGAGTGAAAATATGGTTGAAAGGTATGGTAGTGAGACATTGGAGCTGCGCCTGAGGGAAGAAGATCTGAAACTCCAGAAGAACACTTCTCCACTCTTTTATAGCCCAGGCCTCGGGGTTCGTCGCCTCGAGCTCTTCACTTGGGAGGTTGTCTCAACAGCGAGACGTTTTGTAAGATTGACATGGCCTTTGGTTGATGCTAGTCATCAAAGCATGAATATGTGGATGCCATGCTAGCAAATAATCATTGACATAAATACTGATTAGTTGGCAACCAGTAGCTAGTTAATTGTGACAGGCAAGATTCACACAGCTAGTTATGACTAACTAGTGAGCACCTTGGCAGGACATGACTGGAAGTAATGGATCAACCATGAATCTCGCCTGACATTATATCGCCTGCATTACATACAAAGGTGCTGACTGATTATGGGTCATGTGACCTTGGGGCTAGTCGGATTACGTAAGTTAATACTCCCCATGCGGCGGAAGCTCCAAGCACTATATAAAGCCTCAGATCTTTCTTCTTTCCTAGTTGATTCTTTTCTTTCCTTTCCTTTCTTCATTCAAAAAAAAAAAAAAAAAAAAAAAAAAAACCAAAAATTCCTTTGCTTCTTCGGTTTATGCCGGGAATAATCGGTACTGCGTTCGTTCCATATATATATATATATATATATATGGGGGGGCCGCCGTTGCTCCTCCAGAAGCACCCCGCCCGACGGGGCATTTGAATATAAATGTGACCATAAAGTGAGAGGAAGCTCTTTAAGAAGCTCCTCAGCTTTATCGGTCATCTTCATATAAAACAAGAACAGATTGGCGGTTAACCTAATGGATCACCCACGAATCCATCCAGATTCCAGGTCCCAGTTCCCGCTGATCGGTGATACCAAATTCTCTACAACCTCCGCACTCAAGTTGCCTCCTACGGAGCTGCACATGAGTGCAGTCGAAGCTCTACAGAACAAAATAATGATTCCGATTGCGAAAGTTCTCCCCGAAACATTTAAAGATAATTTTACGTTCAGAATTCAAGCTACGATGTCCGAATATGATTCCAAGAGGGGGCCCTAAGCCATGGTGAAGTCCCAGATGGACAACTTAGCTATTCTACCGGCCCCCATGACCTATACCCAAACACCATCTTCGTTCTCCAGGTCTGGTTCCGTGAAACTTACGAATCCTTGGTCAAATCCCTGAAGCTGTGGCTCGAGGGAAATAGGCATGTGGAGATGGCAATCTTGATAAATTCACCGAAAAGCCCCAGTATAGAACCCCGGTGCATGTTCCCGAACCGCCCGCCAACTTCAAGAAGGACGCCCAACTACCAATCGTGGATGTCAAGCCACAAGTGATAGGGCAGGCGGGTCGCTCGTTGATTCACGATCAGGTATTTGCGAACAGAACAACGGCGTTCTGTGAACTGTGGGTTCGAAATCGAAAGACGGGAGCGCCACAGATGCAGGGACATCGCGAGGCAAATGCTTCTGTTCTAATTTGTGGGTGATATGGAATTAATATTTAATGAACTCGTAGATGTTTTACGACAGCGCCGCTCCAGTACCCATGCAGCGTCCTCAATTAACCATAGATTTTGACCGTGACTTCGTGCTCAATGATCTAAAGGAGTTAAGAGGACAAAGTTGTATCATTGACTGGCCAACAATCGCCTCTCAACTAGATGTCAGTCACAAAAAGACAGCCATTGCCCGCTATAGACATGTTCTTCAGCGCTACCGTAAGGAAAAGGACAATCATTTTCAGGACAAGTGATGATGATTCTGAATGTTGTGGTGTGGCAAAGTGAATATTGCTTCAACATTCTTTTAAGTCTGCATGAGGTTTCACCCTTGTGGGTGGAGGAGTTTTAGAGAGAGTGTTCTAGCATAGAAGATGAACTAATTAAAAAAATAAGATGTAAAATGTAACCTCTAATTAGTTACATAGCTAGTTAGCTAGTTAGTGAGTAACTGGTGATTTTGGGAATCATAGGTTGCAATGAGGCGATTATCATGAAGCTGGTTTCTTCAACTCTCAACTTAACGGAAGCCTTCGTGACACACGCCACTTCGACGGCTTGACTCGATGGCTTTATTCTCTTCCTCCCCTTTTTTTTCCCAGGAGAATCTCAGAAGCTGCGTGTTGTCGCGTAAGCTATTTCGTCAGTCGTCCCTGTCACTAGCATTGCAGGTCGGTTGTATCCTTGCGGCTACATACGGCCTCTGGCCCTCTGGTTCAACACCAGACGATAACGGCTTTGAGAGCTAGAAGCTAGTTATAGGGGTCAAACGATAGTTAGCTTTACCAGTATGCAATGCTCAAGGAACACAGCCGCCCCGTGTGCACGTTCTTCGGTCGCGCTTCGAACGGTGATAGATAGAACTCTTGTGTGTGAGCTTGACAGATGTGCAACCCTAACAACAGGGTTCTTCAAGATCAAAGACATCATCATATCACTACATCCGCCCATTTTCTTAAAATTGTCCTTTGTTCGGAGCGGATGTCACCGAGCGCAAAGCGCCATTTGGCAATCGTTGCACATACATACGTAATGTCCAAATCCTGCCCGGCATCGCCTTTGCAAGACAAAAGTAATGACAAGACCACACGGCAGATCTTTCCACACAGACTCAATATTAATGGAACCAATTGCTGCGGAAAACCTTCTTGTCCCTTTTAGTTTTGCTTTGGAGCGAGCGCAGCATCTCCTAATTGGCTGCAGGTTTGTTTAGTATGGTCGATGGCAAAAGATTGAAAGAGTGGTTTCTGGTGTCTGTGCTCAGGCCGAAGATATGCCAAACGCCGTCTCACAGGTTATTGATTTGACGTTGTTGGCTCCCAGCCCAGGATCTAAGTTAGCCAGGTCTGTGGAACCAGATTCGTGCCCAGAAGATACACACGCCGATCGTGTCGAGAATCACGCAAACGGCGTGCCAGGGACAGTGCGTCTTGCTCCGATCGTCCTTCGTACTATTCTCTACATATCATCCACGAGTGAATACCACAATATGCAAAGTCTCCGGTGGCCGTCCATTGGTTGCCGCTGTTGTTCTCTTCCCGTTTTCGACCTTGATTTTCGCTTGAGGCTTTGGACCAGAACTGAGGGTTGAGGAAGTCCACGGATCATTGACTCTCTAACTCTCGGCGGATCCTCCAACCACAGCCTGTCACCACAGTTCCGTGGTTGGCTCTCGAAAAAGCCAAAAAACGAAATCTGTTAGTGATGACATGATGTATCTTCAGGTGTTCCCAGTTCCGCGTCAACAGATCATACGTCGTTGACGTTGTCGTTACTTTCAGCGGGAGGAAAGACTATGGCCTTGAACCGGGATAAGCCTAGTGACTAGCAGTGGCGCCTTCAGCTCTTTTCAGGTTTGTCGACTATTTGTTACGCATCCGAACAAACAGGAAGAGGCTCCCCATTGTCCATTGTTTTGCGTTTTCCGTTGCCTGCAGAGATTTTATATGGAGACAGTCTGTGGGAAAGGAAAAAAAAAGGGACTGAAAATAGAACCCTCAGGTGCCGATGCACCCGAATTTTGGTGGCTCTCGGGGTTTCGCGACCAGAAAGGCCCGTTATGGGATCAGTTATAAGCGTAGTTTATCCGTTTCCTTCGCGGGCAGCGGAATGGGAATAATAATACAGAGTAATAAGAGTAATAGCAGGCCGTTGATATGACGAGGACAGCAGCAGGAATGAAACCAGGCGCGGGCCCTCTCCGTTGCTTCGAGAGCTCAGTAGTCGAGGTGGTCAAACGATCATACTGTGTTCGAGGCTTCTTCGCTTAAACCTCCAGCTGGTCAGGCCATTAGCGCCAATATTCTCAGCATGAAGTTTTGGAACATACTTGCGTCTCAAGTACCTCCTCCGTACCGCATGGCAGACGCCACCTTGCAAATCACTTGTTTGCAATCCGCTTCATCCATTGTCAGATCCCTGGGCCCCCCAACCATCCTGTCACCCTCAACCTTAAAGCAATTCTCGGTATCTTTGCTCTCCTCTCCACTCAAGGCGTCCTGAACTGCTCTGTGTTCGCTAGTGGCCCCTCCATCCCATAACGCCCCCCGGTCCACAGGATGATCGTCGTTCTGATTCGGATCTCTCTGACGGCGAGACTGCGTGGCCCATGTAGAAAGGGTGCCAGCTGCAGGTTATGCATATCTAATACGATGTATTTCTCTGCCAAAACACACCCAGGTCAGACCTCCGTCATCTCATGATTGCTACTGCTTCCCTCGTTCTCCCGCCCTTTTTTCTGTCTTTTGCCATTGCCGCTGCCCCGTTGCCCTTCTTTTTTGTTCCTTTTCTCTTCTCCCGTTTTCAACAATCTGTCTCCCTCGCTGACAACGTTCTCCGTCTTGAAGATTGTGGGTGACTTGCTCTCTCTCTGCAACGACTCCCCACCTGCCAGTCAATCAATCCCACGGCGGAACGATAACAAAAGCACTTGGCATCGATCTCACCTTTTGAGCTGTCCAATACCTCGACTGCATTCTCTGTTTGGATCTGGGCCAGTTGACGTACTGGTCAAGTGAGAAAAGGAGTTGCTGGCGCCGTCGCGACCACCATGAATTCGTGGTGTTGAATGGCTACCGAGTCCTTGCATGAGATATTAAAAGACTGACCGGTGGAACGTGGAAGTCGTCATCAACGTCGCCTCCGGCTGTCATACAGTCGTCCGCCCTTAGTTGTTATATATATTACTTTCAAAAGAACCTTGACGATCGTTGAAACCTCCATATGCCCCGCCAACCATCGCCGGCTGAGCAATCAAGAAAAATGGCTGTGTCATACTCATCGGGTCACCCGCCAGGGCATGCCCCGAAGCTCCCTTCCTTCCGAGAGGTAAATATAAATTCTCTTTTTTGATCCCAATGTCACTTGCCCCCTACCGTTAGTCTCTCCATCGCTGATATTGGGATGTATGTTGTGATATCCAGCTTCTGCCTGATTATCTTCATGATGAAATAGATTCGGCCTCATACCATTTACACGCTGGCTCCAATCACCAGGGCAGCCATTTACCTCCCGTCCCCGGGCGGGATTTGGCATCAAAACGAGGGTCAGGGAGTCGCCATCACCCTGGGTCAGTGAGTCGAGGGCAGGACTACGATAGCCCACACGTACGGCACAGCAGCTACCTAGAGGGGCAGTCGCGATATCACAGTCACCATCTCCCGCAGGAACGTCAATATTATGATGATAGAATGCCATTGACTCCTACTTCACGTAGCAGCCGGCACCTTGACCCAAGCGATCATGCAAACTATCTGCCGCCGTTGCGCAATTATGAACCAGTGACCGGGCCAATCTCGTCTTCTGCCCGAAGGCATGAAGAAAGGGGTTATGACCTTGCTTACGACACTGAACGGGCAGGCTACGCCTCTTCTCGCTCCAGCACTATAGGCTCAATGGCGCATGGAACGGCAGGCCCCTATCCATCAGCATACAACAGTCCAGCTCACGGATCGTATCAGTCGTACTATGGGGGTGAACATGAATCCGCAGCTCAGAGTCACTTTACAGACGCAAAATCTACAAAGTATGATTCTTTTGGGGATAGTGCGGACTCCAAAAGCAAGAAAAGACGGGGCAATCTTCCAAAGCCGACTACAGATATACTACGCGCCTGGTTTTATGAACATCTCGATCACCCCTACCCGAGTGAGCAGGATAAGCAGATGTTCATAACCCGTACCGGGCTAACCATCAGCCAGGTGAGTGATACTCCACTGATATTCGCATTTGCATCGGGACTAAGCTGTACGCATGTAGATCAGCAACTGGTTTATTAACGCTAGGCGCCGACATCTCCCAGCATTACGGAATCAGGGTCGCGCCCCGGAGTCTGAAAGAGTACGCCCGAGTTCTGCCATGAGTGAGGACGATCCAGATTATGACACATCGCCGTCTCGCCGCTGAGATGAGAGAGATTTGGCATGCTCTACGGAGTACGACCCAATCAATTTTTCACCAGCTTTTGAAGCAATTCTTTCGTTTGTCGGGCATTATCGGCATGGGAATGGCCTTTCGGTTGAAAATACTGTATTCCATTCATTTACTTTCTACAATGTGTTATTTGACGCCTCTTTCTTGGATTCTTCGGCATGGGGGATGGACAAAGGATATCTTGGGTTTTCCATTCTGCCCAATCGGTTGTTTGCTCCCCGTTTGCGCTTTTTCTGAGATAACGACATTTTACGGCTCGGTCCGATTTTGGAGGAGGACAAAGGGAGGGGGGAAATTCAAATCTGTGTACAAGATCTTATGGGTTTGTGTGCCATAGCGTGGCGTATTGGTGTTTTGACCCTTTTTTGGCTTTGAATTGTTTTTTGTTCGCTTTCGCCTTTTGGCTTTTTCCTTTTCGTTAGATGCCTTCAGGTGATCGATGCATCTTTTGGAATGCCGAATCCTGAGAGATTCAAAAACGCATCCTGACAACTGCACGTTTTCGGCAGTGGTGGTTGGCCCTGTGCATAGTTTTGGCTAGATACTAAGAAATAGATCTATCAACTTTAACAGTCCCGTTCTTTGGAAATCTACGCCATGACCTGTGGGCCATGAGACAGGTAAACGCGCTGAATTAGCCATGTGGCCGTCCCCATTTGATACCTGGCATTCATTGCGTTTTCAACCTGGACTGCAGCACCCGATTGAACAGGGTAACTATCTTCTTGTAGCAAACAATTGCAGATCCAACACAACTCCGTACACCCGCATTCACCGTCGGGACTTGGAAACAAAGATCGGAAAGTTCCCATATGCAATGCAATGCTGACAATCTTCCGATTGCCCATCATCTCCCCCCACGCAACCCAGAGACAGGACAGATGCCAAGGACCTAGAAGAAGCCACCGATTTCGAGGAGCAAAAGACAAATGTGACACAGGAATAAAAGAAGATAAAGAAAAGAGAAAAAGCAAGGAGGGCGGTGGTGAGGGGCTTCAGGTGAAGAACCAAGCATCTTAAGTTCTCCATCCATTCATCAGCCCCGTTTAAGGCCTCGCTGGTGAAGGTATTCCGTCCTGCGGCCTATAGTCATCCCCGAAGCCCGATTCGGGGACCACCTTTCTCCTACATATGAACAGGCGCTGCAACTCTTTTTTACTTTCTTGACCCGTGGATGCAAGACTTCCCATGGTACTTGCTAAGACACACGCATCATTTCCATGGAATTAACAAAAGCAAAGACGAAAAAGAAAACGCCTTGTGAACCGCAACGGTCTAGAGGGCCGGATCGAAAGTTTGGAGTGCCGGTTCGGGACCTGAAAGTGGGCACCGTATTTGCTCCTGGAAAACTCCTTCCAGTCTGGAAAGTCTCTGACATGGCGACACGGATTTCCCCTAGCTCGTCCTTGCTGGATCAAGTTAGGAATCGTGTGAGGATCATCAGCCATTTTCCAAACAGTCAGTTCTGATAAGACTTGCTATTAGTTACCTTGGTTCCGGGTTCTTTGAGCACTGTTACAATGAACAAAATAGATGGGCTTTCGGATCTTGGTCATCACTCAAGAACCTCGTCGTATGCTCAGCTTGATGCGACATCAAAGTGCTCCCCCCCCTTTCCGCCGTGCCTGATCCCGCATGCTTGTTTCACGCTTTGCTTTTGCATGCATTATTAAACCTGGGGGAGACAGGGCGAGGAGTGACATGCAAGTCCCGGTCTGGCCTGGAAAGGCAAACATACCTGTGGCACAAGGGACGGAAGTGCCGGACTTGATTGTTGGTTACAGGCAAAAACCCTAAAAATCTCTCTTCGAGACGCAAAGTGCCGGTTCTCCAACATGAAACCGATAGTTAGAGTAGTGCCCCAACCCCCTTGATGACCCAAAACACGATCTCGACCTCGATCTGCCAAGAGGGTTCGGCGTGTTTTCAGGAGGGAGCTAAGTTAGGGCCAGGGAATAATCCAAGCAAGGGTACTACTTTAGGGCTTAATTCAAGACTAAGATGTGAGTGATTGATGATGAGAGGTGATCGAAGCTTTGGCTTCTAGTTCTGATCGAAGACATTATTTGCTGGATGGTATCAACTGATTTCATTCATAGAACAAGCTCCAACCATATCAAAAAAGACATTTCCTAGCATTTGCTCTAACGCTATTGTATCAAGGAACAGCAAGAGATCAGAGCTCCAATCCTGACGCAAGTCATTGAAAAAGGTTGAGCCCGTCCCAGGATGCCAAATGATAGGGTGGGTTGATTCATGGATTGCCAGACATTGGAGCCAGGTTCCTCATGTGAGGGCCTATAACAAAGTACATGTTATTGACGTTTCTAGCAGCGTATCGACGGGAGTAAGGGGCCAGGAGCTGAAGACCAAGTTGCGATCACCACTTCCAATTAGTTAGTCAAGGATCTCAACCTCCTTTTTGGCCACATGTTTCAACGACCAAGACGGCTTCGTCCAATATAAAGAATTACCGCGCCAAAAGGTGGCTGGTGGAGCAGGGTCTTTCGTCAAAGCCCTGTCTATATTATCTTCTCCACAACAATTATCAACGGCTCTATAATAGCCATAGTATTAACGAAAAAGGATCCCGGTTCCCGCTCTGGAGTGCTGGCCCCATGTCAAGCAATGATATCCCCATTTTTTAGAGAATGCGACGATGGACGGAGCCTCACACTACATACAATTGATGAGCCCACATGGCACGCAGTGGATCCGCTGCTACTCCCACTCCTCCTCCGAGTGGTGGCTTAGAATGGGGGCCTTGCACTGTGGATTTCTGCAAAACTCCTTGCTCCCCAAGGTGCGTTTGGACTTACCAGGGCCGTGGGCTCCTCCGGGTTTGATACCAGCATAATGGAACTTGTTTAGGGCCAGACGTACCCGCATTCAACATTGAGGGCCGGCTCGCATGATCCCTCGGCCTCAGTAGCTTCGACAAGCAGGTTAACTTGGGCGGAGGTAGCGACTCAAGAAGATGTATGGAAGTAGCGTGGGAGGTGGGTTCTTGTTTCCCTTCGTTGACGCTCATATAGCTCAAGGACACTATGGTGCATAGTTTCAAGCCTCGAAGGGTCTCCATTCAACTTTTGTCACTTAATACGAGGCCCCAAGAAATCAGCTCCCGTTGAAGAAAACGTGGTGAACTCGTTTTCATCCCGTTTCTCATGTTGTTTCTTCATTCATTTGGAGGCGAGCTTGAAAGACTACAGCACTAGGTCAAAAGTATGGGCCACAACGTGAAATTGAGGCTACTATTGCCACTTGCTGAATCTCCCGGCACGAGTTATGAACATCAAAAGCCGGTGCGCCCCACTAGCACGAGGGAACGTCCCCAATTCTCCTCGAAAAAAATTATATTTTGCTTTTTGACACCATGCTAGTCATATCGCATAAACTTAGCTCAGGGACACGGGCCTCAAGAACAACAGAGAGCATAACCAACCCCACAGGATGACACGCGGATCGATCGAATCGTCAAACTCCGAATTGTGCCTGCATCTGCCGGGCGCTCGGATGGGTGAACTGTGAGGATAAAGCCGCGATCATTTTATTCAAGAATCGATGGAACATCGGATGGCATCCATGAAGGTCTTGCAGGTTTACCCTTTTTTTCGGCCAAGGGAAGATTGACCCTTGAGTCTCAGAAAGTCTCGAACACCATTGTTATGATTCACCACAATGAAGAGCATGGACGAAGGAGCAGCCTGGCTCGGAGTTGACGCGGTCGGCTTGAGTGGCTTGGTTGAACGCCTCAGCATCTCCACAAGAGGTATTCTCCACAGTGGACATCATAAACCACCTGTTGTTTCCCATCACTTCCGCTCTGGCAGCTTGAAGGTTCGAGCAAGGGCCGTGGGCCTGTTTAGGAGCGTTTAGCAACTACTGACCGTTTGTGAGAGAGAGTTGCAGCCTTGGCAGTGCATTGGCGCCATCATGATCGTTCTTAACGAAGATGGATCGCTTGTGGACATGGGCCGCCGTCATTGTTCTTGGGGTTTAAAATCGGGTTGAACTGTTTCAAAGTCAGCAAGGGAACGCGATATTCCTAATGCGCAAAGTGAAAACTCTCCCCCATCATCCAGGAGTTGCTCGCTAGCATCCAGTTGTGATCATCACGGGCTAAATGGTCTCGAATCTCGAGAATTATTAATGGAATTATCACATGACTGCGTCTTTCTAGGGCTTGTGAAATGCAAGCAACATGTCCGTTTCCAGATGTATCTCTGCCGGTGGGATACCCGAGACTTTTCATTAGCAGGGTGACTAGCCTTCCCGTTAGGCAACGGATAGCAAGGGGAAATTGTCTGAGAGGCAAATACCCGGGAAAGACCGGAAATCCCGCCCTATGATTGATTGGCAAGAATGGTATTGATACAAGAATGGTCAAAATCTTGATCACCAATGGTTTGGCCGTCTCCCAAATACACGGATGGTCATTGATTTGCTTATGAGGGCATCAGACTAAAGGTGAACAAACAGAAAACCTCTAGAAACCAGATCAGGACTATTTTGCAATCTTGCAAATTGGTCCGAGATGAATCCGTTATGTTCCATTCGGAGTACCCCTTAGTTCATTCCCTTGGCACGAGCCGCCTGAAGGAATGTATCAGCGTTCCGCTCTTCCAGAGAAAGGTAGCAGTTCAAGGCAAAACGTACCTTCAAGGGGGTTAGCCATATCTTGCAGTTTTTGGAGGATGCTACCCCCAGGACGATCGTCCTGCTCTAACTCCAATCCTGCGCAATCATCTTTTTGGAAAACTCCCAACGAGGGTCTGTTGACACTTCTATCAGATGCGATTTTTAGAACTGCTGCACAGGCATCTTCCTTGATTTGACGCCATTAAGTTTCAAATATAGCACAAATTGGTCACTCACAAGAGGCGTTTCAATAGTCTTTCAATTGCGTCAGACTTTACCCAAAGAATACATCAATAATGGCATACCAGGGAGATGCCGTGTTGACTCGAATCGGGTGGAGCCATGGGGTGCGCCTGAGCGAGCGCATCAACCCTCTCACCCCAAATTTTGACGGGCAAGAGTCCCTTCCTGTGGTCAAGATATGAGCTCATGCTAGCTTTCAGAATCAAAGATTTCCTCTGACGGCGAAAATGTTGAATGGCAAGATCCACGGTGTACACGGTTCCGAGGAGGCTGATGTCTATGATCGAAGTATCCGGCTTCGCTAGAGGGAGTGATGGATCTATTCGGATACGGATCAGATCCTCCAGCCTAGTTGCCCTATATTTCATGATATAGATGGGATGAGGTAAAAGAATAGATGGAATCTATCCGACTTCCCTTTGTGAAGGATCGGCTGCAAGGACTCCTGCATTTGCGATAACAATATCACAGCTCTTGCCTGGCAAATTCACAGGCGCTGTCTCAAATAGCTTCCCCCGATCCTCCCAAGAAGGAACGTCGCATTTAACGAACTGGCAAAGCCGTGAGAACCAAAATCACTGTGTACAATAGTTGATGTAGGAGAAAGAAGGTTGCCTTTGTAATGCAACAGCAAGAGCGGCGCTTTCGGCTTTTTTGATATCTTCAAATGTCACATATGCTCTAGATTCGGAGCAAAGGGGATGTTAACTTTTGTCGATGTAGCTAGCGAAGGTATATCAATTAACCCCGCGGCCGTGAAGTTTTTGACATTCGCAACTTCATCCCATTGCCCCTATGGGCGGCTTTATAAAAAAATTAGTACAAAGGTATCAAACGCCATCTGTACCGCCAGTTATCACAGTACTCTTTCCTGCAACGCTTTGGAGATTCAGCGGCGAGCACTTGCGGGTGGTCTCTGGGGATGGACATGTTGGGCAAACTTGACAAATTCACTGGAAATAACTAGCTAGGCAACTGTAAAAGCATTTTGGTTCTCAACATGGGTTGTATATCTGCACTGCTATACTGTGACTGAAGTTGCGAGTGCTGATTGAGGGTGCCTGACTAGGTCCCAGAACGGATCATAATTAGGGTTTAGGGCTTCTGGGATGCTGTCATTCTTCGCCGACAGACAAAGGTCGACATCAGGATGCTGTGCATTCAGCTAGTTCTCTATCCATGGGGGAAGTAACAAACAGTCTGTTTCTTATAACTAGCTGCTTGACTATTGAGCGGAGCTCTGAACTATCGGCCCGCAATACCGTCTTCAACACCGCAACGAGACATACCAAGTCCCCGCGAACGTCCACATGGCTGCTTTAAGGAGCCTCAGCGCTCTGTTACAACAAAGCTCGGTCGTCGATCACGACGAAATCATCAAAGCGTGCAATTTGATTTTGAAGAAATCGAAAACCGATCTTGAAGCACAACATGTTAAGACGGTGGCATTGCTCAAGCAGGATCGCTACGACGATGCGATACGGGTGATAGAGGACGGAGGAGATGCGCTGAAGCAAAGAGCTCCACTGGAGTGGGCATATGCTTTGTATAAAACGGGAAGACTTGACGAAGCTATCGAGGCGGCCACCAATTCAGGCAAAGGGAGAGGAGCAAAGCATGTCGAAGCGCAAGCGGTTCGCACCCCCGCGCCTACACCAGGCCGTGACTTTGGTGAATTGAGACTGATAATTGAACCTTCCTCTTAGGCATACCGGGTAGAACACTTCCAGCGGACAAAGGCTATATATGCAGAGCTATATGGGGACCAAGGCGCCTCGGCACAAGAGCACACAGATCTACGGATTAACATGACCGCTACAGAGGCTCAGCAACAATGGGCTGGGCATCGGGGGTCTACGCAAAGGCCTAAGCCTAGTGTCGATGATTTACAAGTGTTTGAAACGACGTATAACATCGCCTGTGAATATATCGCGAGGAACGAATTTGACCAGGCAAGGCTGCTGCTGGGAAGGGCAAAAGGTTCACCCGCCTCTACCCTCCGCTAGCTACTGAGAAGCTAACATCTACATCGTCTAGAACTCTGCAAATCTTCTGAGGAGCTTTCGCCGGAAGATAAGAAAGCCGAATTACTACCAATTTCAGTTCAGCAGTTATATGTTGAGTTGCGACAAGGGAACCTTGACGAAGCTGCAATTCTGGTCGAAGAGATCAA
Organism: Uncinocarpus reesii 1704; assembly: GCF_000003515.1. Classification (NCBI taxonomy): domain Eukaryota; kingdom Fungi; phylum Ascomycota; class Eurotiomycetes; order Onygenales; family Onygenaceae; genus Uncinocarpus; species Uncinocarpus reesii. The sequence goes on along the minus strand of NW_003052499.1, from coordinate 951,898 downwards.
TACTTCCGAGTATGTATTATTTACTTTCATAAAAACCATTTGACTGACTCGACCTGAAGGATATCTGAACGATCGACCAAGAAAATTGGCCAAAACAACATTCTGCTCGCTGCACACCAGGATTCCAATCCCTATTTACAGTACAAACTATTCCATGAAACTCCGCAATCAACTCAAAGTGATAAACTATTTGGGTATCAAAGCGCAACTTTGAACCAAAATACTAACACCATCGAGCTCCTTGTCCACAAATACGATGGCGTCGTAAGGTCAACATCAAGAACGCTCTCCCAGCAAAGTTTCCCTACCACGTCAAAAGATATCAACGCTCTTTCAGTTTTCAATGTTGCTGCTCATACTCAGAATCAAACCGGTCGAGCCGCCTTAAAGCAAACACTCTCTTTGTTAGAAAAGCGACCCCACGACGTTGGGCTCATCCTGCTTGCAATCCAATTATATATTGACGGTGGCAATGTGAGCTCTGCAGTATCTGTGCTCGAATCATTTTTAAAACAGCTTGACGAATCGATATCGGAATCAGAACAAGAAGTCCGTTATAATCCTGGCCTCATTAGTATCCTCATCGCCCTCTATAAACTCCAAGGTCGGAAAAGGCAAATAAATCTTGAGCTCTCAAAAGCTGCAACATATTGGCGCCAACGCTCCCAGCAAGATCAACCGTTGTCACTGCTGCGTGCTGCTGCATCTTCGCTTCTCCAATCTCAGGACTCTCCCGATCTCCACAATGCCGCCGAAATCTTTGAGACCTTGCACGCAATCGACCCAACAGATCCAATCGTCAAAGCTGGGTATGTCGCATCTCACGCCGTAACCTCTCCGTCCAAAGTCCAGACCGATATCCCCGCACTGGCACCAATCCAAAATCTAGTTTCCGGCATCGATGTGGCTGCCCTCGAAGCCGCGGGCATCCCGTCTGCTACCACTGCCACTACTTCAACATCTCTCAAACGTAAAGCGGAAGACGACAAGCAGCAACAAACTGCGCCTAAAAAGAAGCGGATACGTAAATCTCGCTTACCCAAGGATTACGACCCGGATAAGAAACCCGATCCAGAGCGTTGGCTCCCATTGCGCGATCGCTCTACGTATCGGCCAAAAGGGAAGAAGGGAAAGCAAAGAGCGGCTGATCGTACACAGGGTGGTATTGCGAATGACCAGGAGACAGGTACGCCGTCTGCGGGCGTGGTGCAGCAGAAGAGTCAGGGTGGTGGGGGAGGTAAGAAGAAGAAGGGAAAAGGGAAAAGATGATGGATTTGAGCATGCTGACTTACATGGGGTAGCATTCTCACAAGAACCTTTTGTTCATTGTAGAACCAATAACTATACACCGGATACATTTGAATAAACATGGAAAATTTTCCAAAACATATCAAGTAATATTGCTAGTTTCTGCATACATAGCTTGCTAATCAACAGCCAAGATAAAACCAAAATCCATGTCCATCTATTTTGAAACAAAATGCTTGATGGTAACCAAACGGAAATTTATCGCCTGAGCTTCATGCCGTTGTATCATGAGGAGAAAAGAGCCGAACAAGACCTAAAGCAGGAAGGAGAAAAAGAAAAGGAGTCGGGGACGAAAAAGAAGAGGAAGAAAGGGTAGGGAAAATAGTAAGCAGCAGATGCTATCTTTGCGAATTGCTCTTTGGTAAACACCCTGTTCGAAAGAGATCTATAATTTGAGATTTATGATGAGAGAGAAAAGGACGGACACCATGATGCAAGTACCGTTACCAAAAAGGGGGTTGCAAAGAGACATCAACAACTATGAAATCAGGGTTGTGCGCTGGAGAAATAAAGGCCCATAAAAATGATTTGCGGCATGGTAGGAAATAGTGTGCTCTCAGACGTTAGGATGGATGACAATTGTAGTGATGTATAGGGCGTTGCGGATTTTCCGTAGAAAGGTTATTGTATAGGGAAGAGCACGATAACGATAGGACGCCATGCTAGAGGGTCAACTACCATGTTTCCTAGGATATAAAAGTTAGCATAAGCTAGAACGCAGCCTGACTGGGGTTCACACATACAGCAATATATTGGCCAGCACTCTTTTTACCTTCCCAAAACTGCTGGGCCTCCTCACGGTTCAAATTACCTTTAGCCATAGCCACATCTACCAATGCGGCCTCCACCCCTTCGCCCATGCCTTTGCTGCTGCCACAGACAAAAACACGCCCGTCCAATGCATTAATCACGTACCAGACAAGATCTGCCTGATTGCGCACCTCTTCTTGGACATAGCGCCCTTCTCCACGCCTGCTCTGGACAACCTTCTTCACAGTCTCTTCGTGCACGCCCCATTCGCCGGAGTAGAGCTCATCCAGCAACGAGTCTCGAATGCCTTGAAGAACCCAGACTTTATTCGCGCAGTTTGCCGATTTTAAACGTCGCTGGACGAACCCACGGAAGGGCGCGACCCCCACGCCGGCTCCGATTAGGAGCATCGGACCGTCCAAAACAAACTCCCGAGCAAGAGGATTGGCCATGAGCCCACGAAACATTGGGATGTGAAGGTCGAGGGAACCCACATCGACGCCGGAATTTTCAGCATCGATGACCTTTTGGGCAATCCGCTGCAAAAATCCGGATCCAACGCCTGTACGTTTTCCGCCTCGCCAGTCAGGACAATCATGAACTGTGACAGCAATTTCGATGAGTCGGCGGCGTTTGCCATCATTCACGGTTTGTGAAAGAAGAGGGTCTTGCGAAAGTGAATAGAAACGAGGCATAAGGGGGTTTAAGACGGAGAGAAGGTGGTCTAGTGGTGGTTGAGAAGAAGGGAATGCGTGTAGCAGCTGGGAGACGGTGATGTACTGGCTGGTGCGGAGGTCACAGAATGAACCCTGTCCCTGGGCAGAACAGAGGTACATCAGGATCTTCTTTTCGTCACGATCCGATGCATATTCGGCAAGTAGACGGAGTAAAGGTTTGGTCGGGGGATAACTTTGAAAGTCTGTGCACCAGGATAGCAGCTCTCGTCGGGTGGTGACTAGCTCCCTAGGTTGATCGTCGCCCCAGACGGTGGGCCACCGCCCTTTAGTTGTGCGAAGCATCACCTTTTTGTCTCGAACGGTTTTCGGGACGCCGAGGCAATTGAAGATATCCTCGACCACCTCATCATCGTTCTTTGGACAAATCCCAATAGCGCCACCAACCACAAAATCAACATCTCCACCCTCAGTAGGATAATCCGTAATATCTATATCAAAATGGAATGTTCTTTTCTCTGCGCCCGATTTCGTCAACTCTCTCGAATGATGAAGTGGTGCTCGATAGACTTCGTAGGGGGGATGGGGCTGAACAAAAGACGGCGGATGATCTGAAGGGCCTAGCTGGTTACCCACGACCTCTGTAGGAACCGGGGAGAATGAAACCGTCTTTTCAGGTAGTTCCGCAATATTCGTAAGGTCACTGCCATGGGATAAAGTACCCAGGTATAACTGAAGACTGTCAAAAGTGTCATTCTTTGGTGTGATCACTGGATTCTCAACAGAAACCGGTCTCTTAAGAGGCTGTAACTTGCAGCACCCCCCACCACAGCAGAGTTTCTCAACTCGCCTAGTGCCGGCTCCAACGTTTCCTAAAATTTTCTGAACATCTTCCGAGTTTTGTGAGATCAAGACTGTCGAAGCGCGGCGTCTGTGGGTTGCAAGTTTCGGCTGGGAGGGCCCGTTAGATCCTTGGATATCCAACTTATCAACTCTATCCGCGATATCGTCTGGGAGCACTTCGGTCGCGGGGGTCGATGGCGCCTCCGAGTCGCTAGAAACCTCAGATCCGGTAGTGAATGATGGTAGTGACGACTGAGATCCGAGGGAGTTCATAGAATCAGGGTGGAGGAGCGTCAGATGCGGGACGGCACTAGGTTCCTCGGGAATTGGATTGTCTGGGTGGGATGTGATTGAAACTGGCACGTTGCTCCTGTCTTTGCGTGTGACATCCACGTTTGCGGATGGTATTGCGGTAGGGATAGAAGTAGTGACTGTAGAATTGGCTATTGATAGAAGAAAGAAGGTTAGCGGTGAATTGCAATTGGGAGATAATACGCCGAATGGCAGCCCAATCAAGGGGAACAGCGCGGGACGTATCCATTGAGAATTGTAACCAAACTTGAGGAACTAACCCATTGTGAAGGGCCGTGGTACAATACCACGCGAGAATGGATATGTATGTACGCTAGATTCAAAGCGAGGCTGGTGTCTAGCAAGGTGAATTGTCGGTTAACCGGTAGAAGTTCGCACCACGAGCTGCTCCCATTGATGATGGCGGGGATGCTTCAAAGGGAGGGCACCATGTAGGATTTGGGGAGCTGAGAAATTGGAATAGATCTAGGAGAAAACAGTCATGGCGATGGAGTTGAGAAGGACATGCTGGGTGCAAACCTGGAGAAGAACAACTCCCGTCCTTGCTTTTGGGGGGCTGCTGGGAGGCGAAAAAGCGAAAGATATCGGAATGCCGCGTGCCGTAATTAGACTTCAACCGCCATCTGGTCGAAACAGCCGTACGGCGAAAATTACAAGAGCTTCCATAACCACCACATGAGGCCGAGCCGCTGGCGGTGGTTGTCTCGCAGGCTCAGAGGCGGCTCCTCAACTCCCGACAGCTTGACCTTTCCTTCAAGGCCAATGGTAACGTCTTCTACTTCCAAAATCAAAGCAGTCGTCCCTTGTTGCTGCAGCGCCGACCACCGCCCTGTCCGCAGCCGTAAATTACCGGCGAGCCCCAATACCCGCCCAATACGCCTCCTTATCAGATCAAAACGCACTCCTTCCGTCCTAGCGCGCCAAGGCCACTTCGAGGCTCCAAAAAAGGAAGTTTCTCCCCGCTGGCCGCTTAGTCACGCCACCCGGCGCGGATCAGATAACCCAGCGGGCATCAGATTAGATTAACAGGCCATTATCAGATCCTGTTCTGCCTGCAGCGCATGCAACTTAACTGTAGCCAGTTACGAATTGCAATTGCGCTGTCAAGTTGGACGGGGTTTAGAAAGTGACGACCGCACAATCACGGCCCTGCTCCTCCCTACCATGTGGAGAAAACCGGCACGCATCCTTGGGCCAACAGGAACAGCATGCGAGGGCAACCTGCCATTCGATATCAATACATGACTTGACGTAATCGTGTAATCCCACCGTCTTGTGTCTGTTTCTCATGGTTGCATTATTGACGGTGATCTCTTCCTTGGTTAATGACCCACACAAGCTTTCTAACTCTCAGCTTAACTACTCATGCACCTGCTTCCTGCAAGAGTCCCAACAAAACGGACACGCTGAAGTTTGACCTCCCAGTCTTCTGTTTTATCAGTAACTAAAATACAAAATGATGATTACCGCGACGCCGGCCCAACATCGGTGGGATTCGATCAACTGGGGTTGTTAGACCCTTCCCGCCGTACAGCCCAACAAGCATCTGTGCTGCTGAAGCCCGATGCAGAGGATCAGGGGCCGCCATTTCTTGAATCCCCGACAGCCATGGGGTGGCTGCTGCGAATGCCACTATTTGTTGTATTTCAACAGCACATGTAATCCGCCTCTCCAGTGCTCGAAATCCGTGCACGTCTAGTATCCACATCATCGTGACAAACAGTGACCATACGTCTACCTTGGGTGTTTGCAAGCCTCCCATGCTCATTTCTGGCGCCATGTAAATTCTGGTCCCAATGATAGATTTTGCCGTGTTGGCTCGACTGGAGCATCCAAAGTCTGTGAGAATGAAGACAGCGCGGCCATTTGGCTCGAATGTATAAAGGATATTGTCTGGTTTGACATCGCGATGGATTATCTCAATACAAGCAAGATAATCCAGGGCTCGAAGCATGTGGCACAGTACTCGCCTAGCGACCTGTTCAGCGTCCTCTCCCGCTTGAATAAGAGACACCAAATCTCCATCCTTTAAGCTTGTGAATATCTTCACATTTCCTCCGCCCCAGCCTTGTGAGCCTAAATACTCGATAATATTTGGCTATCAATACATCAGTTCGGCGGCAATGACACAAATCTTCAAAAAGGGACTGATCTACTTACATGCCTTGCCTGTCGAATTGCATGCATTTCACGTTCGAGCAGCTGATACTGCTGAAGCTTCTTCAGTCTCTCAGCCTCTGTAGCAACTTTCCCTGTCTTCAGCTGCTTTACCGCCATGAGCTTTCCGGTGTCCACGTCCAGAGCCTTGAAAACCTCGCCGAATTGGCCAGAACCTAGATTTTTGGTTTTGACAAATCTAATTGTTCGAGCTTGCCCTTCAGATCGCCGAACTGAACTGAACATTAGTTTACCATCTGGACTCGGAAATCGGTAACGGTCGCCGTATTTGCTTGCTTTCTCACGTTTCCTAGCCATAACCTTTGCCATCGTTTCTTCAGCATCCCCATGCCATAATAGTACGAACTGCACCGTTCCAGCTCTTCCGCTGCCAATCCCAAACATCGTATTAAGTCCATGTGCCACGACTATTCGCCGCTCCCGACCATGTTGGTATCTAACAGCGTCCTTCCCGAAGACGTGGGTACTGTGATCAATTGAGCTATCGCGAAGCATTATAGCTCCAGAATCCCAGTTAACTTCAAAGGAGCATTGAATCGGAGCTATATCCGGCCTTTCTACCAAAATATCAGCATCACCATTTCCGATCGTAGCCAACGCACGAGGATATCTTGAACGTATATGGAATCCTATGCCCACAGCTGAAGAACCGTCGGGCAGTGTTAATACATAGCGAGAATTGGCGGGATGGGCGACCACTGTCCTAGCCTCGAAGCTTAGGGGTTTAAGCAGGAATAGAACAGACTTGCAGCGAGTCTGGGGTAAACGAGTACGAGACATGGTGAAAAACCAGTAAAAGAAAAGAGACCTGGGTCAATGAGGCTAAACGACACAGGAAGGATATTGATTCCCACAACCAGGGCAATTTGAAGCGGAATCTCAAGCGGAATTTCAAGCAGAGTGCCTCTTTGTTTCACTAAAAGAATTCCCATCTTGGATCTGTCACTTCTGCTGAGCTAACTCCCTGCACACTTCGCTGTAAAGATGTAACAGGTGTAAACACTGTGATATGTGTTTAGCATAGCAATCGTATTCACGTTCCAAAACATTGTAACCAGCGACTGAATGGGAGAGAAACATGGCTTCTAAGACTTGGTCAAAAGATTCAAGTTCTCTTCAGAAAACTGCTGGGCTTTGAACATATCCACTAGGCATTAGTATTCTTGACACGGTGACACCTCAGCACTCCACTGGAAAAATGATATTAACTGGCTGGAAACAAAAGTCACAGGCCAATGCTCAAAAGGATAAGTCCTATTAGCCATGCATTCCAGCTCAGAGCTCATTGTGAGCCTAGTACTCTGTAGGGCAAACAATATATTATGTTTGTGCCAGCATTGAGCTTTGCAGTTAAAATTAACTACAGAGTACTCCGTAGGGGAGGAAAATACTCAATGCTTGGCGCTTAATAAGCAGCTTTGCGGAACGAGATATAAAGAACAGTTGACGTGCCAATGTGTCTAGATTTTATATCTCGGTGTTTTTGGATTTCTATTGCTTTGATACTGACTTGAAGATCTGCTTTGGAGGCAAACTACTCAAGAAAGAAGGGCTACAATAGATTTAGCGCTGCATCGCATCCTAGTCCGATTCCCATCAAATATTCCCTTGATGGGGTGTATGGAAGTTGACAGTTTACTGGCCCATCAATGATTACTGAACATCATGGCATGATATACAGAGAATATCCGTGCTCTTTTTTTATTCCCAGCTTCTAAATTCGCCTTGAATAGATTGGGCTTTCCTACTATAGTCTACTTGGCTCGCACCACGAGCCAATGTTCTGTTCTAACAAAGATCCCAAGAGTTCAAAAACAAAATCTTTGAATAGCCAGACGTCAATTCCAGCCTGATCAGGATGCCTATCACCGGGTAGTGCCCAGTCTCCTATTTTAAGAGAAAATCTGCCTTGACTGACAATTTCTAAAGAGTCTTCTTTATCCCGGCGAATCCCAAACTCGTCCACTGCTGCTACTACAGTAGCTACCCAGCTACGAGCAGCCTATAACGCTATTCCCACAGGGCGATGGGGCCTTGAGCATAAATTACTACGGGACACACCCTCCTGCCTACCCCCATCAGCGTATGCCCCGCTTCCGCAATTACAACCTCGATACATGCACTTTCTCTCCCTCAGCCATTTCCAATCCCACGGATTCGTGTATATCTCAAATCGACCCAGCCCCGACCCTTGGGGAAGTCCTGGCCCGCATCACACTCATCCAGGCATCCCCGCTCCATCCGCCCAACAGCAAGTTCCAGCTCCGCAACCCCAGCCTATCAACGAAAAAGACGGCCAACAGCCCTCCCGCTTCCCACCTTCATCACCCTGGACCATGATAACCCCCGACCCAGCATCATTCAATTCATTTTTCGCAATGACCCTCCGCGCCTGCGAACCCCTCTGGTGTCACCGCCACACCACCATCGTCTCCGGCGGCACTGTGTTCGAAGTTGGGGATTTCCGCGTCCGAGTTGGGGACGTCCGACAAGCCCAGCCCGCCCAGCGGGTTCGCGGGTGCATTGTCGAAATCGAGTACCGCGGACCGGGCCAGACCAGCATCTCCGCAGACGGAGACTGGCGCCTTTCCGCTTTTGAATCTGGCACGGAAGAGCCGTTGGCGATGGGTGACGGGTTTTCCGAGCTTTCCAACACGATGGTGGATGGTGAGGAGGATCTTCCCACGGAGGAGGATTGGGATGTAGGCGAGAAGCTGATACGGGAGTTTTGGAGTGGGTTTGCGGTGCCCGGGGCGAGAGAGGCGATCCGGGTGCCTGGTTTAATGACGGAGGTGAATAAGGCTCGGCACAAGGGGATGAAGAGGGTCACGACGGCGGATGCGGGGCCGTCGAATACAGGAATTAAGGGGGCTGATTTGGCAAGGCAGTATATGGAGCTTTTGCGATTCAATCGGTGAAAAGGGGGCATTATTTCGACGCTACGTCATAATGTTTTGAAACTCTCTAGGCCGGAGGAGCTTAGAATCTTCTAACGGGGGGGTGACATTTCACTTTAGAACCGTTTCGTTTGCTGCTAAGCAGCGCATCTTATGGTAGAAGTACTGTTTGGTCTACGATATGAAAACGGATACCCTGCGGTACTTAATGTCCAGTTATATCCACGAAATGCTATTCCTGTAGCCTCAAAACACTATAGCTATATCTGTCAAACTTCTGTTTGCAGGGAAGCAACAAAGGTCCGGCAAAACAACACCTTTTGCATTTGCGACATCCCTTCATATATCACCCAGGCATACCTGCCACCAACGCTTCAACAATCTTAAAAGGGTGTAGTTACTACTGGTGTAACTAATAGGCAAGCAAAAAAAAAAAAAACGGAGGGAAAGGGCGTGGGAAAAATCGACAAGGAATATTAATTTGCCGTGTCGGGTAGGGAACCTCGGGCTTGTGCTGGAAGCTCGCATCAGTGGTCGTTTATTTCTGCATCATGAGTTGAACAAATTCGTTGTCTAGAGAACGTATTAGCTAAAAAGCAGTCCCTGGTCAGCATATGAGGGCGGACGGAGCGCGTACAATCGATTCTGCCATCACCATCCTGATCAGCCTCGCGGATCATCTCATCCACCTCGTCATCCGTCAATTTCTCGCCGATCGAGGTCATGACGTGGCGCAATTCTGCGGCGGAGATAAACCCGTTGTTATCGCGGTCAAACACCTTGAATGCTTCCCGGATCTCCTCTTCGGAATCTGTATCCTTCATTTTCCGTGCCATCATGGTAAGAAATTCTACAAAGAAATGGATGGTCAGAGTTCAGGTTCAAATTCACGGATGCGCATCATGGGTTCAAGTACAGGGGTAGAATCAAGCACAGGCAGCGGTTACCTGGGAAGTCAATGGTTCCATTATTGTCGGCGTCAACCCTCGTTGATCATATCCTGCAATTCGGACTCGGAGGGGTTCTGGCCGAGGGATCGCATTACGGTTCCCAACTCCTTTGTAGTGATCTGGCCTGTTGTAATTCACAATGGTCAGCATCATGATACAGCCTAGAAGTGGGACATCGAGAACAGAAGCAATCCATCAATTTGGATCGTGCGAAACATCTTAGGCAACTAACCATCGCCGTCCTTGTCCTGTTCGCAGTCTGTGGTCAGCAAAGGCCGGTTTCAATTACCCCGCTAAGGGGACTGTGTAAAGGTACGCTGGAATCATGGCTCTGACTTACAAACAGAGAAAAGGCTTCCTTGAACTCAGAAACCTGTTCTTCGGTCAATGAATCGGCCTGCACAGCATTATTGAACAGTTAGCAGTCAGCGTTGCCATTGTGGGATCCCGCGTCACAGTCAGGGGAGCTGCGGGGCTCCATGCGTAATAAGCACAACCGTACCATTTTGTGTGCCGGAGAAAATGCAGGAATCGAAAAGCAAGAGAGGGAAGAGGAGGATAGTAATGCAGAGGCGCAAGTGGCAGGGAACAGGAGTCTTGGGTGGGATCTGGTGCTAGGAGAAGGAAGAGAGATGAAGCGAAGTTATGATCCGTTGATGGGAGGGAGTCGTTATTTAGCCTGCGAGTCGAACCAGTCAAGGCAGTCAACAAATAACTAGCAGCTTTCAAGTGGGCTCTCCTCCCTGCACAAGTGACTTTGGGTTTGTATGACGCCCCCGGCAGTATGCTTGGTACCACTTCCTGACCAAGGCTGACTCTGTGCCTCCATCATATTGTTTCCTTCTTCCTTGCATCAAGTCTGTCAGTTCTCTCTTCGCTCACGCCTTGCTGTTGGTTTGCTCGCCAACGCGGCACAGATCTCTGCGCTTACGCAACGGTAACTAACTACATCATGGGTGTTCAGCTGGGTATGGATTTGTGGGGATCCAGGGTTCGTTTTCAACGCCTCTCAAGGCTGAATTGCTTAACGGTCTACAATGGCAAGTCCCTGAAACATTCACCGTCCAACAATCGGCTGCCTCTCAGTGAAGAATGAGGGCTCTTTCGACCTGTACCGACTCTGAGATGAAGCCAGCTTTTGCTTTCACCCCCAAGCTCAATAAATTGAGAAATCCGCCTCTGTTTCCTTGGGCAATGTTTCGCGTGATCACGCCCAGATCTTCAAGTGCCTATGTTTATGAAAAGCCATAACGGTTTGAGGTGCTTTGATGCTTGTAATGCGTTTTTGCTAGGCTGGAGATAAAGCGTCCGCTCCTCAAGGCTGCATCGACAACTAACTTGAAATGGTTGAATAAAAGGGTTCGAGGCAATACTTACTGAGAAATCCTTGGCTTCGAGTCATCTTATAACTAATCGCACTTACAGTCTTTTGGGTTGAAATGGCAGGTCCTGAAATCCCGTGTCTTAAGAAGAGTCTCCCACAGGTTCATCATTCCTCATGCCGGAAGCTGTTCCATTCAACTATTAGGTTATTGCTTTCAGATTTGCCCCTGTTCGATCGCTGCTGTATCGGTGCAGCTAATATCGGAAGATACAAGATACAGTACTCATATAGATAGCAGTTCAAATCTTTCCAAACGTATAGTTATTGCCCAGGCAGAGCATCAACAGAATGGGCGATAGAAGATTCCCCGAGTAAACATAGCCAACTGGTGCGCGCTTCGCAAAGAACTATTCATTCGTCCTAGTTGCCTTAGAAAAGCTTCAAGTTCTCCTTTCAATTTAAATCTTTCCTTTTCTAAGGGAGAAAATGGGGATCTATTCAAGGGCATGATGATCCCGGCGACCCTACGGAGTACTTTTGATATGGAATGATATAAACTCCAAGGGACATTATAATGGAAAACGAATGATTTTGCAGTCCAATCAAGTCCGACTCTCTAGCCTCGCAAATTTGCTGGATTTCTACTCTTGGGGAGAAGATTGTCGATGGATTGGCGTCGACTATTTTGCTTCCGACACAAGGCCAACCATCGGTGGCTTCGGACAATCACTCCATACACACTTCTGTCCTCAACAGCTAGAACAGGGAATGCCATTAACCTCCACCTCTCAATTACTCTGAAGATATCGACACATCTATCTACAATCAATGAGGTGACCCAATCAATCATGAGAAGAAGCTTGCCGCCGTGATAAGTTGCTACCTATCGAGAACCCTCCGCCCGAATCCTCAGTCCCTGAACCGCAGCGGAACATGTGGCGCGATCGTACAAATCTGTAATTTCTGGCCGAGCTATTTCTTTCTGCCGTCCCTTACTGAATTCTCACAGTTACATCTCCTACCGCCAGTCCTTCTCCCATCATCCCGCCAAGAAGCCCCGATACATAGGAAGCTCATGGAACGACGACAACTCCGAAGAGCGTCGGGGTCTCATCTCCGGCGCCGGCGCCGGATTCGAAGATGACGGCGACGCAGTCATAGAAATGGACCTTTTACCTCCGCGCTGGCTGGACGTGCAAGACGAAGTAACAGAGCTCCTGCGGGACATTGCGCACAAGTCCTCCCAACTAGACAGGTTGCATCAGAAGCATGTACTACCGAGTTTTGGAGACGAGGATGTTCGGCGGGAGGAAGAAGGTGTGATAGAGAGGTTGACACAGGAGATTACGAGGGCTTTTCACTCCTGTCAGCGGAATATTCAAAAGATAGAAACGATGGTGCGCGATGCCCGGCAGGCGGGCACCGTGAGCCGCGGAGAAGAGACGATGGCAAAGAATCTACAGATATCTATGGCCGCGAAGGTGCAAGAAGCGAGTGCTAGCTTTAGAAAGAAGCAAAGCACTTATCTTAAGAGTACATGCCTGCTCCAGTTTCCCATTCTTGAGCCGTCCGACTTTGCTAACGTTTTTGCCTCAGAACTCCGTGGCCTAGATGGGCTGTCCTCCCCGCTCGACCGCTCCCCAACCCCGATCCTCCAACAACAAAACCCCTATATAGATCCCTCCCTCCTCGAATCCGATGCCGACAAGTCCTATTCACAGTCTACTCTCCTCCAAACATCCCAACACCAACAACAGCAGCGCCAACTCGGCCGAAGCAATGACGCGGTGATTCTTCAACGAGAACGGGAAATCAATGACATCGCAAAAGGCATCATCGAACTATCAGATATATTCCGCGACCTACAAACCATGATCATTGACCAAGGCACTATGCTCGATCGCATAGATTACAACGTCGAACGTATGACCGTGGACGTCAAAGCGGCTGATAGAGAGCTTACAGTGGTATGTTCGCCGCCATCCCTAAACAAGCACCAGGAGCCCACCCACTGACCTCAACCCAAGGCAACCGGCTACCAGAAGCGCACTACAAAGCGGAAAATCCTGCTGCTTCTCTTGCTCTTGGTCGTAGGCATGTTCATCCTTCTCCTCGTGAAACCCAAACGACACAATTCCGCCCCACAACCGCCCCCATCTTCAAACCCACCTCCAGCCATCGTACAAGAGATCGAAGTTCGGCCGCCAGATCGCGGACCCCGGCAAGGGCGACGAGGGAGAAGAAAAAAGCCTTCTTTGGGCTTAGAGACAAGGTCTGCTGATGATGCTGTTAACGATTTCTCGCATGATATTTGGCGGGATCCGCTGTCGCGGAAAATGTGATTCCGCTCTAATTGCATACCAGATCCCATTATTATATGGGAAAAACTATAAAGATACCTAATACATAACTACTACAGTAGTTAACTACCTGTGGAATCGTGCAAATATGAAGCTGTTACCCTCCAGTGTGTAAAATCTAACCATACATATAGAGTACTAGAGTACGAATACTAAGCCGAATGTAGGAACCACATTTGATGCTTTTGATATTAACAAGATCTCAAATTCAAGAAAATTACATAGTTTAACTTGTCAACAGCATATTCGACCACGGAAGAAAGCTAGAAATCTAGGAAGGTATGCAAGCTTCTTAGAAATCAACAAATCAACCTATCAAAGGTGTATGGAGGATGGTTACCCCCCCCAAAAGGTTCTAGAAATCCCACTTGTCAAAATGGCAAGTGACTGTGAGTTCATTGAATATGCAAGAGATTTGGTAAAAATGCATTTACAAGGGCAGGTTGCACAGTTTGGCTTCACAGCTGTCGGCCCCTCGCATCTTCTCTCACAGAGTGTTTTGGGCTCTGGTTTCTTGCATCCCAGACTGATGGCGGCAAGAACACGCATTGAATGTTTATTGACCAAGAACCTGGATGTAGCAAAGCCTCTCTGACACTGACACCATTGTCGCATGGCCAGCTAGCCAAAAGAGGCTGCATGGGAGGCAAACGTGTTTGTATATTCGAATCAATACTTTCATAGAGAAAAGTATATAAACGTTCTAAAAGGCGCAATGGCCAAGAGAGGCACAATTAAGATGGGATATCAGATACAAACACAGTTTACATTTCCACCAAATTCTTCACTTTATGAAAAGATATTGCCTACTAATACAGCACGTTGAGTGATTCCAATCCGCAACAATACAGCCCAAAGAAAACGAAGAAGACGAAGTCCGTAAAAGTCATGGACAAAGATTCCGCAATTCATTTTCAATACTTGTCGCTCTCTTGCCTCAGTAATTCTGCCACATCAGCATCCAAGTCTGCCATGGCATCCGCGCCTTCAAAAGTCGCTGCAAAATCATCACCGCTGTGAGTGACCTTGCGCTTTTTGGAGCCGGATCCGCTCGTGAAAGGGTCATGTCCCGTAGAAGAGTTGCTAGTGACGACCGGTAGGTCCATGACAGGTAACTGTCTCGGATCTCGAGTTGGGACTTGGACTGGGAGAGCTTCAGTAGATTCGTACTGTTCCTGTTGTGTTTCAGCAACAGGGTTCAACAGCGGAGAGCCAACAGGCGTGAGCGCCTCCACCGGTGGTGGTGTCAGCTCTTCAACTGCAGGGGCTTCCGGTTCATTTGCTCCAGTGCCGTGACCTGGACCCATCCATGTGCCATCACCATTACCTTGGGGAGTCTCTGCTGCGAGGCCGCGCATGATTGCATCTTCCACTTCACGCTTTTTATTTTCTGTCTCAGTTTTCCGCGCAGATATTTTCTCAAATTGAGCCTTTTCAGTTGTCAACGCCGCGCGATTTGTGTCAAGAAGCTTCTCAAGGCCTTCAATCAAATTTTGCCGTGATTTGATTATTTCTGACACCGAGCTCTCAGCACTAGCCAACGATTTTAGAAGTTGGCTCAACCGAGCGGCATGCACCGGCGGCGTCGGGACTGTGGCAGTAGGGTCATTCATTTTGTCGTATTCCGCATTGGCGGTAGTGACCGCGGTATTCGACGACACCGCACTCTTGGAAACTGCAACCTGCAGTGGCGCTAGCGGCTGTAATTCGGTCGGGACGGACCCCGATGAGCTGGAGAATAGCGAGCCGCCTAGCAGTTGCTTCTTTCCGGAATTCCTTGACTTATCCACGTCTGTTTTATCAAGTCAGTCAAACCCTAAGTGTTGATAGGTCGTCTATCAAACCTTCGACTCGTGCTTCGATGGCATCTTGTATTGGCGTCTCAAATATTCTCCTTTGTCTCCAGACTTCAACCACACGTCGCAACTTTTGCTGAATTTCGCTTGGAGCGCCTCGGAAAGCAGTAGCTGTCGCATCAGCAATTATCTGATAATTCAATTAGTGCCCACGACGCACGTCTAAAGTGATTTTTCCATGAAGTTACCGGAGAGAACGCGATTAGGAAATCCTCTTTGCGTCGCGCTTTCGACTGTTGTGCAACCTCTGGGAAGCCGAGCCTTAGTCTGGTCGTCCTTTTGTTAAATTCGACGGGGAGTCAAACCGTTCGCAAGATATATCAAATTAAGTCTCTTGGGCGCATTTGCCTCACGTAATCTCTCAAGCCAAAGCTGTGCTGTGCGGTCGGCATGTCGCCTGTCGAGAGCAATGTTGTCAGCTAGGAAAATAGCTCCGAGTTTACAAACAAACAGGAAGAAAATACCTATGGAACATGACCCATTGGGCAACCGTGACGATCGATTCTTGTGTCTCATTCAATGCTGAGAGCTTTGCCTTGACGGCATCGTCCGTATACGCCATTGTCCTTGAACCTCGGGGAGCTTACAGCTGAATATAGAGTCGACCGTGTAGGGGCCGCAAACAAAGGGCTCGTATGTGGCTGGATGAAAGGGACCAGATGAACCGTTGATGTGGAAAAATAGACAGCCAGTTAATCACAGATTCTTTAGAGGAAATAGAACGCAAGAAGTGACTGGAGATAGCTCTTTGCAACAGGTGAATGGGTGTCCAGATGAATTCGCTCTCAGTTCCGCAGCAGCAGGGGGGAAATTGCAGGCGATCACCGCTTTCGGGGACGGGCGGCAGAAACCCAATCCGTTTAGAGCGGCGATTGTCTGGGCTGCCAGCATCAGCAACAGCTCACTGTGAGCGACCTCTTGCTTGTTCATGATTGATGAAACATTCTCAAAGACTTCTTTGTTGATCCATTAACCCTTGCTTTACTCAATAACTCAGAGTCCACAGTCTACTGGCATAAAAGTCCTCAGAGGAGCCATTGTATCCCCTATTCAGGCCACGCTTTATCCTTCCCTCACATCCCGTCTCCTTTCTCTTTAGCGCTACGTTATGGCCGACCGATTTCCTTCATTAGATGAGCTAGGGGGTATGGGGAATACCTATTATGCGCTTGTTTTGATCTGGAATGCCTTGTCACTGACTCACTCACTAGATCAGCCTCTACCAACCACCAGCGATGGGCCGCCTCCGACCGGTGATGGGGACGATTTCTTAGCCCGGGAACGTGCTGCTCTGGGAGACGATGCAGACCAGTTTGTTTCAGCCAATGATCACATTAAATCGCCTACGGTCGAAGATGACGGGGATGATCTTCTCGGCGACGGGGAATTCCAACAGGGCGATGCAGATACCGCAGGTTTTGAGTCCTCATTTCCGGCGTTGGAATCACAAAATGAGGTATCGGATATTCTTTGTTTTTCGACTTGTTGGCACTTTAATAACCACTCCCGTCCAACAGCAAGTCGCTCCCGGCGGCACCATTACGGGCACAGACACTTTCCAGCAGTCTTACTCCACATACCAAGAACCCGAAGAAGAGGCAGAAGCTGTCCGGTGAGCAACCCTATTTATATTAAAACCGCTATCCGATCCTTTCGTTCCCTCAACCAGAACCAACACCCGCTGACGGCCCGCTCCCTAACCTAGTGAATGGCGTACAAAGCGCGACGAAGAAATCGCACGCCGTGCGGCCGTCTCT
Organism: Uncinocarpus reesii 1704; assembly: GCF_000003515.1. Lineage (NCBI taxonomy): Eukaryota > Fungi > Ascomycota > Eurotiomycetes > Onygenales > Onygenaceae > Uncinocarpus > Uncinocarpus reesii. Next base: position 934,689 of record NW_003052499.1, on the reverse strand, counting down.
TCCGAACGCAAGGCCGCAACGATCAAGAAAGCCCAAGAAGACATCGACGACTACTACGAATCCTACAACAAACGCACAGACAAGGCAAAGGAGCGCACCCGCACCGAAGCAGAGGACTTCCTGGGCAAACCGGGAAGACACAGCGGGCTGGCGGGCACTAGCTGGAACGTATTGCCAAATTAGTTGATATTAGCGGTAAGGGTCTGAAAGGGGGTGCGAGCGGATCCGGAAAGGAGCGGTTTCGAGAGCTGTTGCTGAACCTGAAAAAAGATCAGAATGCTCCGGGGGCTAGTGGGATCTGAAGTTGTCATGTTATCCATTCCTAAATTCCGCTATTTCATCCGTTGTCATCGCAGAAGAAGCCCTGGAGCACTGCGGTCTATGGTATGTAACTAGAGGAATCCCATTCTAATGGAGGGTATCAGTTGGCCCATCTCGAGCCGAATCGCTGTGGTATAGTTACCTTGTCTGCCGCATTTTCCCAGGTTCAAACCCATAGACAATTTTCGTGCACCGATGTGTGTAACAAATCAACCTAATTGCAATTATTTGAAAAGATTCCTAACATACGGGGTAATTAACTACAAATAATGTTCAATGCATTATTTCAATAAAAATCTCACCCTAGCATTGTCTGCACTAAAACATAAGTAATAGTAAATATCACATTGCTTTACATAGTGGTTGGTGTAGTTATGCTTTTGATATGCACCCAATTTGTTATTCGCATTTATCTTCCAACCAACGCCTCTGCTTCCTTACTATTAGACCTCAACTATCACTCCGGTTTCAAGCATCATTATTCACTATGGAACGATCTTACTTTGGCATTCTGGAGAAGAACGATTGCGTTGGCACTGGAAGTTTCTCCATTGTTTACAGGGTCAGTCCAACGATAGTGGTGAAAACTGTTCGACGTCGACACTCCGAATCTGAAGAACACCCCTTCCTTCAGGAGATCAAGTTCTATGCAAGCCTTAAAAAGTGTCAGAATCGATGCCCAGACATTGTTGAATGTTTTCTCGCTCTCTCAGACAGTATTTTCCTGTCATATTGTGAGCTCAACAGCATTACTTTCTGCTTTCTAGAACGTCAGATTCGCGAGGAAACTCCAGACAGTGAGCCTGGGCGGGTTGTCTTGGTGAAAGAATATGAGGATGACGGCCTTGTCGCTCGATGGTTATGACAGATCACCTCCGCCCTTGAATTCATTGAGAGAATGGGCTTTTCCCATAATGATGTGCATGCACGCAATTGTCTTCTTGACAAGAATTTGAACCTGAAGCTGTCAGACTTTGACTGGACTACCACAATCGGGCAGCTTCTTGAGAGTTCTCGTGCTCCATGGGCCAAAAAGTTACAAGATGGACCCTTGGAGGGTTTTTATGGCCTTTGTGGCGCCAGGACTGAACAGTTTGCAGTTGGGACGCTTTTGTACTTCATGGTGCATGGCTATGAACCCTATGAAAACATCAATATCGACTCGGAAGAGTTGGAACGGCGATTCCAGGCACGCAGGTTTCCCGAACTCGACCGACACAAAATCTTCGACCGGCTCATCTCGGCTTGCTGGTACAACGTCTATCCGACAATTGCACTGCTAGCATATGATTGCAAGCGCAGTACAGAGTGCATTGCACGGGCTGTAGAATACAGGCCTATTGACTCCGCAAGAGAGAGGAAGCATTGCGAGTTGCTGATTCAACGGGGTCTACTTGGTGATAGCCTAGCCCTTCGCTATCAACCAGCCTGGCGGAGATACTTCCATATTCTTGCGGGAAAAAGTATGTTCGTTTGGCGCAGTTTAGTCAAGTTTTTGAGAAGATAATGTTGGGATCGATCCTGCTCGGTAGAGATTCTCGTCGATCATGCAGGCCTACGAAAACGCTCCAATATTCCCCAATATGGTGTACTTGACAGAGTGTCTATTGATATAAACCCCCCCTGGATAACCACTAGCTATCGATTTCACCTCTCATCATACCCTCGCCCGCTATACTTTTATTATACTGGTGACAACTGATGCTCCGACCCGTCAGCGCTATGATTCATTGTGGGTATATCCGTTACCATGGCTCGTGTTGATTCCTGACCTCAGGAACAACAGCAAGAGTTTGAGCATTTTATGCTTTTATCCCTTTTCCACTTAGCAAGAAAATGCCCAGAGTTATTGAAGAGTTATAGGGTCAGCGGGTCAACGGGCAGAAGGTCACCGGGCAGTTGTACTAGGACATACTGGTAATACCCAGGAGGATACTAATTGGGTTTGGGGGTTAATTGGGAACCCCTAGGGAAGCCCAAGGCCTGAGCTCACCGGATTATTGACACAAGGTCACCGGGTTATTATCTGGTATCACCGGGCAGGTCTACCATTTATTACTAGTAATTCCTACAGGCTACTGCCATGGTTCTAATATGGAATTTTACAAGAAACCCAGTGAGCTTTGGTTATGGTATGTAATGCCTCATGGACTATGGAACTTCTCATCTCAATTTATTAGTAGTTACTAGCTGCTTCTAATAGCTCTCACAGAGCTGATTCAATTACAGTCATGCTTCATGTTCAACTAAATAATTATGTTGTTGATTCTACACTCATAATAAAACTTGTGTACATGTGCTGCTGTTTCTCAATGATCACTAGTTACTATAAGATTCTAAATTTATGGAAGTTTCTGGTAGTCTCTGATAGCCATCAGTAACATATGACACTACTGAGACTAAGTCATTGGATCTTTTATAGAATTCCACATCAGGACTGTAAAAGCTCGCCGGGTTTCTTGTAAAATTCCATATTAGAACCATGGCAGTAGCCTGTAGGAATTACTAGTAATAAATGGTAGACCTGCCCGGTGATACCAGATAATAACCTGGTGACCTTGTGTCAATAACCCGGCGAGCTCAGGCCTTGGGCTTCCCTAGGGGTTCCCAATTAACCCCCAGTAACCCCCCAGCTATTACTAGTATGTTCCAGTACAATTGCCCGCTGACCTTCTGCCCGTCGACCCGCTGACCCGCCCACCGGTTATTGAACATGTAGTCTACCTCCTCTCTGCAGCGGACGTTGAGCAGTGGGCCTTGGTAATGGCAGTGGTAGATGATCTGAATAGCTACCTTTTGATGGATTTCCCGCCAAAATTTGAATGTGTCGAACTACATTGCAAAACTATGCGGAACATCATATTTCATGTGATACCTTTCTCGAGGATGAATAGAGTGATAGCGGGACGCTTACTTGTTTATTAATCCCTTTCCCCCGATTCTCCTCTCATTGTCCATATACCTCTGCACTGCATTCTGGGGGAAGTCATAATACGATTGCGTTCACCCTGACGGCAGAGAAGATTGGACGGCTCGGTTTTCCGAGGTAGATGAGTTTCGAGAGCCTAGCTCAAGATAGCAGATGAGACACAAGCATTCGGGCTTTTTATAGCCAACAAGTTCAACTCTCTCAAACGTCCTCATCCTATAACCAATTGACATCAAGTCGTTATGATTCCGAGTGTTCGTTAGGAACTCTCAGAGAAATCCTTCCTCCCCGTGCCTACAATAAATAACCTTGGAGGAAATAACAATGCGATAGTAAGGCCTTCGAAACTTCTTGCCAGAGATCCCGCTTGTTTTGATATTCCTGCCCTGGCGTTCTGGTCCTAGACATTGTCGCCTATGCTTGGGATTTTACGGCCATCCTCGATTTTGATTCCACCACCCCTGAGGATGATTCATCTCAAAGTAAGTCTCCCGTGGGGACGGAGAGCGTTTTCTCTTCCTTTCTTCCTTGGCCTTTTCAAAATCGTGACGGATTCCTGCAAATTCAAAGACCTCAGGTGCGTCTGTAGGTGTCTCCCCGCGCTTGAAAGCTACTTCACAAGGGACTTTTAGCTTTATATAGTCGTGGCTGAGGAATTGAAACACGAGGTTATGTTTTCGGCAGTTGCTTGTTAATTGAAACTCTTCTAGCCCAGTGTGTTTGGGAGGGGAAAATGGCCCAAAATAACAGTCAGTGGCCGGATTGATAGAAATATATCCTTCCATTTGTCGGCCATGTCGTGATGGCGCTCCATCCTTGTCCAGGTGATAGAATTCGACATATTTTGACGGAAACCTGTCTGAACCGGGGCAATAGTCGACGTGGTTGCTCGAATGTAGGTAGAACCGGCCAACAATGGACCCCAGAGGTGTTTTGCTTTGCTTCTCTGCATTTTGGAGAGAATCATACATCTCTTGGACTTCTTTTTCCTTGCCTTGATCAAAAGCTCGCTCGCTGTCCTTTGATTGTTGGTCGTACTCTCTGATTGCCTTCAACTCCCGTTTCCGTGCTTTACGCTCCGCTTTGAGTTCATAGTAGTAATCGGCATCCTCCCCATTATAGGATCTACTCGACACGGTATCATCCTGATAAATCTCGCCATCCTCCTCGTCCTAGATTGAAGAGTTTGCGGTCAGTTTCTAATGGTGTTCACGGCCGGATGCTCTATGAATTTTCTTACATCACTTTCAGAATCGATAGAGAACCTGGAGAGACCGGAGACACTAGAGTGACTAGGGGCGCTAGAGAGGCTGGAGAGATCTTCATCAAAGTCCTGAGCACTCACATCTCGAGCCTCCCTGATGGTGAGAGCAACTAGACGATAGTACCACGCCGGGAGTCGCCGCCTCGGATTCACCATGTCAAAGGTACTCTATTGTTGTGTGAAGTTCCCCCAGCTCATCCATCAATCATTGTAGTAACTAGTTGTATCCTAATCTGGCCTAATGAGCCTACCAGCCACTTTGTTATTTGTTAAGTTATTAATATATCCCATCATCGCTTGGCTTTGTGGGCAGCTCAGCTATGTAACTAACTCACTCCAAACAAAGCATGTCCAGATGCTGCTTTAACTAACTATGAGAGAGTAAAATGCAGAACAGTGAGTAGGACTCTCTAATTACATGCAAAAGGCACTGAACAGTAGCAATCTCTTTGAGGTTGTTAGCCTCCTGTCTATTTTTGGCCCTGGAGAACTCTTTTGCAGCATATTTTGCTCCACTGTGCTATTCCACAGTCCTTCGAACTAGTTATTCCAAATTCACCTCGGCCAACCTCCTCAAGAAATACTTGGCAATGTGCAATTGGATGTGACTTCACATTTGAACAAAGCTCAACTTGCAACTCACATGCGGGTCACTAAATAGTTGTGTCTGAAGCATGTACTTCCAAGGCGCACCCTACAACCAGTCGTTGGCGCGGCATTGGGCTGTTGCGATCATCCGGTGAGGGCCCATTGATCAGGGTACCAGAGCGTCCGTCTTCTTATTTCAAGATTATATAGCCGCGATTGAACTATCCGCAACCTGCTATTCTCTCTCCTATTATGATATACAATGTCCAGGGATATGGGGAAAAAAAAGGGCAATGCTCCTTTGAACGCCAGAAAACCAGAAAACCAGGAGACAAAGGAATACAATTTCCTTATCCCTGTGGTCTGATAGCAAAATGATGAAAAAGTATAGTAACACTCGGTGGACTATGTAAATGTAGATTGAGAGACAAATACAAAAGAGAAAAGTAAATGATTGCCAATGTTGTAGGTATTCTGCGTCAAGAGCGCGGTAAGAACGGACGTCCACTTAGGGCCGCTGTACACTTTGAAATCAAAAGTCCCAGTGCTTGCCGATTCTAGGGGAGGCACGCAGAGAGCCTTTCCGTATAGCCTAGAAGCTTTAGGCGTCAACTCGTCGAAGCGCTCTAGTTGCTCACCTTCTTGAACGAGCGGAGTCACGACGGCTCACCTGTATGGACATTGAGTTGTGTCCTCGCAATTCGCAACCAGAAAACGTGGTCATGTTCATGTTACGTGCGTCAATGGAGCTAGGGGAGTCACCGAGACCGATTTTTCCTGCGGCTTAAGCTCCTCCACGAACATCCTGTCCTTCATCCCGTCCACTATCCGAGCGCACAACGGGTCAACATATATGGTCCATAGGTACGCGATAAGGTACAGAATGGCGTAAAACGCCGGGATGACAAAAAGAAATCCCATTGGGCTAATTCGTTTGAGAGTGATGGGTTTGCCTTGCTCATCTTTTTCCGGAGTTTTGGACGCACTAGGACCATAGACCATGAGGACTAAGATGGTGCGGATGACCGTGTTGTGTAGCAGGTAGACGGGGAAGGACACTCGACCCAAGAAGTTCAGAAGTGGTGAGGTGAAGAATTTGCGAGCGTTTTTCGAGAAGAATATGCCCAGCATCAGAACCGTTATGCCGATGGAAACGCAATATCGGCTGGTGTCGGTGTAGGCTGGGGTGACGGCGACAAAGGAGTCTCGCAGAATCTTTGACCAGGGCGCCCAATGGGGATTGTCTTGCGGATAGCCCCAGAGGAACAGCCCGAGAATGATGAGCATGCTGGGAACGAACTTGGGAACGAGAGAGGTGGCACGGGCGCCGTAATCGACTTGCAGTTGGGCAAGCATGATGCCGGCGTAGAGGTTGATGCCAACGAGGTCTTTATCGAATGACATGGTTAGCACCAAGTGGTATATTGCAGACATCAAAACTTACAATCACCCGTAACCCAAGCATAAGCGTATAAGAAGGCAGTGATAATCCTCCAAAATCGCGGTGTCAGCAAAGTCATCGCCAGCAGCGCCAAGTAGACACGGAACGAGCCCTGCAAGAAATACACCAGGGTCCAATTCGTCCCATCATACTCTCCGCCACCGGAATGCCAGAAAAGAGTCAGGGACCTCAACAGTTTCATCAGCGACACTCCAAACGGATCGATATCATGCCCGCCGACAGAGATCCAGCCAGCATCCGTGCGTTTGGCGAGCTTGAAAGCTCCAATCTGGCATAAAAACCACCCGATGATCGTGGCAATGCTCGTCGGAAGCACCAATCTCCCTGATCTCGTAAAGGCGCTTCGAGCCAGATTCGTCAGGGCAACCTGCGTGTTATTATTCCTCGCGTTCTTGACGGGGTTGATCGAGTTCACGAAGCCGGTGATGATGAAGAAAACCGCGACGGCTCCTCGGCCGCCGACACATAGTCTGAAAAAGGGCAGTTGGAATAGGATCATGGGCCCGTTTTCCGAGATTGCCGGCGAGTGCAAGTATGGAACAAAGGCGGTGCAGAGATGGCCCGTGACGACCGTGAAGGAGGCAACGCCCCGCAAGCCCTATATGCACGAACGGTTAGGCCTGCAGCTGGCATCAAAGAAGGACGGACATGGCTCTCACATCGATCCAGTTATCATCACGTTTCTTTGGCGGCATGTTGGGAGGCGTGTCCGTCTCCCTCCCCCTTTAACTGATTTCCGGTAATTCAACGCTTCGTCTGTCCGCAGGTCATTAGCTGAATTGGCGGCTCAAACGGCCACTCCAATGTTGATGGATGTCGTCTTCAAGAGAGATGATAAAAACGAAGAAAGAGACTCGTAGTGTTCAAAAGGAGTGGATAACTCAGTGGGGGGTCTTCTTCCCGCGAAGCCGGCAAACGAGGGAATGGTGCGAACCACGGCACCTAAACGACAGACGGGCTCGAACGGGGAACGCGGAGAGGTCTTCCAAAAAGTCCACCAGAAGCGAGAGAAAGCAACACAATCCAGAGATGGCCACCAGACGCCGGAGAGCAAAAAGTGCAGCACGAGGGAGGCCTGGGGTGAGATTGCGTGTACGGGGGCCAATTCCCCGTAGTGCCTGGGGCGTCTTGGCTTCAGGGATTGCAAGGCTGATCCTCCAACGCCCTCAAACTGATCTTCTCGAGTCATCGCGGCCTTGCTTGCGAGGAGCATTGCCAGACAGTCTCAGAAATGCAGTGGACGAAAGCCCGCAGTTCGCTCCCACGATGTTCTTAGTCCCCATGCTCCCTTCTTGCGCCTCAGCTCACCGGCCAGAGAAGCAACAGGCAGGATTTCGGGATCGAACCTTGTCGCCTGCTTGGCAGGAACCTGGCTCAACTGGCAGCTAAACCCTGGGATTTCGATGGACCGTTGGTTGTCGCTCGTGCTCCCTCCCGGGTTTCGTCTCACCCTCAGCTGCGTGCCAACGTGGTGGTTACAGAACGACTGTGATACAGAATCGGTTGTGTTACCACACTGGAGTCCCGTTGGGAGGGACTGCCAACCTCAGTCTTGTTTACATCGAGGAGTATGTTCATAGTTTGTATCATTCTTTTTGAGTACTATATAGGCGGGACGGCGAGAAGAGACACAGGATTAAAGAGCTAGAAGTAAAAAAAGGAACGAGGGTACGGAGTAGATTAGACGGAAATAAGTAGTCCAAAATGGGTAGAAAACCAGCAAATATCATCGAGTCTATCCAAACCTTCCAGCCAAAAAGAAAGATTGTAAGAAAATATCGTAGACATATTTCACTGTACCATTTTATCCAAAGTATATTCCCAACAATGCGGGATTCACATCCCGCAAGCGTCGCCTGGACGCGCTTTGGTATAGCATGCGGAGTATTCAACATAGATCTAACTCCGGGGGTGCAATTAACGGCTTCACCCCTTTGAGCATTTCGTGTCTATCCACGACGTGAATCGCGCAGAAGGTTCTTCGACGTGACGCTGGAAGACGTCCGCCAGCCAGAACGACAGCAGAACAGTCAAAGTGCCGCCAATGCCAAAAGAGAGTCCGTACTGGAAGTCGGTTTGGTAGCCGAAAATGGTATACAACCACGGCATGATTGGGTAAAGTAGAAATTTCAGCGCAATCGTGTGCGTCAGGTACAGCGAGAACGAGATGTTGCCCAGGTACAGGAAGATGCGGCGTGTGAAGAATCTCTGGATGGAAGGCAAGCCGGTGATCGACCAGATGAGAATGACCGTGCCGACGGCATCCCAGAAGCGGAAGATTCCCTTGTAGTTTTTCGGCGCCCATGTCTCGAGAATGGTAAAGGTCCACGACTTCCAGATATCTGCAGCTGGCACGCTCAGAATCCACAGACCAAGAATGACACCAGCCACTAGCAGCCACTTGGGGGACTTTTGGCGTGAAGCCACGGGCTTTGATTCCCCCGTTTCTGATTTGGGCAATTGGCTCTCCGCAGCCTCTTCCCTGATTATATCCACCTCGGCGATGATAGCTCCTGCAACGAACAGGAAGACGTCCCACTTATCGAGAGCGAGGAAATAAAGGGCGAAGAGGCTGTTGATGGTGAGGCGGGTCTTGCTTTGGCATCGAGACAATCCGATAAGCAAGAGGAAAAGGATCATCGAACACCGGTACTCGACGGCGATTGTCCACAGCTGGTAAGCATACGGGGAGTTTTGGGAAAAGTTCTCCCAGTCAAAGGGCCAGAAGAGCGGCGGGATTGTTTTGCACCAAAGCCAGAATTGTCTAAAAAAGGTGGCCTCTCGCGGGGCCATATTGAATTCATGATGCGGCATCTCGTCATTGAACTTCACGACGCCGGGGAACAGCCCAAAACTAACCATGAACATCGGGAAAAAGGTAGCGATAATCGAAGGTATATACAATCGGAATATGCGGCGGAAGATCTTCGAGCTGAGGTCCTGGTGCAACGGGCCCCAGGCCTGATTCCGGGACTTTTTGATCGGGCCTATCGAGAGAACGTAGCCTGAAATGAGGAAAAAGATCGTGGGCTGCCCGGTGTATAGCAGTCGGACGAAGGGCATCTGGAAGATGGAATCTCGACCGGGAGTTCCATTGTAGGCGTACGACGAATTGGGGAAGAATCCCAGGACCATGTGCAGCACGACAACCCCGAGGGCTGCCAACCCGCGGATACCGTCGAGATATGCCGTCCTCGCAAGCGGTCGAGTTTCTTCGGCGCATCGCGAAAGGCCGTCGGTAGGACCGCGTAGATGAACGCGGCCACTTTCTGACGACTCAGGATGGACCCATGGCCGTGATCCGAAGCGAGTGACGGAGGGGACAGAAGTCCGCCAGACATAATGGGCCTGCTGCTCAGCAATAAAATGTCCTTTTCGACCAAAAAAAAAAAAAAAAAAACGAATGAACAAACGAACGGATGATTGCAAGAATGATAAGAGGGAGGAAAAGACCAAGGAATACTAATCCGAACGCTTCGTCATGCTTGCAAGTTTTTTGTTTCAGGAGTTGACAATCAGCCCTTTTGTTCCGGTCGGATCTTCACAGCGCGACAAATTTTGGGCGGAGCACCAGTCTCGTTTGGCCCAGCGAATCGAGCCAGCTTTCGAGCATGGGGGCCACTTTTCTCCCTTGAAGTGGCTCGCCCCCTGATTTCTGTTGGCTCTGAAGGCGCATTTGCTCTGGGGTTTGGCGCAGCGGGAACGGCATGCAGCCAATGTTCATCCCAAGAATTGGCCTTTGACCCATGCATCTGGCTTGGCAAAACCGTATGCCATTATTATCCAAAGAGAAGGTCAAAGGTCAATTGATTATTGAGTTGATGTCCGACGATGCAAAGGCGAGTTCATGTCCTCAGCCTTGAAGCCCACACGTGGGAGCGACCGCTCTGCCGTGTCACGTCGCACACAAGACATCATGGTCCTCCCTCAAGAGAAGCTTCTTCTGAAACCCGGCCATCAAAGCTCGCGAGAACCACGGACTGCCTCGCTTAATAAAAATCGCAAGCTCGGAGGCTGCGGCCCTGGAAATTCAATCTCTCACTATAATTAGCAGCACCAGAGACACCACACCACCTCTCAGGCCTGGTTTCAATTGTGGTTGAGGGTTTGGCCAGAAGAACTCTCTGTGCATGATTAGGTAAGCCACCAGCTGCACCCGGTCCGCGACATTCGACGAGCAGCTTGTGCGCCTCGCCGCTGATTTCGTTGAGCCTCGACTGTTGAAAATCGGCTTGTTTTGCGACGGGAGAGCTTCCCAAAACGCGAACCATGGCCCAAGTCGCTCGATCCCGGCGGCGGAACCTCGTCCTCCTCGTCGCCGGCGTGCTCCTGTTCCTCATCTTCCACCGTACCTATGCCCCAGGGAGCCTGCGTCAGACCGGCGGACCGTCGACCGCTGACCATGGGAGATTCTGGGTGAAGTTCCATGACATCCTCAAGGTCACGGCCCCTGACTGCAACTCCCCCAAAAGACTGGAGGACCACCCGACAGCCATTGGGTTCAAACCTGATGAGGCGGACAGCGTGACGTTGCCCGAGCATATCGTGGTCGAAGAGGAGGATAAGGAAAAGCTGAAGAAAGCGCACTCTCACTTTATGAGCTTGCTATCCGCCCCGAACGCCCCGAGACTCGCGTACAAGCCACGGACGAGAGGTATAGTGTCAACCGCGGGCGGCTCATTTCTGCCCGTCGTTGTGACGTCGCTGCATATGCTACGACAAACCGGGTCCGACTTGCCCGTTGAGATCTTTATCGCGGATCCCAGTGAACACGATGAGTACATTTGCAACTCGCTCTTCCCCAGCCTCAATGCACGATGCATTACCCTGTCCGAAATCTTAGACCATTCACCCTTGGCGGCAGGCCTCAAGAAATATCAGTTTAAAATCTTTTCGCTCCTATTTTCTTCATTCGAGGAGGTTATGTTCCTCGATGCCGACGCATTCCCAATGCACGATCCCGGCCGTCTCTTTGCCGCTGAGCCGTTTAGCTCCCATGGCTTGGTAACTTGGCCGGATTTCTGGCAGGTGACCTATCACAAATCCTTCTTCGAAAATCACGTCGCAGCCCACTCCCCAAAGGTTTCTCGCACGCCTCTACCGAGTCTGGTCAGGTACTAGTCTCGAAGAAATCGCACGCAAAAATGCTCCTTCTCTCCGCTTACTACAATTTCTACGGCCCGTCGCACTACTACCCTTTGCTATCCCAAGGGCACCCCGGCGAGGGCGACAAGGAGACATTCTTGGCTCCTGCACGGATTTTAAATCTGCCGTTTTACGCTGTTTCCACGGGTCCTGGCGTGTTTGGTTACAAGAAGCCCGACGGTGGCTGGGAAGGCGGCGTTATCATGCAAGCTGATCCCATATGGGACTCGAAGCTCCAAAAGGACCAGAGCTTCGGGTGGGGAGGCAAGCCTAACGCGCCTCCTAACTCCTTCATAACTTGTCACGCCAACTTGCCCAAACTGGAGCCGGTTCGGGTGTTTGGCGATAAAGGACTTGCATGGACGGAGGACAACAAACCAAAGCGCATGTGGGGTCCTGCCGAGGAAATGATCGGTCGAGTGGGACATGATATTGAAAAGGACCTCTGGAAAGCATTAGCCTCTACCGCATGCGTTCTAGAAGGGAAGTACAAACCGTGGGATGGGAAGCCGAAGCTGTGTGAGAAGATAATGAACTTTATTAGCGACATGAACGGGAAATGAAAGCCTCAGGACCCAAGTGGCCGTTATGCTACTTGCAAGATAATCCGTGGATATAACTCTCTCGAATCCATCAACTGGAGCTGGCCTCTTGATATTCGTCTCCGGGAATCGAACCCTGTACGACACCACTGCGTACCCCTGTCTTCCCCTTTTCAGCATTTTGTATAACTACATAGTTGATTTTCCCGGCCTCACAAAACTTCAACATATTATGTTTTGCACTTTTGGGTTTATTCGGTTGTATTCATTCCCTTCTCATGCCAGTGATACCATGTCTTTTTGGACAGATTTGTTCATAGAGATTTTATTAATCCCCCTTTTACCCCCTATCTTTTATCATATACCCCGAATTGATCTAATATCATTTCCTTTTTGCTCAATCTGGACTATCGGTGACCATGTCCAAACATGAATAAAATATTTTTCGGGTGGGCATATAACAAAAAGTTGATGCGGCAGTTGCTTCCTCCCCCTTTCTTCCTAACCTTGATACAACTGTCGAATCTACAATCAAAATAGCAATGGGGCTATTCTTGGTGGGACGTTGTGAACAAGCCAAGTGAGAATGTTCAGAGTGGAAGACTACACCATCATACATACAGATACCACAGACGTCGGCCAGTCTAGGATTCGCAGAAAAAAAGCATCAACATACCGATCTGTCAATCTCACTCCGGATCCCCAACGACTTCTTGATTTTCGACTTCTCTCTTACTCTCCTCCTCGATTTCTTCTAGCCGTTTCTTCCCTTCCTCAGTGGTCGCATCGAGGATGCCTTCCTGGAGGCTCAGAATACCGCTCTCGCCCAGCTTTTCAACCACTTCCTCGGCCTCGTCGACACTCATTTTGCCAAGAACTTTATTCACTTCGTCGAGACTCTCGGATTGCAGTGCACGCTGGAGGCCCGGTGGGAAGCGCTCAAACGTCTCCCGAGCTGCAATGTGCTGTGGATCGGTACTGTCTGCTGGCGGGATGCTAATGTTGATTTTGGTGGATGGGTCGACAGCATGGAGTTGAATTTGCTCAACCCCGGCAGGTTGCTTATGCAGTTCTGGGGGCGCGCACTTTGATCTTGTTGTAGGTGTCGTTGACATCGTCGCAGGAAGAGAACGTTTGCGCGGTGATCTTTAGTGGTAATGCTGCATAGTAGAGTCAGTAATGAGGGGTTAACTCGGAGCTATAAATGATGCGTACCGTTTGAAGAAAAGAGAGACTCCATCCGGACCCAACGAGCGACAGTATTGTAGAAGCAAGCCCTGGTGAACGCATTGACGAGCATAATCTTCATCACCAGCAATTTGAGCATTGAAGGCTTCCATGAGAAGTTCATCTGTCTTTCGTTCGGCCACGATGTCCGGATGTTCAGTGATGAACTGCAGAGTACCGGTGTAATCGCCATACTTGAGCCTTGCGAACTTTTTGGCTAGAGGAGAAACGCTGGTATCACCTTCATCTCCAGGCTCGGGCTCTTCATCCGCTTCGGCGCCAGACGACACAGCTCCGACTTCGTTCTTGTTTAGCCCCGAGTTGAGCAGCTCAACCTGTGGCTCTGTCTTTTTGGGCTTGGATTCGGCCCTGGGTTTTGAGATATAGGAGCTGTCAAACCCCGTGTGAATGCTGTCGCTCGTGATTTTGCTGCTCTCCTCCTTCTCAAGCTGGGCGAGCTTCACGAGTAACTCTTGCTGCAGATTAAGAACTTTGGCCCTGTGGCCCTCTACCCCTGCGATGAACGCCTGGAACCGGTTCTCGGGCTTTGCTTGATCCAGCTCATTTTTGACTTGGTCAACCAATGATCCCATCATCTGCGAATATTTCGGGGTTTCCTTCTCCTGGGTATGCACACCCTCCGGGGGAGCAGGAGGTTGGTCCTTCTCTGGGTCTCCGGCGGACTCGATCAGGGCCTGGAAGACCAGCTCATCTGGGTGTCGGGAGCTATCTTCATGCTTTCTCAGCGCGCTCAAAAGGCTATCAATCCGCTGTAAAAGACCGTCGTTTATGATTCTCTCATACTTCAAGGTCGCGATCTCATTCCGGCGCTGGAGCCTTTGCTGGTGAATTTGGTGCTGCTTCGCGCGGATAAAGGATCGTTTGTCCACATTTGGGTGGACTTCGATATCCGAATCGTCAGAGAGCTCGAGAGCGTCCCATTTGCTATAGTCTAGGACCATTTTCGGGAGTTCTTCGTGTGAGTTGCAAGTGTTGTTAGCGGCGGCTAGGCTCGCGGGACGCGGGGAAATACAAGCTGAAGCACCAACGTTTGTAGGCCAGAGGATGGAACCGGCACAGTATCAAAGTAGAGAGAATGTCAAACTAATTCGCTCAAAGAATTGCTGCCGTATGGCGACTGGGAGTTGGTGGCGGGAAACTCGAGGACAGAACACCGTCGTCCTGCTGTGGTGGGGGGAAATGGATCAAGATGGAAGATTCGAAGCTTCAACCTCAGTCGTCATCGCATCTTTCAAAATTTCTGCTTGTGATTCCTGCAGCTCAACAAGCCGACGACGTTCACTTCCGCAACCTTTGGTTTGTCGATTTCGTTCATTTGGAATTAGAACTACCGATTGCCTGCGATGACTGTTGACAGTTAACCAACTTCAACCACCCGCCGACACACCCATCGGGCGAGCGGCAGCGCCCACAGTCCCTAAACCGTTCTCGCAATGCGCGGCCCCGGCCTTCTAACGACATTGACCTCTCGAACGCCGTCGTGTCGCATTGCTCATACTAGTAAACATTGTTTTACGAACCTTTCGAACGGAAGCCAGAGGCCAATCACCAGAGCAGCGTTCGAAATAGCCCAAATCGACCGCAATGTGAAGCGTACGCCCTTTATCCGAGGCTATGGGTTACAAAGAACTCTCATTTCAGCCGCTTCGTTCGTCGTCGTACGGAATAAATTCGAGTCGCTCTCTCTTACCCAAAATGGCCTGAAGCAAATTTGTTGGTTTTCGGCTGCAAGAAGCGTGCGAAAACAAGAGCGTTCGCCAACACCGAAGGATTTTAATAACGGCAGGAATGAGTCGGAAAATACGGTTTCTAGTCTACAGGATGACTTGCATAAAGGATTTGAACGCTCGGAGAAAGCCTCGCAAGCTGCTCAAATTAACTTAAGTGCGCGGCTGGCGAAAGACGGTCTCGCTCACGGGAAGAAGGCAGGAGTTCGGGAAATATGGCGGTTGATCAAGATTGCCCGTCCAGAAGCGAAGATCCTATCTGTTGCATTCGTATTGCTTATTCTTTCGTCTTCGGTTAGCATGTCAATTCCTTTCTCCATCGGCAAAATCCTTGATATCGCCACGAACCCGGACTCGAATCAGCTCTTTGGCCTCAGTCTTCCTTGGTTTTATGGTGCTTTGGCAGGCGTCCTTACTCTTGGTGCTGCAGCTAGCTATGGGAGAATCATCATCTTACGAATTGTTGGAGAGCGGATTGTTGCTAGACTACGATCAAGGCTCTTCCGACAGACCTATGTCCAAGACGCTGAATTCTTCGATGCGAACCGAGTTGGAGACTTGATTTCGCGGCTAAGTTCAGATACTATCATTGTTGGAAAAAGTATCACTCAGAATCTCTCCGATGGACTTCGTGCAGCGGTGAGTGGCGCTGCCGGTTTTGGGATGATGGCATATGTCAGCCTTAAGTTGTCGGGTATTCTAGCATTGCTATTTCCACCAGTTGCTATCGCAGCCTTCTTCTACGGTAGGGCAATCAGAAACTTAAGCCGGAAGATACAAAAGAATTTGGGGACTCTCACCAAGATCGCCGAAGAGCGGTTAGGTAACGTGAGAACGAGTCAATCTTTCGCTGGGGAGCGATTGGAAGTCAGTCGATACAACCATCAAGTCAAGCGAATATTCGAATTAGGAAAGAGAGAATCGTTTATCAGCGCGACATTTTTCTCCGCTGTAAGTACCCTTGATCCCCGATCTTCATGTCTATCATACTAAACAACTTTTAGACTGGTTTCACAGGAAATATGACCATTCTTGCTCTACTATATGTAGGCGGCGGGATGGTTCAGTCCGGTGGAATCACTATCGGTGAACTCACATCATTTCTCATGTACACTGTATATGCAGGCTCGAGTATGTTCGGGTTATCGAGCTTTTACTCAGAACTAATGAAGGGCGTCGGCGCTGCCAGTCGCCTCTTTGAACTTCAGGACCGAAAGCCCACCATTTCACCTACTGTTGGATCAAAAGTTAAATCGGCGCAAGGGCCTATTAAATTTGAAAATGTTCGATTCAGTTATCCGACTCGACCTGCTGTAACGATTTTCAAAGATCTCGATTTTGAAGTCCCACAGGGAGCTAATGTTGCGATTGTTGGACCTTCAGGGGGCGGGAAATCCACCATTGCAGCTTTGTTGCTTCGCTTTTATAACCCGAACGAGGGGGAAAATCTACATTAACGGCACAGACGTCTCTACAATGAACGCGAAATCGCTTCGAAGAAGAATTGGCCTGGTTTCCCAAGAACCGGTGTTGTTTTCAGGTACCATTGCTGAGAACATATCTTATGGAAAGCCAGAGGGCAACCAGGGCTGAGATTATCGCTGCTGCGAGAAAGGCTAATTGTCAGTTTATCGGCGATTTCGTAAGTATTCACATCATTATTTGATTTTCTATTCAATTCAAGTTGCTGACTTCCAACTTAGCCCGATGGTCTTGATACGCATGTGGGTGCACGAGGAACCCAACTCTCTGGAGGCCAGAAGCAGCGGATTGCAATCGCCCGAGCTCTTATCAAAGACCCTGATATCTTAATTCTTGACGAAGCGACATCGGCTCTTGATGCAGAATCTGAGACTCTCGTTAACAGCGCTCTGGCAGCCTTGTTCCGCGGAAGCAATACCACTATCAGTATTGCCCATAGGCTGTCAACCATAAAACGTTCTGATACAATCATTGTTCTGGACTCAGAAGGCCGGGTTGCCGAACAGGGTTCCTACAAAGATCTCAGTTCAAGGCCAGATGGTGCATTCATGAAACTCATGGAATGGCAAATCAGCGGAGGGGAATCTGGAATGACTCCCGTGGCCCATTACGAAGGATCCACAGTCCGTGGGCCACCTTCAGAAGCAGAAGAATTGCAACAAATGCTCCAAGATGGTGAAGACGAGGAGTATGACGAAAGCGGAGACGTCGAAGAGGAAGACATTCAGGCCAAGAAGCTAGGGCCTGCAGAGAGCGATGAGGAGGTTGGCGAAAGGGCTAGCGATACCGTCAAACGCTAGATTTGGCCCAAGGAAATATACTCCGCAGATCTTCCCAGTCCTCGTCGACAATATGATGCCTCGAGGTCTAATTATGCCTCGACAATGTTCCTTACTAGCGCAGGAAACGCGCTGGCAGGTGTGTTATTGAGCTGCATGGATCTAAGTTGCAATCCAAGAGTGCTCACACATCTATATTCTCTTTATCTTTGTATTAATTCTCATGATATCCAGCGGGAAAATGGGGCATATAGACCTTGTTTCGACTCACATGTCATATTATATTGGGGCTTTGCTTTTGTGGCTTTGCCAGACTACCTATGTGGATTATAGTTACTGTCACAGGCGGTTATTTCGGTGACTATTGTTCTATTTATTTTTTGCCTTTGTTTTGTTCAACTATTCACAATTTGTTCTCCCCTCTCTCAATACAAACACATGGCTTTTATTAGGCAGTTTGAATTACTGCTGTTTGAGTTGGGCACTTTTTTGCGCCCGTTACACCACTGGGGATTTAACATTCCAGTCTGTATAACTACCAGTCAGAGAACTGTGTACATGTACGTCTTCTCGCCTCCATGAATCCAATTGCAGATTTGTTGTCATCCCTTATTTCTGCAGTTTTAGGGAAATATGGGAATGAAAGTTGAGCTGAGCAATGCATCTAAGATGCTGAAAAACAACTCTTCGATAGTATATACTGCATATTATATACACACAGTTGCATGTCATCTAACATAAACCTTTTATGTTCTCTAGGCTTTCCATGTCATATATATACAAGGAAGAGCTAAGCAAAAAGAGGGGAGCTGTTAATGACAGCTGCAGAAAGCTTCATAGCTTTGCAACAAGAAAACTTAATAAGCTCCCTGCTGTCAGTCCAGCAACTAGCATCATGCTCATAAATGCACCAGTAGCCTCTCTTTCTTCTTCACTGACCCACCTCACTGCACCAACCATGCACAAAGCCCCCAGGGCTCCATTTGTTACCCCAAAGAGGAATTGTACAACAAATAAATAGAAAAAGTCACTCTGGATCTTTGCGCCTTCTCCCCGGATGTTACACATCAGGTATAATGGAACAAACAAAACACGCGCTAGGGAGAACATGAAAAGCAGAAATGGTCGACGAATCAGCCTCGCGAGGAGGGGCATACCAGCTGACATTCTGCCTAGGAGATCCCCTATGTTCCAGCAGAGAAAACCCAAGGGGACGAATGCAGCAGGTTGAAGGATTCGAGGTGGGGGGTCATCAGATTTCCATACGCTGTGTATCTTAGCGGTGAAAACTGGGAAAACCATAGTGACGGTGAAGCACATGAATAGTGCATAAGCGGTAAAGCGGACCTTGCGGAATAGAGTACGCAGGGGGATAGATTGCTTAACTGGCACGTCTGCGTCTGATTCTTCGAGAGCGATGGTTTTCCGAGACCCATCAAGGTAAAAGAAAGCGAGGAGAGCTAGCGCGGAGACACCTGTCGCTGTTGCGAAATATACGAAAGCGGATTTCGCCGATTGATACTGGACAGTTTCCTGATCAACAGCGTCGCTAGTATCCGGGATAACAAGGACGGTTATCATTTGAACAATGCAGGGCAGCACACCGGCAACCCCATGTCCAACCATAATGGCTTGGGTATATTCACTTCGCCCAAAACTGGACACATAAGCAAACACTCCGTTCTGGTTCGTGCCAGTGGCCAAGGAGCCTGCAAAGACCATAACCAAAGTGAACACAAAATACATCCAAACGGCCACATTGCGGAATAGCACGGTGGATAGAGCAAGGAAGCTAAAGACAACGATATTTAGGAGAATTGAGGCTCTTATTCTCCAAGGGTAGGAGGCGTTCTTCTGTAATTTCGCCAGAGCGAGGACCGTTGAGAGGTTGGTTATGCAGGAGACGGAGAGAATAGAAGATTGAAAGTTCGTCTCGATCCAACTATTGGACTCAAATCGACGTTGAAAGTACGGTGCCGCGGCGAGGAACATGTTCCTATAAATTCGCAATTGCGGTTAGCTGGATATGGCTCGCGGAGTGTAGTATCCTGGAACTTGAACGTACCATGCCCAGAGCATGGATACACCCATCCATAAGAATATTCCGTATTCGAGCCATGAAAATGGGCTTGAGGCGGGTTCTTCGCGTACGGCATTGCCCTCTATCTCATCCTGCTCGCTGTCTTCTCCGCCCAGCTGTTCATACGAGCGGCGGGGTTCGAAGAACCGCTCGAGACGACTTCTCAGCATATTGGAGCTGAGGTCTGGAAGAACTTATGCCATAAGAGGTCCGAATAGGCAAGTCATCGGCGATTACCTTGACGGTTGTTGCTTTGGAGAGCGGGATGCCTGCTGATATCTATGAAGTTAGAGGTGAGCATGGTCGGCGTGACGGCGTCATGTGATCTCTTCCCTGGCAAAATCGCATCAAATGACTGACTAGAATTACACCCGTTGGAGGTCTATCAAACAGCCTGTTGCATTAACCCTTTCCGTTATCAACGCTTTACTTGCTGCATGTGAGTTCAGCAGTGAAATCGGCTTCTCCGGGATGGTTCCATCTAGCAGCTTGACCGAGTTGCGGAATTTTCGCGGTAACCATGTAGTCTTGATGTCATACATCCGCGAAATCAGCGCCTATAAATAACTATTACTGAATGTCTCGCTTGGAAAACTGATGCTCTCGGCAGCTGTTCTCCCTGATAGTATCCAGTCTGCTTCTATAATAACCAAACAGTACCTCTCCTATACAAGATTATCTCTTTAGTTCAATGCTGATCAATCAATATAGCCATGGGTCGCAATCTATTCCGCACAGCCATCCAGCTTATCAGAAGCAATGATTCTCTTGAAAACCGCCGTGGCCATTCTGTTGAAGCCACAGCCTATAACACAAGCCACAGCTGCCTCTACAGACTCGCCCCAGAGCTTCTGGCCACCGTTAATGATTACCTGCCCCTGGCATCAGGACTCGCACTCAGACTTACCTGCTCCAAATTCTATTGGTGCAGTGTCTTCGATCACACTCAACGATGCGCAGACCGAACGGACCGCTTTGAGGCTCTATGCCACCTTGAATGTGATGGAGCCGTCAAGGGGTATTGTTGTCAAGGATGCCTAAAAAGGCATCGATATACGGAATTTTCCAACGAAGAATTAGCAAAGAAAGCCCACACACGCTACTGTTTAAAAACCGTGAAATGTTTCCGAATCGGTGTTTTTCGAGAGCTAAGCTTTGCGGATGTTAAGACGGCATATCGTAAGCAGGTAAAATGGGGGCCGAAGTACGATTACTTTCGTGACTGCAATGATCAGGGTAACTTGGTTTCTGGGGTGGGACGCATATATTTTTTCGGTACTGACCGGCGTATTTTTATTGCATTGGACATCTGCAGGACTTCCCAGCTATCTTCGAGCCGCGATTTTGCCAATATATGCAAGAGTCTGAATATCCCGTTGTGCCCACATATGACCACGGGGGATGAAGCGGTTACACAGCTCTTTTTCAAAGGCAACTACGATCGGCACAAATGCAAGAGATGCAAAACAAAGGTGAATTTCAATCGCGGGGGCCTGGTAGCTTTTCTCTTTGTGAGCCGGAACTTTGGAATGCTGTTCTCCCCAAAAGGTCCAACGTGGCTGGCACATACATATGCCTCGAAAGACCCGCTCTTAGAAGCTCACTGCGAAGCTGTTCACGATTGGCACAACAAAAACCCAATCAACTCCCGGTCTCTGCGCGATCTCCAGCTCCTGCAACACGAAAACTTGCGGACGCCAGACTTCAGTAACCTGTTTACAGCCGTTACTCTTCCGCGGAGCCGCCGGGGCAATGGCTTTATAAAGGGCGGCGGGTTCAGCACGCGTGCACCTGCGATTCGAAATGGTTAAGGAATTTAATGAGGAATAGTATTATTCCTCTAGGCGGGTTTACATACATAGTGTCGGGGAAATGGCCGCCACCACAAAGTATTAAGGAGTACGGAGTACATCCTAGCATATAGTAATAACTCCTGCTCAAAAACACACCACCAATCTTGCCAGTTATCTTAAATTCAACTATTAAAATACATTGCTTTTGGGTTCATCTTGGCTTCTCCAATCCGTCATAAGCCGGAAATGGATACTGGTCACCAGCACTGCGTAGAAGTGTGAACCTCGCTGGTGTAAAAGATACAAGGATAAAAATATAAGAATAAAACATGCAATAATAAACGCGCGATCAGAAAACAAAACAAAAAACAAAAGAAACTCACCTCAACCTACCGTCTGTTGAGGGTCAGCCGCCGTCTGCTGCAGCTGGTCCTGCTGGTCCCTACGGGCCCAGCGATACAGCTGCACCTGCATCGGGCAGTAGACCGCCAACGCCACCACCACCACACCGGCGGCAACAACCCACGCCACCGCACGCATCGCCCCCCAGTTCACCATTGTCGAGATTTGTTGAGATTTGTCGGGATTTGTCGCTTTGGGAGGACTTGGGGAGAGAAGAGAAGAGAAAAGAGTCAGGATCAGGGTGAGGATCACGGCGAATATATAGCCAACGAAAACAGTGGCCATGAGAGGGAAGATGGAAAGCACTCTCTTCCGCAACTAGCAGCTGTGATGGGGAAGACGGAAAGTGCCATCTTATATAAGTGCAGGAGCCTCTCTCTCAAGGGAAAGCGTCAGGAGCAGAGCCGGCCTCGTGCCTTTCGAACAGGCGTTCGCAGGCTTGAGTTTAGGGGTGATCTTGTGGGGGCAAGGGGGGTTGGTCTCTGCAGCCCTACAAGTTAGGGACCACTAAGCAGCGCCGAAGGCTTGGGAGAGGCCCCTATACTGAAGGACCAGTATGGCGGCGACCTCTGTACACAGCTCTTAACCATATAGAGTCGGGAAGCCCTATCTCCTGCCCGAAGTGGAAGAAGAAAAACAGCCAGGATTGGAGCATTGTGCTGTATCACATCTCTCTACTCTGATAGGACTCATGGGTCGCTGGTCGCTAATGGGCCGCATTGTATGATAAGGATGGTAATGAGATCCTAGCTGAAAATCTTCGCAAGGGATTTGAAAGTGCTTAATAGGGATGAAGATGGAATAGTTGAAGGTTTGAAAGGAGGATTTTATTGTCTTTTTTCAGCACTGCAAATGAGCTGCAATTCTGAAATATCTGATGATGAATGACAACCACACAGAATGAGTGGCCTTCAAACCGAGCAAAAGGGGAAGAGAAGACAAGACCAATAGCCAGACGGCTGGACAGTGCTTAATGAAGATCTGTCTGCAGTTTCTGTAAAGCACTAGTTATGTTCGCATGAATGCTCAGGTCATTGTCAGTATGTGTAGTTCAGATGAGCAGTTTCAACAACCTTTGAGCTAACTTTTCAAGCAGCTCCTGCAGCACCGGCACTCCCCAGCTTCTGAAAGCCTTCTCCCGCTTTCTTTCACCAATTCCTCCATCCCACAATTCTTTTTAGCTTCCGCACGGCGATTGTCCTTCCGAGCCTTCCGGCTTTTGGCTAATGAAGGGCGAAATCGATCTTTATTAGGGGACAGCTGAAGGCACCAAGGGGATTTGTAGTAGTGTAACCCCCCAACACTTTGCCGATGTAAGATATCCCGCTGCGAGCTGAGTAAATAAGTACATCGAGATGTACGGAGTACTCCGTAGTTAATAACAGTTGGGGAGGCTTGGGGATTCTGCCGACATCCCCACAGTCTTGGCACCCGTGCCCCAATTCCCCACAAGTTGGGTTCTCAAGCAATAACTAATAACTAGTTACCAAAGCGCTCTTTGATCAATAAATAACTAACAGAGTGATTATAGGGCCAAAACTTCAATCTTTACTTGAAGCGGTCATTTTCACCCCTGTTGCGCTAAATCAGCGCAAATATTTAGAGCATTACCGATTACCCCGACGATGGCCCACGTTTGAGACCCCTTGAAAATTTGCGCCCAGACTCGCAATATTCCAGCATTGAGATGCTGGTTCAGCTCCTGTGTGCCCATCGCTAAGTCGGCGGGAACAGGGAATTCCGTTTCGTCGAGCATCATCTTCACTAGCGCGGCTATGCGACGTTCGTCATCACTAATCGGAGGATTAGGATTCGGCATTGATAGCGCCTCAAGCCATTTGCTCAATAGGAAAGCACATTCCAGAGAACAGATCGAATGCTGAATCGACCATATAAAGGTCTGTGTTTGCGCAACGAGCCTGATGCCGATCTTCACTGGAATACTGAGGGCATGGGCGGAATGGAGCACGGCACGGACCAGTTTGGGAGTGCGCTGTATCGGCGGACTAGCACGGAATGCTTTTGCGATCTGCATCGGATCTCGAGTATCAAGCGCCCTGCCAGGCCCGATATCGATATTAAGCCGGATATAGGCTAGGCGAAGGAGGGCTGTGGAATTGAAGGCTACCGGCCCATTCGGGTCTTGCGGATCAAGCGAAGATTCGGGGTGGCGCTTCCACCCTATCTGCCAGTTGCGCAATGCTCGTTCCAAAGCGCAAACGTCTTCATAGGCCATATCTCTTTTGCCATCAAAACGCCCTCGAGCGACTTGACGAAGGAAGAATATGTGTTGGATAATCGCGTGTATCAGAATGTAATTGCCTAGTGACGAGTTAGGTTCGGAAACGTCGTTAGCACCACGGGAAAATAAGCGGTTCAGCGCATCCTGAAAGTTCACTTCCGGCGAAGCTTTCTGCTTGGCTTCTAGCCATAGAGAACCGGTCGGAGCTTTGAACTCGGCTGACCCAGAGGGTAGCAAGAGGTGAACTTCAGAATTCAGAATCAAAGACGGAATGTTGTAAACGATGCAATGTAAGTTGAAAAAGCAGTAGACAATGAATTTTGTTCTTTTAGCCGTCTCCACCCGGACCCATTCTTCCCATGAGACATTGTCCGGCATAGCTTCGCCTTGAAGACCATGGTCACGGACAAGCGTGGCCAAGATGCTTTGTAAACCCAAGGCCTCTCGCAGAATTTCCTTTTGTTTTGCCCATGTGGCCATGGCCATTAATATTAGCAATGCTTGGATTGTCTGAATAAGGTCTTCTTCTTCGGCAACCGTGTCGGATAACGCTTCCTTGATCGAACCCGAGCCGGGCTGCGCAGACAAAGGCTGGGAATGACAAGAATTGAGGTTCTGTCCTAAACCGTCCACCGGAGGAGTTGGTCCTGGCAACTCTGGATGATGCACTGCATTCCGCCTCGCATCCCGGCGTCGTATTCTTTCCATAGCTATCGCGTGGCTTGCGTAGAAAAGATCAATGCCTTTTTCTCCTTCAAGGCAATATTGTGTCCCCACAGCTGCAATGGCAAGGATAAGCTCAACAGAGCAATGTGTTATGGACATAGTAGCTATATGGAGAAACGGGAGATGCTCGTGGAATCCGTTAATGTAGGCAGCAACATATCTTGCGAGGGCCAAGCATGACGGAAGTTGAAAGGACGGTTGGATAACTGAAGAGAACTCGTTCAGTTTCGACAGGATATGCTTTCTGTCGTTGAGAGAGATTTCACTCAGTGGGCGATGAGGGATATGCATCCGTCCAATCTGAGGTGGTTGCTCCTCTGGCTGGAGCGATGGAAGCCGGGACCCAAAGTGAGCGAATGACCCAGGGTCATCAGTATGGTGATGACTATGATCATAATGGAAGATTGAATGCTCGACGTGGCCGATCTCAGGGAGGTGAGTTACGGATTCAGGGGAGAATAATGGCAGGGGCTGCTCGGCGGAAACAAGGGACGAGAAATGGTAAGACGATAACGATCCATTGTCCAGAAAGGCTGAGAGCTCATCCAGCGAGTTCTCTAGCTCAAGGGTATGGATGTTCGCATCCAGTTGAGTGGGCGGCTCTGACGTTGTCATGGTACCACCCTGTGCAAAGGCAACATGGGGCGAATTGGGCGCGGGATGACTGGAAGGAGTGCCATATGGTAGCTGAAGCGACACATGTTCTGCGGCCATTGATAACGTCGCCAGAGGGAAGTCATCTTGGCATTCAATGTTTGGCCGAGGAGCAGCGGGAGAAGCTCGATGATGGTTATCAAAAGCTGTGACGGATGTCTGTGGAGTCTCGGGAAAAGTTGAAGCAGGAGTATCAACCTTTGCAGCATGAGACCGAGAGCCTCTGCCACGTTTCTGCGGCCCGAATTTGTTGTGTGACAACCGCTCGTGGCGTATTAACAAATCACTGCAGCTGATCAGTAACCAAGTCTGTCGATTGAAATCAAAAGATTGGTAACACATACCTTCTGGTAAACCGATGTTCGCATAACTGACATGCAAAAGGCTTCTCTTGGGTGTCTACAAGGGGACAAATAATGAGAGCTAGTCTTTACAACCGACGAACCCAAAATTCTTAGGAATACGTACGAATTCTCTCATGTCTTTGAAGATGCTCCAGTCGGGAAAACCTATTCTGACAGCGTTTACATTGAAATCGTCTCGGCTTTTTCTCCGGTGCTGGTACGCCGGCATCGGTGGCTGCAGTGCGACCGGAAGTCAGAGGAGAGCCAGCCTCCCCTGCCCGACCCTTCTCCAGCCCATTGGAGTCCGTGCCATCCACCATGAAGGAGCTTGCAATAATATGCGACGGAGTTGGGGAAAGATTGACGGAGACTAATATTCCTTGCGGTGGAGAAGAGCGGAAACAATGTGTCTGCGGTGCAATCCTGACGGGAGCGAACTAATAATAACTACGGAGTAGTTACTACTTTTGGAGGAAAAGGTGCGGAGAAAATCTTGCGCGGGGATGTGGGGAATCACGTGGGCGAAGCATTGCTGAGGTCTTGGCCATCTTATCAGATGCGATCTGGATATGTTCACAGCAGCCGATAGTTAAACACTCTAGATAGTTATATGCGTGGTTTAGTTACGCAGTCTACAAGTCATGCAACGCGCTTCCCTAGCTCCCGCTTATGCTCCCCCTTCTCTTCCATTTCGTTCAGCACCCTCTCAGCAGTCTTCATCGCATCCACGCCTGCCGGCACACCACAATACGTCGTAGCATGCAATATCGCCTCTCGAATTTCCACCTCCGTCAACCCATTATTGATCGCTCCTCGAATATGCACCGCCAGCTCCGGCGCCCTGTTGAGCGCCATGAGCATGCCGATGTTGAGTAAACTGCGCTGTTTGCGGTCGAGTCCCCGGTCGTGTCCAAGCATACCCCCAGCAAAATTCTGTGACGAGCTCTTGACCGGCGCGAGAGAATTCCGTAGAGCCGCCGGCGAGGGCGCGGTCGACGTACTCGTTGCCGACAACTTCGCGGCGGACTTTCAGGCCTTCTTCGAAGAGCTTTTGGTGTAGAGGGGTGAGGGCTGGGTCGGTAGACATTTTTGTCTGTGTTGCAATTCGAGTAACTAGTTATGTCTTTTGTAGGTTTCGTAAGCTATAAAGTGTGAGTAACTACTGCGATACAAGTCAAGCTTGCAAGTACTTACCTGGTTGGGATGCCTACGTTGCGCGCTGTAGAGGTCAACTTGGATGCCTTTCCAGTATGAATCTACGAATCGGCGCGCCATCCAAAAACGGACCAATTCCCTCCGTATGTAATAGAGGGAGCCATACTTTACCCCAACCACATTTCTGCATCATCGAGCCTCAAAGCCGTTGCCGCCAAACACCTTGATACCCGACCGGGCCTTGCGGGATTCGGCATTCCGGGCAACATCCGCCCCAAACATCAGTTTACCCCGCGCTTTCCCCAAGGCCGAACAACAACTGTCAATTGAAATTATATCGGTAATTAAATCAAGAACAAATCCTCGGCTCTTGCGTCTTTATGGTATTATTGATGTGTGTGCGTCCTCCAACGGCTGAACGATTATTTTAATTACGGCGTTCCTGGAGTAAAAATGAGGGTTTCTTTGTGGCAGGAATCCAGCCCATGTTCCTCCATTATTCGCAAAATCTCGGACCCGGTTTCCGCCATGGCGTAGCCATATTCTGATATTATTGAGTACCCTGCAATTATTGAAAATGTTGAAAAGGCGCGCTCCGAGATTGAAATGCCAAGTCTTCTGATTTGCTTGTTTAAGTCCCCCGGTCCTGGTTCT
This sequence comes from Uncinocarpus reesii 1704, assembly GCF_000003515.1. Lineage (NCBI taxonomy): Eukaryota > Fungi > Ascomycota > Eurotiomycetes > Onygenales > Onygenaceae > Uncinocarpus > Uncinocarpus reesii. The sequence goes on along the minus strand of NW_003052499.1, from coordinate 907,152 downwards.
TGACCCAGGACTATAACAGAGGATGTAACTTATATGTCCATACATTCACACCAGAATATGTCTGGCTTCCCCGGGCCCAGCCCATTGCGACCTTCGTTATCCATGCATCATTTCGGCCCAAATTCAACGCCGCTCCTGGATACCGTTGTATGCGAGTCTGTTGGGGCTGCCAGTACCAGGGTTCTTGACCAAATTAGGGATTGCAAGCTGAATTACCCTTCTCGCAACTGCCGCCGGACTCGTGAAGGTCTCAAGACTCATCAGATAAGCGACAAGGCCGACAACATGGGGAGCTGCTGCCGAAGTTCCACTTGCAATGTTGGTGAGGTTGTTGGTAGGGCTAGGCCAAGAAGATTTGATCAACTCTCCAGGGGCAAAGATGTCAACAACCCTGCCATAGTTGGAGAACGTGGAGCGAGTGTTGTCAGCGCGGAAAGCTCCCACGGTAATCGCATTGCGTGCAGAGGCTGGGGTGTTGCGTGAAGCATCTCTCTATAGATGAATCAGCATAAAATCCGTCATTGACTACTTAGGCGGTTAGATTGCGAGAGATCTCACCCCATCATTACCAGCAGCGGCAACAGTGACAACACCGGCTCTGTAAGCACGCTCAACAGCATCGTCGAATGGCTGATATTTGGCACTCGCTAAGATAATGTTTAGAAATAATTCCCTTAATGTAGCCTTCATGCAGGGCAAGATTGCAAGCTTACAAATACTCATGTTCACAACTGATTTGGTTTGTCTCCGGCTTTCAGTAATATTCTTGACGATCCAGTTATACGCATCGAAAATATATGTGTAAGAGCTCTATCAAAAAAAAAAGTTAGCAATTAAAAATTTAGAAGTATAGGAACTACTCACGCTGCCAGTATCGAATGCCTTTGCAGACACAACAGTAGCCTTTTTTGCAACTCCGTAGGTTTTTCCAGCAATAATCCCCGATACATACGTACCATGCCCGTTCCTATCCTCATGAGGTGTGTTTTTCACAGCATTGTACCCAAGAATCGCACGCCCTTCAAATTCTTCGTGGGAGATATGGATCCCGGTATCCAAAACATAGGCCCATACGCCTTCACCAGCAGCGCTGTCATATTTGTAGGTGGTGGACGGTTGACCTTTGCTGGACATGTGGCCTAGGTTCCATATCGCATCCTCCTGCGTGACGGTCTCCGCGAGATACACCTTTCGATCAGGAGTAACGGATTTCACCTAGATGGTGTATGTGTTTAATGAATGATAACATGGTGTTACTGGGGCTAGGCTGAGCTTACATATGGACTACGTCTAATATCTTCCGCCGTTTGCTCATCAAAGTTGCCCGAGTAGACGTTCAAATCATGGATTTGAAAGGCCTTGGCGATGCCCCCGGATTGTATTCCTTGCCGACCTGTAGCAGCAAGATTGGATCGATGAACGGAGGAAACCCAGGTTTTGTGGGATTCAACATCTGCCTGTGAGAGGCCATCCTTCAGAGTGATGATATACTGTCCAGGGATAATGTCACTGTCTTCCTGTGGGATTGGATTTGCTACCACAAAAGGCAGCAAAAGTAAAAGGCTGGATCTTAGCAGCTGCATGATAGGCGCCGGATGACACTGATAAGAGCCGGAGAAAGAGATAGCGAAAAGGGGAAATGGCAAGAACTTGGGACGATGAAGATTGGACTTGATGTAACTTATATAGACGTTAGTCTAGCTTTGGGGAGGCATATCAACTAGAAATCATTTGCTAGGGTTCCTCCTTGAGAGTACCATCCAAGCCCGGATAGAGCGTCGCATTTCTGAAGATCGAGGATACACGTGATGTCATATCAGCCATTATCAGGTTGCCATACGCAGAATCTGCAACGTCTCACGCCGCAACTAATATTTAACCTTGAGCAGGGAGTCTCTCGTAGAGTTTGGGTATCGTTCTTATGCCAGGTCCTTCCCGAATGGAAATATGGGTAAGGAGCCATATATGGTTTGTTGAGCTAACCGAAGAAAACCGCAGCCGGAGCGGTGGATTGCTCACGCTGCCTTCCCAAAGTCGTGGAAAATCTTCTGTCGCAATCGTAAAGCCTGAATTAACTCGATTGACAAACCACTCCATCCAAATACAATTCCATGGTGAGATTCGCCACGTTATAATGTAAACTGAACGTGGGCTTGGGATGGCGGTAAGCTTTCCGGGGCGCAGAAGAGACAGGGGAGGTGCGCGGGGAAGTACGCGGGGAAGTTGTCCGGCTTGCATTATTTGAAAACCTTGGGAGCACCTGGAGGGAAAGTTGCTGTGCCTGGTCAGCTTGGAGCCGACAATAGCCTTAGACAGTTGTGCGACTGAGCAAAATAACACAATCAAACAGCTTGTTTGAGAGAGTAGACTTGCTGGAATAAGCGCAAGCCAGAGGAGGAAGCACTGAAAGAGCAATAACAAACAGAGAGACACAGAATCTGGACTGAGAGACGGTCTCTGGGGGACGAATTTGCATCTAATATTTCGAGTATAATTTTGACTGGAGGTGCAAGTTCTGTCATGAAGTAGGTATCCTTGACTTAGCGGGGTTAATATAGGGATCTTCCCACCGGACAAAAGGCCCTCTCGCGACCTCGTTAGGGCCTCTCTGAAGGCAAACCAGGGTCACATCTGTGCGAATCTAATCATACTTGGGCATGGATCAGCATCTTGAGCGTCCGGGAAACTGAATTTTCGGGAACCGGAAGAGCTGCCACGGCCAGCATCCATCCATAATCAATCGGGCCGATATTGATGGCGCAGGCCAGCTGTTTCCCGTGGACGGCATCTTTTCACTCTCCCACCCCTCCGTCGTGGGGGATTTTCGGGTTCCTGTCTTGGGATTGATGCCACTCGACCGAGATATAGTCATTGTGTTAGCCCTCACATTACTGATTCTGTGTCTGGAAAAATGGGAGATTGAATTCTGCAGGCGATTGAGCCCAGGATGGGAGCGGAGTGTTTTCGTTAACGAGATGAACAACTGGGGCTGCTTGGGGCTCACGGTCCAACAATGATCCATGCCGAGTCCACCTGATCTCCAGGGATGCTTCATCAACCCTCTTGGTTGACAACAACAACAACAGTTCACAAGAGGATGTGAGAACCACACCGCATCCCCGTCTGCCTGAGATCAAGTTACATGACCTTGGCGGCATTGCCAATTGCTGTTTAAATGAATGCACCATCTCCAATCATCAGTAGAACCACCACAGCCCCCATTTATTCGGCTGCAACGCTGTGGGCGCGAACCCAGAGCTTTTCTGGACAATGTCTCCGTTAGGCGAGCTGGGCGCTTCTGAGCCCATGTCAGTCCTTGTTGTTCTGCCCTGGTCCGTGTGCCTTTTTTCTTTTGTGCTAAGTTGCGTTGCAGCGGCAATCCGAGGAATATGAGATGCTTCGTTCTGTTTAAACCAATATGTCAATGCTCCACTTGACATAGTTACAATTATGCTGTTGCATTTGATTGAACGAGCGTACAGTGGTTGCGATAATGTCTACATGACGTTTGAAGAAGTGGAAGAGTCGATGGAAGCCCTTAAAAGGCCCGCATCCCCTCACTTTGCCAACTTCACCCACCAACGCCTTTCATACCGCATCCTCTCTGCAGTCTGAAACTCGTTGTATCCTTTCATCATGGGCTTTATTAAGTCTGTTGCTGCAGCCTTTGCTGCTTTGTCGGTTGTTGATGCCGCACAATTGCTAGGTGCATCTAGCAAGGACATTATTCCCAACTCTTATATTGTTGTTATGAAAGACTCCGTCTCTTCCACTGAGTTTGACTCTCATGTCAGTGGTGTCACGAACCTCCATCATGAGCACCTTAGCAAAAGAGGATCTACGAACTTTGGCGGTTTGAAGCATATGTACTCAATCAACGGATGGCAAGGCTACAGCGGATCGTTCAGCCGTGATACCATCAATGAAATCCTCAAGGATGACAACGTTAGTGGTCCTGTGTACCTTGCTTGTGAGTTTCAAGTCTGATTCGAAGCATAGGTTGATTACGTCGAGCATGACCGCCGTGCGAAGATACTGGGGTGGGCGTCTCAGCCAAATGCTCCATCTTGGGGGCTTGGGAGAGTTTCTCACCGCGAGAGAGGCAACTCAACCCTTGTTTATGATGAGATGGCTGGTGAAGGCATCACATTTTATGGCGTTGATACCGGAATTGATATCACACATCCTGACTTTGGTGGCCGAGGTGTCTTGGGCACAAATGTTGTAGGTGGCGCACACCTCGATGGTCATGGTCATGGTACCCACACTGCGGGAACTGTTGCTGGAAACGCTTACGGGATCGCCAAAAAAGCCAGTATTGTCTCGGTCAAGGTTCTCAACAACCGAGGTTCTGGATCCTGGAGTGGCATTATCGCAGGTTTGAACTGGTGTGTCACTCATGCACGCGAAAACAACGTCCTTGGCAAAGCTGTGATGAACTTGTCCATCGGCGGTGGACGAATGACCTCTGTCAACCAAGCTGCTACCAATGCAGCAAATGCCGGCATCTTCCTTGCTGTAGCAGCTGGAAATTGCAATGTAAGCATCGCGATTTACTTCCCCAAAGTGGAGGATCATTTGATTGCTAAAGGCTCCAATAGACTGATGCTAGAAACATCTCTCCTGCCTCCGCCGAAAATGTCTGCACTGTTGCTGCCTCCACTGAATTTGACCGCAAGGCATCCTTCTCCAACTACGGAGCTACCAGTAAGATCATGCTTCACTGTGTGTATGCACAATTACATGCTAACTAGATGAAATAGTTGAAATCTATGCTCCCGGAAACAATATTATCTCCACTGTCCCCGGTAACCGTTCCAGGGCCATGTCCGGTACCTCCATGGCGGCTCCACACGTTGCCGGCGTTGCTGCTGCAATCATGGCTTCCCAAAATATTGCCCCAAGTGAGGTTTGCGCTCATCTTGCTGGTATGGCTGAGGGTAAAATCACCAACCCTGGCCGCTCGACTACCAACAAACTTCTCTACAACGGCAGCGGCGAGTAAACGAGATCGCTGCGGCTGGTCGTTCAGAATTGCAATATAATATGGTTATCTGGATGGCTCTGACTTTTGTTTCACGGTTTCACTCGTTTCTCCAGTTCAGGGCATATCGGCTACATGTGCTACCTTAATTTGCGTTCATACATGTAAACATTAGGTAGTCTTTCTATTTGCAACCACAATTGATGAAATTGACATAAATGAATGTTTGGGTTTCAGCACTGTGTGTGCAATAAACGTTGAGAGTAAATGTTAACCGCATTCTGGTCCCGGCCAGCCATAAATCCAAAGGCGATAGATGTCGCGAAGATTATCCTCATAAGTACGTCCTGTACTTACTAAAAAAGCTCTATTATGCTCCATACAGAGTATCGTAGGGCTTTTGTTCAAAACTCTCCGTAGCTTAATTTATACATGTACGAATATCAAAGGATTCAAAATTCCCCTACCACCTTGAGCCCAAATTGGAGGATCCAATCCTTAGCTCAGTTATTCAGTAGTTGGGTTTCCAGTGAGTAGGTCTGATATAATACCAAATCTATCCACGCGTACTATTTACGGAAAAGAGATGATTTGCTATACTAGAAACTAGCATATTGTTCTCATTCACCTACTCTCTACCCTTCCAGTCCTCAACGCCTCCCAAGAAGCGATAAACAACCCTAGAATCCAAATCTTTACACCTGGGATCCTGGCTTGCATCAGTATACGTTTGCAAGCCCGCCGCACCCAAGGCCAGCTGTGCACCCACTCTCGTCGCCATGTCAACAGCCAGCCCAAAATCCTTCTTCATAAGCTGCACTTTGAACCCTTCCTTGTATCCATGGCTTGATGGGGAGTCAGGGTATACGCCCGGAACGGGATTGAACCGATCGCAAATCGTATTTTGCGCAGTTCCCGCGCTGTAGACGTTGGCCAGGACGCGTGGATCTAGGCCTGACCGCATGCCCATGTTCATTGCTTCCGAACACGCGATAGCAATCAAGCCTGAGAGATAGTTGTTGGAAAGCTTTGCTGCGAGGCCCAGGGACGGTCCGCCGCAGGGAATGATTTGTTTCCCCATCATGGAAGCCAGGTTTGCGAGTAGCGGCAGATTCGGGTCGCCTTCTGCGCAACCGAGGAAGAATGCGATTGTTCCCTTCTTCGCACCAATTACGCCACCGCTGACAGGTGCGTCGTAGAAAGATGCGCTGGGAAAATGGGTGAAAATGTGTTCTTTGACTGCGAGACTCGTCGCGGTATCAATTGTAGAACAGTCGATCAGGAGCTTGTTGGACACATCCGTTGCGCAAATCCCGATATTCCGGTCAAGATATACCTGCCTGACATGCAAGCCTTCAGGGACCATAGTAATAATAACGTCCTAGTTTTTCGTTTGTCGTTAGATAACAAGAACCTTACCTATTATCATGCAACGAAGGAATGCGGGTTTGTTTGAGGTCGGTTTGCGTACCGATCTCTCCGCAACGGCTCTTGCACTTAAACATTTTACTATTTTCCCACCATTTCCTGCTACCACGTCGTCCAATACCTGCTCAGACACATCATAAATGCTGATGATGCTGTTGGCCGGTAGTTTCTTTGCTAGATTTTCCACCATTGGCCGCCCCATGGCACCGATTCCTATGAAGCCTAGATTTTGATACTCCGCATCCGACATCTCGAATAAATTGGCCCTTCTTAATAAGAGTAATTAGAAAAACACTTGTATCGCCAAAGCACAAGCAATAACGGCGCTTAATCTGGTTCTGGAGGAAGATTAAACCTCAACAGGGGGCTTCTGCTTCCACCAAGTTGGGTCATTTCAAATTGCCCTAGAACCTGCTATTAAACATTAGCTGGTATGGCTCGATGAATGGCCCGAAGTTCGGATCCCGCCTAATTGAATAGTGCCGGTTGTTTAGCCGTAGAGCTAAGAGAAGATATTGCTTGTTTATGATCACCGAATGTTTGAGTTGGAGAATCCGGATACCCCAACAGCTGCAAGCTAGTTGCCCCGCGGGTTTAACTAGCGTGCGGGGTACATCATGTGATAAAATATATCTAGCTTAGTCATTAGTTACCAGGGCTACTTGCTCAACACTTGTGACTCCATACTTCTACTTCGCCCTATCCTGGCTTTGAGTGGGATGAATGTTTTAGTAATTTACATTTTTGTCTCATGCTTCATCCTGATTGAGATGTAGATGATATCTTCGCCAATCGCTTTATAGTCAATAATATAATGTGTCGCTCCATGTGTATGCCCCTGAAACCTAATCCTCCAACGCCAGGTTTGAACTCCTTAATAGTCGAAGGGAAAAAGAGACTGATGACTATCAAATGAGATATACTGGGGTGTAGTGTATTAGGCATTCGCCATCCTAACCCCCTAAATTCAGCACAAAAAGTCTGACTCAACCAACCATTGCGACCCGATACCAAATGCAACCAGGTCGCCTGCGCAGAGTAGTACATCCTCCTCCTCCTTCTCTGGATTCAAAACATCCAAAACGGTCTGTAGACGGTCAAGTAACTCAAGCTGGATGTCTAGGCTGTCTGTGTCATCGTCGTTTTCACCCTGCTTCTCGTTTCCAGTATTGGTACTTCTAGGAGAAACGGGTGTCAAATGGCTTTGCGGTACCGGCAGGATGCCATCAGTTTGACCTTTGCTAAGCAGCATGGTGAGGACGAATGAAAGCCATATCAAGTTAGTCCGCGGGTTAGACTCTTTCCAACGCCAGGGTTCGCTTCGAGAATGGCCGGGATCTTGATCTCGATAGACCTCTCTGCGCATCCTGGGGTGCCAGTTAGGACTTCTGAGCTTGATCTGACGTTAGAATTGCGAACTTACAGCCGATAAGTGTCTCGAAGAAGTTTCTCATCATCATCTTGCCCGATGGCATCAAACAACTTTTTCTTATCCAGGTCCGACCAAACAGTATCTTCATCCATGGATGTGTCGTGCATATTTATGCTGGCTCGGGAGAGTGAGTAATCAATAATGGTTGTCTCCATGCCACTTAATCCAAAACCGGGACCAACATTATCTGGTAGCTTGAAGGGCTCATCCGGAGATTCGTTGGGTCGGGTGGACTTAATACATATATTTCCCAAGTGAAGATCGCGATGCTACAAACAGAACTTAGCAGAAATCTCCGATTCTTCACGTTTGG
>NW_003052499.1:873356-898895 GCF_000003515.1 Uncinocarpus reesii 1704 | reverse complement strand
TCATATCCGGCGCTGTCCATTTGTAAGATCGTCCACAGTGGATTGTCAGGGTATGATTTCTTCTTGCATGGATCAGGGTGATAACAGTTGTCTTGAGTTTGACTATACAACGTCCACGCCGCGTGATAAGCTGGCGGAAATCTGCCTTGGACCACATGAACATCTCTAAATCTCGCAAATCCAGGTATCGGATCCAGTAGTTTTAACATCTGAACTTCAGCCACAACCTCTTGAATTGAAGTAAACTTTTTGGATCCTGCACCGCTCTGTGCGCGAAGGGGAACAATTTTAAAGACTCCATTGTCGTACTCTTTCAATGTCATGAGATTCGTTTGTGATAGTTCACGTTTCGTATAGTCGGTTCGTACAGGTAGTTGATAGACCTCGCCGTAAGATCCCTCTGAGATTTTCTCAACGTCAAACATATCACCTGCCCGGTTAGCCCAAGTGTCAAAGTTATCCACAGTCTTGTTTGACATCGCTTCCTCCAGTATTGGCGTTGCATATTTGGTTATGGCGTTCTCCGTTGGCACTGGTGGCTGTGTTTTCGGAGCTTCCTTCTTAGACACTATTCGTTTTTGTTTGGTTTTAACTGGTTCGATAACCACAGGGTCTTGGTGCTCTTCAGCAGCTGGCTCCTGAGATTTTTTCGTTTCCGCCCTTTTTGATACAGCTTGTATTGGTTGTCCGCTTATTTCTAGGAGTGCACGCTCTATCTCGCGTGCTATGTCCGGGTCCATATTTCGTTCGCCTGAGATGAAGAGATCTTCGTCAAGAGTAAATCCAGCAAGTTTCTCCTGGAGTGCTGCGACCACTTCAGTCACATCAACGGCTTGTATCTTGGCGTTTGCATTCCTCCTCTGAAGTGGTAGTTGATCTCTTTCTAAAACCGCATTTGCTGAATCAAGTCGTTTTCCATATACTTTCTTTGAGCGGAGGATGCGACCTTGGTTCTTTCTCGGCGACTTGAGAAGCCAGGGTGAAACCGAATGAGCAAAAGTTTGGGACTCAATCATGATTAGGATTTTCGAAGCTTTCGTTCAGGGATGCCTCAGTGTAATGCTGGGAGAGTCTCGCGTGATGTCAAGATTGAAGCAGTCGAGTTGGCGTTTCTTTTGATACTTCCTAAACCGGAATAGTGCAATCGTTACCAGGACAACATGCTTAATTGCCAAGAGATTAGATTAGATTTAATGACTAATTTCGGTAAAACAATGGTCCGTTCCATTTTGAACTCAATCTTTCGGTACGAGGCGTTACGCAAAAAATTACGGGTATCTGGGGTTCGGCGGTTCAAACTTTCCAGTTAAGAACGATTTCGCCTTACATAGTTATGAGACAGAGCAGTTCGAGTTGTGAATGCTTCATATAAAAGTTCAAAACATTTTGAAAGGCTGTAAACTAGGCATCATCTCCCATCATCCCATCAGCTCCTTTCAAAGCAGTCATCTCTTTCAAAGGCCAAATTGAAAGAATAACAGTGATCGTGTGCTTGTTGTGACTATATTGAACTTGGCTCCTAAAGTTCCCGGCCGGTAAAGCTCATTACAAAAAACCTCGTATTTTCGAGCTTTTCAACCGCAAGATTTCTTTGCCAAGGCGTTTTTCCTTGTTTTCTTCTCCCCCCTTCCGTGACGCTCCTTGACATAATTTTTGAGAACCGCCTTCCCTTATCGCCATCGCAGTTTAAACCGCCGCATCGAACAACCTGGCAAGCCAGAGCAGGTCCATCTCCAAGTCATGCTAGTTTACGTCAGTCCATCAAAGCCCTCTGCTCTAGCATAGGCGTTTCGATCACGGCGCTTCGTTTCATCCTACTTTCGACTTTCGCCTGTCACGAGAGTCCGACACGCGACCCGGGCAAGAATCTGGTCATTCATCGCTGAATTTGATCAAATCTTCGATCGCAAAGTCCGTCGAAGTCGTCCATCCCTATACTTCGGCGCTCTTCCTATCCTATATCGTCTTTCAGATGCGTCGTCATGGCTTTCAACTTCAACTGGTCGCCGTTAATGGCGGATGCAGGATTCTACACCCGAGCACAGGACCTGCTAACCGCGGCACTAAATAAATCACCAAAACCTCCGATTATTGTCGATGATATCGCCGTGACAGAATTAAATTTGGGTTCAATCCCGCCGGAGTTGGAGATACTAGAGGTTGGCGATTTGGCTGAGGATCGATTTCGCGGCATCTTCAAAATGTCGTATTCGGGAGATGCCTTTCTCACTCTGAAAACGCGAGTTCAGGCAAATCCACTAAATACCTTCCTAATAACTCGCCCCGCTTATGCTTCTCCGAAACCTCTTGCTGCTGCGTAAGTTTTATCAGCTTGGTTTTAGCTGTCGAGCTTTGCTGACTGTTGTGGACGAAAACAGATCCGGCTTAACTATCCCCCTGCAAATCACCCTTTCCAACTTCAGACTCTCCGGGTTTGTTGTCCTAGTGTTCTCAAAGCAAAAAGGAATAACCGTTGTCTTCCGTAATGATCCTCTTGAATCTTTGAAAGTATCTTCGACATTTGATTCCATCCCATCTGTACGAGATTACCTTCAGCGGGAAATTGAGGGGCAGCTCCGAATTCTGTTTATGGATGAATTACCTGCCATCATACACAGACTCTCCTTGCGACTCTGGGTGCCGGAATACCGTGGCCTGGAAGCTGGGATTCCAGAAACCGCTATTCCATCGTCATTGGGCCCCGGAGAGGACACGCTACTGAACCCTCCAAAAGACCCAGTGGATGCATCTGGCAACCTATTAAGCTCCGCGGAGATTGCATCTTTATCCCTTGATTCAGGTGTTGAGATGCATTCGCTTTTCTCGCAGAAAAACCTTTTGCGCCTTGCTGCCTTAACCAACTCTCAACGAACCCTCTCTCTTTTTACGCCTTCGATTCGAGAGGTTATGTTCAGAGCAAGGACCGGCTTGGCCGACCAAGGCGAGGGCTTGGGTAGTGGTTTGATGTCACCGGGCAGCCCAGCTCTCTCCAGAACGCATTCTCACATTTCCTCTCCTCTCTCTTCCTTCCAAGATTCCTCGAGCGTTCTATCTTTACAACAGCGATCCACTACAGCAGCTTCTTCTTTCAGTGGATACGGGCTTAGCCTGGGTGCTGGTCGCCATACTAAAGCTCGCCCAACTAAGAAACGAAAGAAGCGAGTTGTTGACCTTAGAAAGCAAAGCAAACCTACAGATCCTGAAATCACAAGTGCAGATGGCGGATACACGGAAACAAGCACAGCTTCAACTACTTTTTCGTCGTCTACTGTCCCTGAAGAAGTTAATGACGATCCCGTTACTCCTCCTCTGTCACCTGAAACGACCATTCGATTTCCCAACCGCCAACATCGATTCTCTACATCCGAAGGCAAAGTTATCGCGCGAGCACCGGCTCAGCAATTGACCTACAGCGAGCCATCGCATTCTGCTTTGCATACACAAACCGCAAATCCTGTGCCTGCAGTACCTCTCCATGCTGAAGGCGCTGCAGTGCCACCGCAACAAGCTCTTGTTTTCGGCGACGAACATTTGGGGTCCCGAGAAAAGTCTATGGAAGCTCAATCTTCCCACGGACCGAACCCAGGCCTATCAATCACAGACGCGGCTCCGAATAGCAGCATCTTAGAGCAAGCCTGGATGATGAAGATGGGCAAATGAAATTGCTCGGCGGGATTCAGGAAACAAAATTCTCTCGTCAATAACAACTATCCTGGGCCTTGGGAACAAACCCGAGCCCGAACTCCACCGCCAGCTTATGGCCAATGAATTTCCACAAGTCCTAACTGTTTTGCGTTTGACGCTCGCGTCTTATCAACCCTTATCCCCACTCCGATAACCAGGCCGGGGTAATTTCAGCCCTTTCAAATTCGCTTCGCCCGGCGTGTATTTATATCTCCAGCAACCCCGTTTGCTTTGTGTTACTATTACTGGCTTTTTGGATGGCGTTTGTCTTTGTGGAACCGGAATTGATACCAGGCGTTGGAAGGGGGCAAAATTCGCTTTGGCCTGTCAAAATTATTATTAGGTCAACATCTCCATAAAGATGGGACCTCGAGTCACTCCTTTAAACATTTCCTTTTGTCACCGTGTAGCTACAAAGTATATATTTATTTCCCCTATGATTTATTCTGTATATAGCGATTGGACAATAATGAATTCTCAAAACAAATCTGCTTTTGCTTATTAGAAGCGCTTCCTCGCTGCTCTAGATATCAAGCTCGGGGCCGTGTCTCGTGGGTGACATCGGCCTTGGCACCCAACGCTTTACCCTGCGATTTGAGGTTCAGGAGCTTTCACCACAATCGCACCTTCAAGAGCACCTCGATAGGCGACGCGCAAATCCCATTCGAGCTTTAGGAGCGATGTCTGGCTTATTCCAGAATATTCTGAAAGGTGGATCGAAAGATTCGACCGCAGGAGCGAAGCAGGATGACACAGGTACCCTCAACGACCCTCAGACGATAGGCTCTAGCAAAAATGCCATTGCGCGACAAAGAAAGAAGAAAGAATAAATACAAGTTTACTAATAGTTGCTTTTTGTCGAAATGTAGATTTCGCCGAGTTTGCAGCGTCTCCTCAACCTCCCGTTGCGTCGGTTTCAACCGCTCCGGCTCCTGATTCTACGGTCGCTGCGCCGGTGAACACCGTCCCCTACACCAAATGGTACCGGGTATGGGAGCGAACGTCGCCCAAGGATTTCTTGCAAGAGGCCTTTGTTCTCCCATTTATACTTTTCATCGTCTTCTTCCACGTCTGGGGAACGCGCAAGAATCGTCGCAAGGCCAAGGCTTGGGCACAAGCTCATATCCCCGTGCTGCACAATGAATTCGCCGTGGTAGGATATCGAGGGGTGCGGAGGGGAGCCCCATTGAAGGATATGTCTTCTTCAAAAGATCTAGTTATTGATGATGACCTGTTGAAGGAGAAGTCTCCCAATGAGTTCACCACGTATGCGACAGGGCGACAAAACGTGGCGTTTGTGGACGTGTCAATTCAGCTGTTGAAGAGATACAATCCAATGTATATAGTGGGTGATACGATCTTTGGGCTCTTCTTCGATTCGCTGGCACCTGCGACCGAGAAGATGGAAATTACTGCTTATCCCTTTGATGGAAAAGAGAAGGATTTGGTGCCCGCACCCCCGGCCGAGAAGGAACAGTTGAGCAAGGGAAATAATTCGACATATGACGGATTTGTCTTTGCTGTCGCGCATAAGAACGCCATGCGGAAACTGAGGCAGGACCGATATGACGTCTCCCTAACCTTCACAAAGGATAATCCTAAGCTTCCAGGATGGGTTACTGTTATGAGTGAAAGTGCCGAAATCACAGACAATATACTCACGAGCGAACTCATCAAAGCTATTGAACAGGCTGGGGACCTGTTCGAGTATCTGATCATTACTGACCAACCTGTCGATAAGCCAACCAAGTATGTTCGATATTCCTGAGATTCCAAGAATTGGCGTACTAACCGATTTACCAGGATCGAGGAAGCAGTCTCCAACAAGCGCACTATTCTCTCCATCCGTGTTCCGTCTTCGACTTCTTCCACCGCTTATGCATCTTCCCTCCCGCTGTTCCACCTCTTCCTCCGACTCACCGACCGGCTCGCTTCCACTGGCCGCCTTCGCCAAGAAGTTCTCCGCAAACTCCGGACGACCCGTGAGGAAGAACTTCGTAAGCTGCGCCGAGTAGCCGAAGAGGAGAAAGCTGAAGAACGTAAATTAACGGCCGAAAGGTTGAAGAAAGAAGGGCGCGATAGAATGTTACGTGGCATGTCTGCTGAGGAACAGAGAAAGTATCTAGAGAAGGAGAAGGAAAGAGAGGCGAAAAAAGAGTTGAAGAGACATTCAAGGAGAGCATGAAATGTAAGATTGTCTCGTATTTGGTTCCGTTATTACCTTCCTCTGGAAAAATTGGCATCTATCATCAAGGCAGGCGGATTTGATGAATATGGGCCCTACTTTCAGCTATAGCAATTCTTTTCCGGAATGATCTTCGTCTATTTTGTCTAAATATTTATCTCCTTGGTTGCAATGTGATATGCTCTCACGGTGGTATACAGGATCCTTTCCCCATGCGGGTATATCGTTGATAGGAAAGCTACACGATGGACAATGCGCGGTAACGCATGTTCTTTTAATTTCAGCTCGCTTCAAACCGGTATTGTATCTCCAGCGTTGCTTTCAAAATTTCTTGTAGGTTAAGTATTACATGTGTAGTATATATCTTGCGAACAATTGTAGATTCCTTCTCCAAGATATTATATACACATTTTCCCCTATCTATTCCACATGACCGCCGAGCGGGAAAGCAAATGCGTAGGGTAGTTTCAAAATCAATTTTCGAATAGCTTATCCCTTCCCAAACCAGGTTTTGTGGCCCTGTTTTTCCAATTGTTAGTTGATGTCCGTTTGAATGCTTGATTGGCAGAGCCGGAAGGATTTCGGGTTTGAAGAAAGCCCGGCAAACCGCTAAGCGAAAAGATATACGTACAAAGACCATTCTAGTCGTTCCGTAGAGAGCGGCTGCAAGTTTACCCACGTTAGCGGCTTGCCTCTTCCCAAACGTAGAAGCAAGTAAGAAAATAAACAAAGAACATACCGCCGAAGCAACCGAACAGCGAGACGTAGAATGGGTAAAGAATATAGGGGCTCCTTTCAGTCTATATTTGCAATCCTTATGTTAGACACCAATTCCATCTAGTTTTCGGCCTTGCTGCGTAATGACCAAGCCCTTGTGGGTGGACGAACCTTCCACCATTGGCGCTTCCCGTCGTGGTTCTGGTAAAGTCGCTGATAGTAGGGAACTCGGTTCTCGCGGAAAACGAACCTAAGCAATAGTTGTCAGCACTTGGGGAATAATCGGCGAAAATTGTGCTTCCATCCCACATGACAAGGCGAGCGAGGAAGAAGTGGGACGAGAATTCATGAGTTCGATGTAGCCCAATTAAGGGGAAAAAACTTACTTATAGGCTCTAGGAAGAGTTCTGGACACCATCTTTGCGCAATTATCAAATTCGCTCAGGTTGTAGGGCGAGGCGAAGCAAGTCAACTAGCGACGAAGGTCTGAGGTCAAGATCTCCGGAAGAGAGAACGCTGGTATCACGCTACGGGCAGCGAACCAGGCCAGTCACGTGGTGCTTAGGTAACCTCCGCAGCAGGACATGATTCTCGGCGGGCAGAAGATGCCGATTGGAATAGATTTTCAACGACAAAGATGGTGAAGCTCGAGGGCGTGATTTCGCTACGATGTTTATTCGCAAATCCTAAAAGCTGGTCCTGCTCTTCAATCCACGATTTTTAGTGTGCGTTCGCCGCCAATGCGGCTGGCGTTGCTGCGCCGAGCACTCTCACTGCGTCCTCGAAACACCATCACATCCGTCCAGGACGTTTACGCATCAATTGAGTCTCAAAGTCTACTACATGGTCGAGCTAAATTCTCTATTTTCCACTCAAAATTTCAACAGCGAACGGCCTCCGCCAGACAGCATGTGGATATCTTCGACTGCGAGCGCGACCACGAGAGAGATGGAAAAGAGGACTACACATACAACGTTGCGGTTACGGAGCTTGAAAACCAGAGTATAGCGAGTACTTGTCCCTCGGAATATCCCACTGAATCCTCTCCATTGTTTGATTCCTCTGTCCGCTCCTTGCGCGATCCATCGGAGCCCATTTCAGATTTCATAGGACCCTTGCCCAGGCCCTCGAAGTTTCAACTTGATCCGCTGAGGTTAGAATTCGAATCAGATATCGGCAACTCGGAAAAGATTGGAAGCAAACTACTTGACGATTCACGATATAAACACGATTTTGGATACTGGAAAGAGTTGCTGGACTATCGCCAAAGACATTACGGCGACAGGGGCGTTGTGCATATATGGAAAGGACTCACTGAAAGATGTGCAGGACTGGATTTGCCAGTCGAAGGAGCGGATGCTGATCATCTATGGAAGATTTTCATAGCTGTTGCCGTGAAAGAGGAACGGTTAATGAAAGAGGTGCAGTTATACGCAGAGGATTTATGGACAAGAACAGGGAAGCGGTGGCGCCACTTCTATAAAGAGGCCGTTGGTGCGTATTTTCGCCAGGGGCGTTCTAGAAAAGCCGCAGAATGGCATATCAGGTTGAAGCAAGTTCACTTTAGATGGCCGAACGAAATCCTTACTGTGCTTCCACAGGCACTATCCGCCGAGGGCGGCCTACAAAGCTTCAGGAACATCTGCAGAGACGTTGAGGGACATAAAATTTACGGCAGTGTGGTGCCGCTTCTCTGGAACCAGGGGAGGATTCGAGATGCGCTCGCAATGCATGACTTTTTAATGTCTCGCGGAGACGGTCCAGGGGCGATCTCGGAAATTGAGCCGCTACTGAAATACGTTGAGTTGTATGGCTCCGAGAAGCAGTATAGCTACTTTGCCAGAGAGCTTGTAAAAGCTGGCATCATGCGTAACGGATCACCTTCCGATACAGAAACAGCACCGTCTGAGGCAGACAAACAAACCGATACTAATTCGAATCCGTCAAAGAAAGTGGTTTTCAACGATGAATTTGGGGCACGATTGTTTGCCACTAAAGCTTTGACCTTTGACTTGATTCTTGCTGGTTTGATCATGTTTGGGGTCGAAACAATTGGTCCCCTGACGCTTCGAGAGATGGCGATAAGGACCAGAAGCGTGGAAGAACTAGTGTCTCAGTTGGTGGCCCTAAAAAGGGCGAAGATTTCTACGGGAGAATCAGTCTTTTCGAAAGTGGTCGTGAAACTGGCTTTTGGAAAGTCTACTAAGTTGCTGGAAGACGTTCTCGAGAGCGATCAACATCCCGATGTTTTTGAAGATATGAGGATTCAAGAGTCACTTCTCGCTACATATACGCTGGCTGAAGACTGGCGACAAGTCAATAAAACCCTTGCGATTATGTCGGCCGCTTCAAACGAAGACCCTCAGAACCATAATGTCCTATTTCGGAATGCGGTGCGAGTTGGCAATTGGGATGCTGCGAAGCAGCAGTTTGAGACGATGAGAGAGCAAGGCGTTCACTTATCAAAAATGACCATCCTGTGGTTGGCGCGCGAGATACTCCCTTGGCGTCGACGGAGCCACCGTCCCCGCAAAGACAGGGCCTCAGTCGACGCTCTACGGCGCCTAATCTGGATCTACCAACAAGTGATAATATCCGGAGGACGTGTCCCACCGGAGGCATGGACCGAGTGTATAAAACGCCTTGGCATGTACGACTTGTGGGACGAACTTGAGAAGTTGTGTTTCTGGATAGTACCCTTTTACGCGCCCACAAGAGCTGCGAGACCCGGCTGGGTGCATAGTTCCAAGCCACCTTCGCTTTTCTCGGATGGAGATGCGCAATCCCTTGAACGTTTGCTGCCGACAGCCCATTCAAGCTCTCCACTGCGAAGGATATTTAGCGTTCGGGTACAAGAAGCGATCATCGCCTGGGGATTCATTCTCCGGCCACACCCTGATTATCGCAACCGACTGTTACCCAACCCTTTCAGCAGGGGTGAATACTTGATTCCTTGGGTTCGAGGAATAACGCTTCTTCGCGAGTTGAGAAGAAAAGGCGTAGTCGTCCAAACCAACACTGTCAAACGCGCCTGTCGAGCCCGGCTTGCGACACTGTTTTCAAATTATCGCCGGTCGAATCGCCAGCGGAACCGTATGCTCCGGAGGGAAAACCCATGGTCTCTAAATGAAATCCTGCTGGATATCCGCAAGGCTTGGGGGAAACCTATGTTCCTTGAATATGGGTCGGATTACCGCAAACTTGTGAATCCTAGGACCCATGCTGTACGGCCTGGGCGCTGGACGCGGAGAGCGACTGAAGATTTCGAGAACCGGCGCCAGGCTGGGTTTTCCCACTACGAGGGGCCGGGATGACATCAGTTGGTGATGACTGGGTTTTATTTCCATGCATGTACATGACGGTTCCCTGGCGTTTAGATTTTCATAAGACGGCTGGAGCATTTTATATTCAGGTCGCATGTTGATACCCCAATTTATGTGTATTTATATATTAAGGGCCATTTGTCCTTCATTATGTCCATTGAATCAGAGGCTTATGCTGGCAACGGCTGCAACATTTCTCCTTTGCTGAGATTCATCCCACATGGCTCCTAGGTAACGCCCGAGATATTCTTCCCGAACAGTAGAACTACATACTTATGATTCGCGAGCCAGTATGTCCTGCACGACCTTGACCTTGGCCTCTATCGTCTCCTTCTTATCAACCCTGATTTCCAAAAGTGTTAACATCCCAGGACACAGACCGTTCCCCCGCATCAAGCAGAAGCACAACAAGGGGCATCCATCTTATCTTACCTTGAGCCAACTCGGATGTCCGTATGGACGCGCACCATTCCCTGTTTGTGAAGCATCGAATGCGCCTGGCCGATCAGCTTGAAGACCATATCCCACGGACCCTCTGTAGATTTTCGTCGGCCATCAGCCATCAGCATGGGGGTTCCCCTCACCCAATTCTTCGTTCGATTTGAAAGCTACCTACCCACTGTCGTACCGCAGGAATGCATGAGATACTTCAGGCCTGAGTTGCCGACCAGACGCTCAACGTCAGCGATGGCCTCGGAAACCGACGGAGAGGAAGTCCCGATCTACGTTAGGGCAGACGAGTTTAGTTATGTTTGGTATTGTTGCCATGAACGGCTTGGGCAAGGGTCTGCAGCGGCGGGCTATTACCGGAATCAGGCAGAAATCGGCGATGCAGTGATCCGGCGAAGAGTAGTCCCCAGGGTTGGTCGTCATTTTTGGGATAGCGAATCTCTGTCGACTTTTGAGTAGATATGCGGTAGACGTCTTTGATGTCCTGGAATTTGCGTGTTGAGCGGAAGGGGTGGGAGAGAAGACGGCTTTTAACCAAAGCTAATTGATGCCTTTTCCTTGCGCATGAATTGAGGGGCAGCATGCACGGTGTCTATGATCTCATTCAAAGTCGACAATGCCCGCTGGCCGGAGAGCATCTAGGGTTTGACAAGCATTTCCATCAACCGTTCGCCACTCTTGCTTGAATTCTCGCGCTTCATGGATGGATGTATGCACAAGGCTCTGTACATCTACTTTTGTGTCTCTGTGGGCTTGCATTGCCGCTTTCTTGGACTGGGATGCACCAACAACGAAGGAGTTGATTATGCCTGGAGCATTGTTGTAACTGTTGAATCTATATTCCGAATTGAATTTGGTGCAGGATGGGACAATGCGGACTCCTCTTTTGACTGATGTTGGTGGCTCAATGTGGCCTCATCGGGCAATGCATGCATCAGCCTATGCACGGGGTTCAAATCCGCTCTTTTTTACTCCGTAGAGATTGAGCATTTGAATAGCTGATTATCAGTTATTTGGAAAGAGGCGTCAAAGCCATGTGGATTCACTGCCAATCAACTGCAGGATCAGATCGATATCGACGTTTTGGCCGCGCCAACTCACGTTCAAGCACAGCAAATAGCGATAGCGTTCTGTATCAGTAAAAACCACAGGGGAGGAACAAACCAATAGTGTCACCAAGACCCAGTCCACCGGGAATAGACAATTCGGGGCCGTCGTTGAAGCGGTCTGACCTGTAGAAATGCTCGTCGATATCCCGCCCATATGGGCGAGGCCGGAAGCCCTTTTTGTATAGCCTTTCCGCCGTTCGGATAACGAGCCCTAACTGCTCCCTCTGGTGAATGATCTTTGGGGACTTCCAGTTGAACATGACCGCTCCAGCTCCAAAATACGAAAACTGGCCGTCACCAATAAACTCCGGCCCCAACAGAGGACCTGCAGGCGGAAACTCAGCTCCGCAACCCTTGCCAATATGACACCTGCATAATCTCGATCCGTGCGAGAGCAATTCGCAACCCAACTGGGCGGAAGAATCCGTCAAGACTGGTCCCAAGCTCCACCAGGCCAGCTGTATCTGAGGCCGAGCCGGCCAATTCTTCAGGTCTGCAGGCGAGGATTTGCGCGATCAGACCTGCCATTCAGTCAGCGATTGCTTTGAGTTTTGAGCCAGAGAAGCAGGCCCTTAATAGTCTGGAGATTAGCCTCTGCAGCCTTGGATCTTACTGGTGTCCCCACGAACATCGCCCGCCACCACGCCCGCTAGCGAGCGAATGCTGTTGTGCGACTAATTCATGCGCTCCCGCTCCAGATGGTCAGCTGGATTTAGAATTTCAGCCGGCCCCGAGTGTGAGAAGACATTTAACTCCAGCAGCGTCCGCACTCTGTTGCTGTTGTGTTGTCGAGGGTCCCGAGGAGAAGGATGAAGAAACGGCGAAAGCGGATGCGAACGATCCCACGATAGCCTCAAGGACAGTGACAACCTCGATTCCCCTCCACAACCCGTCGATGCTCAGGTACGTGTTGTTGTATGTTTCTCGTTCCGCTGGCCGTTAGAACTCCGGTCCGTCCCTTGATGGTGGGCTGCAACGCGCTCGTCCATGAGAAAAAGCAAGCGGCGCTCCCACGCGCTGTTCGTATTTTGATGGAGCACAAATACGGAGAAAAGGGACCACAACGCGGCACTTGATTGCTTTTCTCTGTCAACCGCCAACGACTAACTGCCGGCTGCATAGGCTGCTTTGAACTGCTCTGCCGTTGCTGGGAGCTTTGAGCACCAAGGAATTAAGCGAAACGAAAGTCGAGTCGCGATTTCCCGGCCGCTACACATCGGGCATATATCAGCCTGCTTCTCGCCAGCCGGCGCTTCGTATCAGCCTCTCGCCTCTCTATCGGCACCTGCTCTCGCGCGCTCCCCTACAGACACCCTTCCATGGCCCACGCGCCGATCTGGAATCTCTTCCTGACAGATTTTCCAGACCACAGCTACTTTCTCCTGTTGCTCCGTCTTCAAGCCTGGCATTTCTCTTCTACACAGCTACAGCCTTTTGTTGCTCTCCCTATCCAAGGGCAGATACGGAGCAACCTGCATCACTGCGAGCCCTGACCGTGAGATGCAGTGACGAGCTAGTTAAAATACCGTCTCTTTCTTGCCCTACCGCTTTGGACACGCCATAGCGACTCACTCATTAGAATTATTGCCAGCCTCGATCAAAGGTGCGCTCTTCACCTTTGGCCAGTCTCCTGCCCGAAGTGAACCAGCGGATTCCTGTGTGCGTTGTTGATAGCGTGCTTGTTTTTGTCGGACTATGTACAACTTTTAGCACAGACTCTCTTTTCTAGATCTGGTCGTTGGAGCTGGCAGAAGAGACTGGATTTACTTCATGAGTCGATTATAGCTGTGAGATCGTATCGTCTATACGAAAGAGGACAAATGGCACCAATGCAATTGGATACGGCAGCCAGTTCGTTCTCGATGCCAATCCCGGAATTACCCGCCGACACGAAGCTGGTCTACCTGGCTGAAGGCGGTGCAAATATTGTCTATAGGATGGTCTTTCCGGAAACTGATAGGACGAGTCGGGAGGCGGGAAACGTGGGACACCGAACCATTTTCCAGGGCAAGCTTCTGCGGCTGAGGAAAAGAATAGATTCGGGTACACCCTATACTGAAACGGCCAGGAATTTCGATACTCAGATCAAGGCGCTTTTCCGGGACAGTGAGCTTGTAAGTCAAGAGCTAATACGGCTACCCAAGGGCTTCGCCGTGGCTTGCAATGAACGGTTGAGGGAAGACGAGGCAAACGGCCGGCGACCAAAAGCTCGGCATGGAGTTTACCTCTCTACCAAAGAGCCCTTTGGACTGCTTATCACTGACATGAGCCCGGCACCGGGGTCAGGCGAAAGTCTCTGGGAGTTTAAGCCGAAATGGCTACTGCAATCCCCGTCGGCACCTCCGAATTCCAAGAGGTGCCGTACTTGCGCATTGCGAGAACGGAAGAATTACCAGGCGTGGCAGAAGGGAGAGAAAACACGTCGCGGATTCTGCCCACTCGACCTTGTCTCCGGCGACTTCGAGGCCGTGCTTCGTGCCGTCCAATCGATGAAAGGCCCACAGCATGGCAGAGTCGGCGTTGCGAAGTTCTTACATCAGAATCCGACGCTTTTAAAACTTCGAGAAAGTCAACAACGGATGAATGCGGTCGGCCTACCCGGGCTGGAGGCCGATTATCGCGACCGAGCAGTCTCAATGACGCTGCGAGACTGCACAATGTTTGTAAAGGTGAGGAGATTTACCACAAGAGGCTTTGCTACCTGTGTGACCGCTTGGCTTCCCGCGGAAAACTAAGGTGCGATTTGGCGCGATGACTGAGCTTGTATTCCATAGGTTCCGCGCGACGAGAATGCAACACCTGAAGTTCGTCTCGGAGACCTTGATTTCAAGAGCGGCATAGGCGGGAAGCTGGAGTATTGGCGAGATGTTGAAACACAACTCATCAACGAGGGATGGTACAATGGGATCGACACGGGCATAGAAAACGGCCATTGTTCCTTGCAGGATCTACACAAGAAAGCCAAAGCGGAATAATGATTGTAGACGACGGCATGTTGCATATATCTTACGGGGTTTATGGGGATCCATGTTGCAAGGAGGGAGCATTGAGACGGATGATCGAGGGCATGCATACAATGGATAGATTCCGCACTACAGGCGGGCGGCAAGAGTCGACAAGCATTATTATCATTATCATTACAGCAATTGCATGAGGAGCTATCCCAATTCAGACATATCCCAGGTTCTTGACCGTGAACCGTGAGAACTATGCATGTGCAACTTTGACTACGCTTGGCTAGCCTAGGCGAGTGAAACAAAGCTTCATAGCGGTAATTCGCAAAGTGGAATTGCACAATAGAATCCAAAGCCTTCCCAGGCGCCGTTCTTCGTCCTATTGCTCCACGCTGATGGGGGAGCACAAGCGCGATCGCCCGAGTCTCCGGGCGGCCCTTTTAACGGGAGGGCCCCCGTGCCCGGTGCTGACAGCCCCACACTTTAGCTAGGCGGGCCCCGTAGAACTCGGCTTCATAGGGGCCCCTTTTCCGGCTTCCACGGGGGGGAGCGTGATGGCACCTGCATTCGAGCACACCACCACGAGGGGAACTGTTTCAAAGAATGTAACCCCGAGCAGAGCTTTGAAACATCGATATGTAACCACTTCCTACCAAAGTGTTTTCTTTGATCGACTCCTACATACATACACTTGTCTGTTTTTACTTTCGGTCCGAGATGCGGGCGTCTTGGGGAGCGGAATGCTTCCACGGTTCTCGATGACAGCATCAAACAGTTAACTTGCAACGATGATTGGGCCAGTGCTGCTTGTTTTCCCGGGATCAACCCTTGTCAGCCTGCTCCCGGGATTGCGAAGATGCGATGAGAAGTGCAGAAAAGAAAAAATGAGAACGCTCTTTTTCGTGATGAGATGCGGGGTGATGCAGGGCTGGAATCTCTGATACGGGGAAGAAGGCTTGTGAACTGACCTTTTATTCCCCCAACGGCGGTGAAGCATGGAGAATGAGGCTATGAGGATATCAAAGCACGAGCGGATGCCTCCGCTTTGAGCAAGCAAGGATGAGGGATCTGGGCGCGCGCGAGCTACGTAGACACATGGATGCTTTGTGCAACTGTTAACGATGGATGGACGGAAGCATTGGACAGACGGAATTGACGTTGAATATCCCCGATGCTAATAAGAGGGCTTCGGGCCAGCTGCTCAACCCTGGCATCAGGCAAAACTATTAAATAGCTGGCCGTCTTCTGCTGGTCACAGCCATTCCTCCAAAGCTAGGACACTCGCAAAACTGCCAAATCAGATAAAAAAACGAAACCATCAGCACCATGAAGCTCAGCGCCGCCGCCCTCTCCCTTGCATTCTTCGCAACGCTCGCCGCTGCGAAGCCAGAGCCGGTCATCAACGAGGATTTCTCCTATACATATGCCGACCGGATCGAGTATGAGACGTGCACAGGATATCGATTTTCGAACGAGCGGTGCCAGGGGAAACGTCTCGGCTCGCGCGTGACCAACTGGTGGGATTGGTAAGAACCCAACCCTTTTGCTTCGTCACGGAGCAGGGCAAAGCAGAGCCAGAGCCAGGCTGCAAGATTGCTAGCTTGCTAGTGCAAAGAACACGGGCTAACAGCCACGATACAGCCAGGACATGGGCGGCAAGTGCTGCGGCCTGAAGAGGAACGGAGTCGGCGGATTCTTGATCGATCCTGAGAAGCAAGGCGGCGGGAGCTACAGATACGGAGGCTGTGATTACTGTTTCTCAGGCGGCTGTGTGGCCTCGTAAAGCGCTGGGCGCGAATGCGATTTGTTGGCTTGGGTTGGATGGCGATTGGCTCTGCCACGACTCCGCGATGGCTGGGAGATGCAAGCCCTTTTGGATTTATGTTGCCAACGGCCGGATTGATGGATGGGAATGCTTGGATTCGTTGATTGATGACTTGTTTCCCACGAGGAATACGGAGTACATAACTGCTGTGTTATACCTTCATTACGCGACCCCTTTGAAGAAGACAAACTCCAAAGGCCGCCTCACTCCTTAGTTCATACTATTGACAGGTGCAATTTTCTTCTGAACTTGAACAAGTAACCAGCCAAATGCGCTGATGTCGCAGTCCTGAGTCCGTGCAGATGTCCCAACCCGACAACTATGAACTTGACCCTTCGGTATGCCGGGATGTCAGCAATAAACGCGGGCGAGAAGCCGACTCCCTCCCCGGCAAAAGCAAGCATCGGCGATCCCATGTGTCATTAATGGTCAATGCTGGTTCAAGCGCGTCAGCCGAGAAGCAGGTCATAATGCATGTCTCTAGAGAACGCGGAAAATTGCCGAATCATCGGTTTTGGGTCCGTGTTCCGTCTCAGCGGGCTGCCCCAAAGCAGCACGAAGGCTAGGAAAGCGGGCTCGCCAATATGAGAGCCATCGTTGTAGGCGGTACCGCGTCCGTGTGGCTAATTTACTACTCCTAAAAGGGAGTCGTCGAAAGCGTCAACTGTAGAGGGATATTGTTGTTTCCCTTTAGTGTCATTCATTGATCTCATGATCCCGCCATGGTGACAGGGTTTCATCCAATTCCGCACTTGTGTGAATCACTATCCCCCAACCCTGGTTCCAGAGGCTAGTGCACGCAGCAAAACCAGTGTCACCTTTTCTTCTGGACGGCCGGCAAAGTTTCAGTTACCTTCAAGGTAGCCAAATATGCTTCTCGTTCCGCTAGCTTGGTCCGTTCTTCTTTCAGCAACCTACCAACGGTCGTCAGGGCTTCTCCAAGTTTATCGAGCTCTTTCGCCTCTGATTTCTGGCTGTATGGGTTTTTCGGGGAATCCGAGTACGGGATCTCCGCTGTCCGTCCACTCAGTTGCTGTTGTTGCTTTGCGCCTTTCCCAGCCTTCCCTCTCGCCGGAGCTTGCGCGGGAAGGGCTCCACCGGTCAGGAGATTGTAAAACTGCTCCACCGGTTCATTGAAAACAACTTCTTCATAGTTTTGACTAATAATAGTCTCCCGTCTTGCTTTCTTAGCCTCTGCATCCGGTCCGTATGGGTGCAGTTTTAGGCTGTGCCACAGCGTCTGCGGCTTTTCCATAGACTCCGGGACAAAGTACAGCTTTATCTGGATTTCAAATTCACCCCAGCCTGTCTCTGTAACTTCAAAAGGTGGGCCTTCGATGGTTCGGATCGACTGCGCATAGGTTTCGTGGAGTTTGAATTGGACCTTCTTTAGCCAGTATGATATATCTTCATCGTTGACCCCCTTCACCCAAACGCGCCACTGATGGGTGTGGTCTTCAGGGATATTCGGCGGTCTCTTATTTGGGTCAAAGGGCTGCGCTTCACTTCCAAACACTGAGCACCGTTAGCATCCAGAAAATCTGGGTCATGGTACATCTCAGACGACCTACCGAATGGCCGGAATATCGACGTCCCCTAAACAAGCCGGGTGGTAAGCATATAAGCAGGACGAATAGGGGGTGGCGCGACACGAACCCGGACCCTTTTTGTACCCGCTGGCGCTGGCATATTCTTCAAGACGGCGATGAGTTCGTAGTGTGTTAAACCCGCTCCGAGTTGGTTTTTGGCTGCGTTTGTCGAAGAATCGCGACTCGAAGAAATGACCCGGATGCCAAGCCTGGATACACGTGACAGCTCTCTAAGCTCTGAAGTCACAAACACTGAAGGTTGGAAGCTGTCAAACCGGGGAGAATTGGATGTGAAAATCTTGAACCTCAATCCTAGCTTACTTGAGAGATTGAGCCTTGAATGGTTCTACTTTGCTGACTGCGGTGCGACCGCCATTGAAGTGCATCTGTTGATTCCGTGTTTATTTTGGTTCTAGAAACAATGGCAGCGGCAACAAGGCTAGTGGTTGCAGGCGGAAGCGGATTCCTGGGTACGCTTTATTCTTGACAATCCAACTTGACTAGAAAATGAAAACTGAACATTAGGCCGATAGGATCCAGGATCTGCCAGTCCGCGGTAACTAGAGGCTGGGAAGTCGTTTCCTTGAGGTACCTCTCCCACTACCGTTCCCTGGATGCCATTATCACAGTTCTAAGTGATTTCTCCGCAGTCGACACGGTGAGCCAGCATGGGATACCGTTTCTTCGTCTACTTCTCCCCCACGGTGGGCCAAGTCGGTCAACTGGGTCAAAGCCGATGTCATGGATCCAACCACGTACTCGGCGCATTTAAAGAACGCTACAGCCGTCGTGTACTCATTAGGGATAATCTTGGAAGCAGACTACAAAGGAATTGTACAGGGAAGAGAATCAGTGTTTGATGGAGTACAGAAAATGTTCTGTTCGTCCAGATCACTAGAAAATGGGAAACAGAAGAATCCACCGCATCTAAGCTACGCTGTTATGAACAGGGATTTAGGTAGGTTTAGGTCCATGGACTCGCAGTGCGATAACAACGCTACTGATATTGTTCCGAATAGCTGTCACGCTCGCAAAACATTCATCCCAAGAAAACGTCCAGACCTTCGTGTATATTTCCGCGGAAGCCGGCGGACCCATTTTGCCATCAGGATACATCAATTCAAAGAGACAGGCAGAATCTCTGATTTCAACAGACTGCCCAAACATGCGTAATATCTTCGTCCGCCCAACATTCATGTACGACCAGTCCCGCAAGATGACGATGTCAATCGCATTGGGCGGCATAGTGGCGTCTGAGGTCAACAATATGCTCGGTGGGAGGTTATCTTTTATGGGGATTATGGCTGCTAAGCCATTGAAAGTCGGCACTGTAGGCGAGGCGATTATCGAGGCTGTTGGAGACGGTGTAACCAAGGGTGTCGTGAACCCTACGAGGATCGAAGATTTGGCGACTAAGGGGTGGAGGAGAACTATGCTCTAAATGGCCCTCAATAGCCCATCGCCGGCGGTGATTTTCCTGGCGGGGCAGTGTACATTATGTTTGCTTTCAGTCCTAGGACCCGGTAATGGCCCTTTTGTAAACTCGGCTCAGTGTAGACTTCTCAGATCATCGTTCCTCGTTCAAAGCTGTCTCGAATCTCAGCGGTATACTGTGCAGGAATGTCAGTCCAATCGTGTTCACTCAAGCCTTGGAATGATAACGCCAGGACGTACCTTGTTATAAAATCTGGCCAATTTCTGATTAAATCGTTTATTCTTGTCGTTGATGTAGGTAACGTCGGCATCGTCTTCACCAAGGCCACGTTCCCTCCGTTTCTTGAGTCGAATCTCTTCGGCCTTTTGCAGATCGGCGACCAACCTATCCACAGCTGCTCGATCAGGCCGATTCTGTGCAAATTCGATAGAGTCTGCAGTGGAATAGAACGTCCCATTCTTATCCACAGCCACAAGTTCGCCATCCTCCCCTTCGACGAGGTCGAGGCCTCCATTTGCAGCCGCGCGCATAACAGCATCAGCCTTCTGAGTCTCGTACGCATCGAGATTCGGTTCCATTCGACGCAACTGCCGCTTATAATTCTTATGTGCATCTTGGCGCCAGTCTTGAAAAGCCACATCGTCTCGATGTTTCTGCTTCTTCTCCATTCTCCTGTCCCATTTTTCCGATTCGTCAATAGTCCAGTCCCAAGCTCGCTTGCGCTCAAAATCTTCACCGGAGGCCTCTATATCGGCTTTTAACAGGTTATGTGATGCAAAAGCATGTTTACGCGATATCGAGTTAAGGAGGGTGGGATCGGTCTTTAGTCGTTGGGATTCAGCAGCCGTTTCCTTGAGATTGCTCTTCGCAGCGCTTTTCTGCGTGGATGGTCAGTTTCATATTATTACCGCGACTTGATGTCTGATGAGTGCACTAACCGCCCTAGCTTGTAACGCTTTGAACCTGTCTAATCTTTGTTGATTTTTGGAAGTTGGGTCGTCCGCCGGCTGCTGTTCTCCCGGCGCGGCAAGCTCCTTGTCTGCATCCATACTTGGTGTTGAGGAGCCGGGTATTCGTTCCTCGGACTCTCGTAAAATCTTCGGGTCTTCTGGCATTGTGGATGATCTTTCTTCAGCAGTCATGTTGCTCGACAGCATCCAAGTCTCTGCTCTCTGACAGAAAACCAACGAGTGACGTGCGGTTGGGAATCAGCGTGTTATCCCCGATTACATAATCACTTCAGTCACCCGCTTGTCTCTTCTGCAACGCGTTTTCGAGGGCTTCAATGTTGAAGTGAAAGCAAGTCTCAATGCTCACTGCGACATCAAAGGCTTGCCGGCTTCCTGGGAACATACGATTGAAGCCGGCCCTCGCCCCATTTGTGAGACATTCCCGCACCTCGCCCATTCACAGACGAGAACTATCCTGCTCCGTCCCCCAGCTTCCGCGAGCACAACTCCTCCGTTATGCGTTAACGGGGTCGACCGCGGCGTCAGCGGTCAATGGGCAACTATCTCAGCTTGATACACAGTTAGACCAATTATTCTCGACGCCGCTACTACCAAAAGGCCTTGACGAATCCTCCAATCGAGAAATCGGCTCCCCTTTCCGGTTCCGTGCTCAACATGGCCATATCCTGTCAAGCATCCAATCCGAAATCGAAACTAAGATCACGGATAAGAGGTCGGGAGATGAGTTTGTAGGCTCGTTTCCTCTCTTTCGGGAGGCTTTGGGTCGGTGTGAAAATGCAACGCAATGGGAAGATCTAATTGCGACGATTAACGGGACGTTGGCGAGGCTTCAGAAATTGAATGTCATAAACACGCGGGAATTACTTCTTTTGGGTATGAACTACGCCGCCCAATGCTTTTCTGTCCCCGCACTACGGCATTATTTCAAACGGTATTCTGAGGGCGGATACGAGCATCTGAGCCCAGAGACCGCTAATCAGCTGGTTAACAGCTTGACTAAGGGCCTAGAGATGAGAATTCTCGACAATCCCAGCATAGATAAAAATAAAATGCGTCAAGTTATCATGGGCACCAACAGCAGCGATTCCGGATCCGGGGCGTTCCACTCCCTTCTCGATATTTCACACCCTTCGGAAAACGCCTTTCTTGGTGCGTATGTCAACTTATTAGGCGATCTTGGCGAACAAAAAGGGTTGTCCGAGATATGGCAAGTTATACGGGCACAGTTCGTCCGCAGCAGACAGACAACGCATCTAAAAAAAGCAGCAGCCAATTGTTTGCAGGCCATGGTCAAATCAGGAAATCCACAGGCCGCCATCGAAGCCGCTCGGGATGTCTCCAGACAAGTGGATCTAAACTCGTTTTTCCCAGTGCATCTCTGGGGTCTCCTGATTCAGCACGACCAAGATGGAGTACTTTGTGGACTACCTATCGACAAGACGGTGCAATCCGTCCTTGATCGAGAGCTACGTGTGATGGAGATGAAACTTGGCGTGCGATGGTCTGGTAAAGAAAATGGAAGTCATTCTTACGTTCGGGATACGCCAGTCTGGTGTAATAATGGCAGCCCAGAAGACGTATACGAATGGCTTGGTACTAGCAACATGATTCCAGCGGCATCGCATTTGCTTGACTTATTCGGCGTCGCCAATTCTTCAAGGTCAATTGCGAGCATATCTAGCATGGCTGATCTATTGAACGAATACGAAGGAGTCGAAATACCACTGTGCATGGCGCAGAACAAGCAGTTTGGTCAATTAGAACTTGCGTGGATCACTCAATGCTCACCCATCGAGATAACGCAAGACAAGGAAATTCTGGCAGAGGAGAAATATCGCGCTCGCCAGCTCTCATCCCTTGGCCTATTGAGAGTTCGTCAGGACTGCAATGGCGTCCCTCGAAAGGTTGGACCCCACGTCCATCTCATGCAAGTCGGATATGTGGCAATGAGGAGAAAATCCACCCTCGCCAAATCTGGGCTTCCAACGGCAGAACCAGAACAATGGACGCCAACGGGTCACGTCATCGGCTGGGATCGACGAAACGGCAAACTTGTGTTTCTCTGGGTGGGTAAAGGCTACGGTGCCATGAAAGCGGGATTGGTGCAGCCGAAAGTTTCGTCATGTCTTCCACATGCTTGTGCAGAAGTGAGAAACCTGGTTGAACTCAAAAACTCGATCGAAGGGAAAAGATCACTTGAGACGGATGTGAGTGCGCTTGGTTTGGATGAGATGTTCAAAAACACAACGGGCCTTTGGATCGATGTCGACCCCTGTTTTGACCTACAGACCTGAATGCTGTTTTTACTTCAGCTTGGCCTCACTCGTCTTGCTCAAACCGCGTGGCACCTCTTTGGTTTCAGACGAGAGCTATCGTCTGAATCCTAATAATCGGCAACTCCCCTCGCTTATTGAATGGTGGTCACTCAATGCTCACCCCGCGCGCTATTGTTGGAAACCTAGTATTATTTCCCGGCTCGTCCCGAGGCCAACTTGTCAGATGGTTTTTGGAACGTATTAAGTTTAGGGAAGGCGGCAAGGACCCGGTTCTACGGGCCTTCGGACGAACTTCATGCAGCTTTAGCGAATTCGGAATGAATTCTATCGAAAAGAGTCAATCAAGTCTGTGTAAGATTAGGTTAGACCATCAGATAATGGAGCATTTGGGGGCGAATGGCGCAGCTCTTGACATCATGCCCCCATGGCCATCCTCCAGCCTCAAGCATCCAGTTAAAGAGACTAGAATCATCATCATGGGACAATCTATATGTGTAAATCTCAGAATGAAGTCGTGTGGTACCTTGCAGCCGACATTCACAAGACGTCAAACTCTTTCAATCCGGCCCAGGCGTGCCTTTGTGAACACCTGTTGGCTGTGTAACCTGAGAGCGGATGGGTAGGGGATTGAAGCCGAGAGGACATCTGCGTGATTTGTGCAACTCTAAGTTTCAGAAAGAAAAGAGCTCAGGTTAAGATTATCAAAAGTTTCCTCGCCATTAGCTGGCAAATCTCAAATCCCGGCCCTTTTCAAAGCGCGAGCTATTTAGGGAAGCATAGTGGTGATCGTCCCGGCTCGACCTGTGTTCAAGAAGTGAGAAACGTTTCCCGTCGCAGCCGGAAAAAGGGGGGAGGAAGTTTGGTCCCATTTCTCGGGACCGGTGATGAAGGCATGCGCCCTACCATTCTATTCTGTTGAGGCTGTTCAGTCTGACGACGTTTCACTTAATCAGGGACAGAGGGGGGTGAGATATCGGGATGCCTTTTCCGCTCTTCAATTGAAGACCAACATATGGAGTACAGGGTATATTCATTGCTAAATTGATGTTGAACTCGCAGAAAGGTGATGCCACGTGTGACATCTATAACATCTCGCATTCCGTCACAAAGTGATACTCCAGACTCTTGGGGGAAATCATCTTGGCGATAAGGATGGGATACTCCCGCTCGCTATCTAGTACCTTCCAAAGACCCGTGGCTGCAACAACAGATATTAGTGCTCACTTCCATTGTCAGCTGGCTAAACACAGATGCTGTTTGGAACAACATAGGAGATGCGAATTCAGCTTAGATTCGAGGTATCTCACAGCCTCGAAAATAGCATCTAATGTCGAGGTTCGCATATAACGTTCAAGTAGAGCCAATTGAAATAGATACCGCACTCATCAACTCACACTCTCTTCATCAAGATCCAAGAATAAATTGAGAGTGGAGAGACTGAGTGGCACAAGACAATGGACCAGTAACAAGTGATCCTCAACCACCTGCCTCTGAAAATAACGCCACTTGACAAAAGCAAGCAAAATAAGGGGCGACGATCACCCACGCCGCCACGCGGATGGAAGTTCAGAACATGAGAAAAAGCAAAGAGAACGAAGTGCTCAGGAGTCAGAAAAGGGTTCGCTGTCTCCATCCGATTGGGCGTGGGCTCCTTGACATTTGTCTGGTACCGAGTGAGCCGTTCGCGTATCCCAAGCGCCAGGGCGGTTCTTCGAGCTCAGGACTCCGTACCGCCAATGCCGGCAGTCTTTACCGTAAAGTTCAGGGAATGAGCTGAATTCCGGCGGAATCGCCATCCTTGTGGGAGTTCACTGAGATAATTCGCTATGTATGCAGGGAGCGTTCCATGCATCAGCCATGTGGGCCGGGATCTCGGCCACGTTCAGGATCAAGGATAAAGTAGATTAGTTCAAGCCGTTGAGCTCTGGGTAGGAAATGTCGAGGCTCTGGGTTGCCCTGCACCGTAATTTTCTTCTTTAACTTCACATCCGGAGTAGCGTGATCTACTTTTTGCAAAAGTAGGACTTGAAATTCCATGATATCCTCATCGCGGACTGTATGCCTTGACTACTTGCCAGTATTGCTGGGCACAATGGGTATAGTGTTTCAGTTTCATGATATCTTTAAGAGATTCTTGGTTTAAGCAGGCATTCATTTTCGTCACCCGGAAACGGTAATTAAGAAGCCTTCAGGATCTTCAAGGCCTTCTCTTGATGAGTCAAGAAATTCCTAATCAAGACTGTTTTCGCGATCAACGCCTCTGTTTCTAGCTCTTTTCCTTATGCGAGCCGCTTATACATTTCGGCCTTCTCTGCTGATCGCAGAACCCAAAATATTTTAATTTTCTCGGTGTGTATTATGAAGGGAGTCACTCACAGACATCCTGTCTCAGCCACTAATAATTTCATCATTCGGCTGCGACAAGAGCGATCTCCAACCGGAAGACTGCAAGTTTATAGATAGCTACAAGAAGCAATCGAATGGTCGTTAATTTATCCCCGTCAAACGGTGCCACCCTGATCTATTTCTGAGACCAGACTGTTTAGGATCCAGTATCCTCATCCTGTGGGAGACAGACATATAAACCGAGCCATCCGCCAAAGAGAAAGCTGGTGAAAACAGAGGGCGCCACGAGATTCGCGCTTCGAGGGTAATGATATCCCAAAAGCCCCGTTCATAGTCCCTATTCATTGACGTAACGATGAAGTATAGTCGTCTCAAAGAAGCCACTTAGCAACTATGACACCCATACCGTCGGGATTCGGTCACCTTCTTAATCCACCACCGCCATCGTCTCGCTTGCGTCTATTCGTACGCCAACAACCTATCGCAGCACGAACTTGTGCGGCTGGCGAAAAATCTCGCCGATGTATCGACCCGCCGCCGATCCTCCAGCTTCTCGTAACAGATTTCGATTTTCAGTCCGATGAGGACGTCTGCATGCTGAAATACAGTCAATATGTTGTCGCCTGCCAGCTTTTTGCGGTCCCGAAAAATTTGCAACAAAATGCGAGTTCCATC
>NW_003052499.1:836059-873108 GCF_000003515.1 Uncinocarpus reesii 1704 | reverse complement strand
GGTGTTTACCGCTTGCGATTTCGGCTTATCAATGTTGGCGAGCCAACGCTCACCGGTCAAATACCTATCTTAGACGAAGTTTGGTCAAACCCCTTTAAGGCATTTTCTGCCAAGGACTTCCCCGGAATGAATCCAGCACCATTCCTATCGGAACAGCTGAAAATGCTAGGTGCCGATGGTACCAAATCCAAAAAAGTTAAGTGAATGCCTTAGCAAGACGGCAAACATATACGGCACCTTGTACATAAAACATGCTCCTCTGGGAACGTTGAGGGTAACAGGACTGATGAGAAATGGAGTTTCGACTATGGCTCGACGGATTTTCGTGTGATTGCACTAACATCAACGTCTGATTTGTCCCAAATATCTCGCAATTTGACAACCATCTGTGCGTATTTCGGGTGTTCTTCGACGGAGTCAAGATAAAGCGTCCCTTCGTGATTTTTATTTTCTTCGCGGAGCAAGAACGCCATTTGCAGCATAGATAGTACGTGCCCTTGAGTGATAGCAAGATGGAACCACTCTTTCGCCATATTGCAGAAATCATTAGGGGAATAGTATCGAGAAGAGACGGACAACAACTTTTGGAGTATTGGTCTTGATAGATATTCGTCAGGGACACTAATGGCTTCGAACCTCTCCAAGCCGAGATGCCAAAGAAGGTAAATTTTGCCCAGATGATAACGAGCTTCCATGTTACCATCCCCCATAGCACATTTTGTGAGATATTCTTCAATTTTGTCCGAACCACGCTCCGTTTTAAGGAGTGTAGCAAGAAGAATCGCAAAACTTTGGGACCGATCATATCGTAATGCACCTAGTTCGGCAGCCCTTTCCGCATCATCGATTTCGCCGAGCTTTAGTTTCAGTTCAGCATATGCCTCAAAAGGCTGACGAATTCGGGATATTGAAGTTGAAAAGAGGTAGTTGGAAGTCTCTGAGGGCTCCGACAGCTCTGCTACTTCAACGGCTTTCTGATACCAGTTTACTGCGCTTTGTAATTGGCCTTTAGATTCCAGAATGGATCCGTACAGTACCATAGCAGGCCAGATCTTCGCCTGCTGAGCAAGGACTTCAAGTTTCCGAAGCAACCATGCTTCATTATCGGCCTTGGAATTGAGCAATCGAGAACTAAGAATAAGAATAGCCATTGGCTCCCCAGCATGAGCTACTTTAGGCAATAACCATTCAGACACAATATGGTGCCTAGGAGAGCGTTGAAGTATAGCGGCCACCATGGTAATTTTGTGAAGATCTTTTCATCTCAGGTTAGATCAACTAGGAGTGAAAATGGTTGTGGAAAATCACATACCGCTGTGAATATCCTTAACCAGATTCGGGGTAGAGGTCTCCGTGCTTTCTTTGGCAGCACTTATACATTTCCGAGCGATATCGATGGCTTCCATCCATTGGAGATTGAAACCGCTTTCTGTTGCTGACGTGAACAGTTCCAGCGGGGGACTAGGAACTGATCCATAATCTGGCATCCGCCTTCGTCCCTGGCCTCGAAGGGACGGTGCCTTAAAGGCTTGACCACTTGCATACCGGCACTGGATGCTTGTGAGACGGGAAAATGCCGACGGAGCCGTAGCCCGATATGGGAAGCGCATTTGTGAATAGAATAAGCGAAAACGACTCTTTGTATCTTATTTCATCGATGTTTTAGAGAGCTCTGGCTCGTCGATGTGACCCTTCTAGCATCCCAACTGAAGGTTGCGGGTTGAATTCGCATCATCGCTCGTCGTCTTTTTGGACGAATTTGCTGACAAATTAGCATCACGTGATTAGTTAGTTAGTTACCAACCAGGCGGGCAGATCGAATATCAGATCACCCTCCAACTAATACTCTAGAAGCATTCTTGATTTGATTCTTGATACTGTGTATTTCTGAAGAGCGAATTTCATTTACGACCATGTGCATGGGATGAATTGCGCTTGCCTATAGCTCAGGTAGTGGCATATTATCTCATTGATACTGCTGCCAGAACCAGTCAGGTCAAAACCTTGCAGTTTCTCTAGGAACAAGCACCTGGATGCCAGGAAAGGATGTCAAAGCCCTGGTGCCCAGGCTCTCCAACTTTGTACATTAATTAGAATGGTGCTAATTATATCTAAATTGTGCAGGGTGCATTGGTGATTTTAATCAATCCGCATTGCAATTGATGGACCTAACCTAGTACCCTTGTTCGAATTATCTTTCAAACATGGGCATAATGGGCTGAATCCTAGTATCTGCCTTGATAAACAATCCTGTTCTCGATGTTGCAATTTCTAGGGAATGCTTGATTTTTTATTGGAGCGTGGTGTCTCTCTTCGGAAGTCTAGCCCTTTTGAGATGCAGTGCTTTTCTGAAATGTCTGTAACGTGGAAAGGCTTCTGCAGCTTGGAGTTGACATTGATGAAGAACTTCAAGTCAGAAAATACGCTAAGAAAGAATTGGCACTGCTCTAAACTTCGCCATCGAAGGGAGACAGCTCATGAGATGGCCAGGGAAGATTATCCCCATCTTTTGCCCAGCAATGCAAAATGCGTAAGGCGATCGAGGTGTTTGAAGAAAAGGCATGAAGAATCATCGTCCATTCCTCCCCTCTGAAATGACTCAATACTAGTCATTTTATGCATTTATATCTTGCTCCTCCATACCCCTATTTGTAGGTTCAAAAAAAGACCAGTTTCTCCCACACAGAGTTTGGCCCGGCTGGCTTTGGTCGCCAGGAGAGTATTGGCTTCTATCAATAGATTTCACGTTTACTCTCTTGTTGGTTGGCTGTTCTTCCTCCCAGGTTGCCTAATAGAAGCTGTCGTCGCCGATTGTGTATCAGTTCTTCAGCTCTGCGAATGCTTCGGGTTTCTCTTCACTCGCGCCAGACAAGAAATCAGGTCCCCTCCTATCGCCCAATTCCTCGAAACAAGATCTGCGAGCATACAAATTTCGATATATGCCCTCCGCAATTAGCAGTAGGGAAACCAAATAGGGAAACCTGTACTTCTGAAGCGTACATGTGCCCTACTGGATACTTAATCATTTCAAAAGGTTGTCAATGGTGCTCCTCTCAGTCTCAGCTAATGCCAAGGTATGTCCAGAAACAAACCATAGTTTAGCTGAGAAGGCCTTGATCTCACGAGTCATTGTTATCCGTATAGGTGGACGGACGAGGGCTTATCTCAGGACTTTCGATAGAATAAAGACTTGAAAAGCCCATAGTCCGAGGGACACCCCTCTAGCTCAGCGAGTTACACCCTTGCCATGGAACTGAACGCGTTTCTCTTCTCAGGGTTGTCAGTTTCCTCACCAAGAAAGAGATGGTCAGTTATCCTTTACCTTGCTTGTGAAATCCGGCCCCTCTTCTCACATGTCCGTATAGTCTTGTAAATCATCAGTCTCCGTTAGCCTTGGAAGCTGGCCGAGGCTTGGGGTTCATCAATCATTGTTAGGATGTTGCTGGAAGTTCCGAAACCTGAGAGAGTTTGCATGAAGAAGAGTGAGATGGGGTGCGATTAAGCATAAAACGGCAGCTTGGATGTGGGGCGGACGGCCGCTTGCCATTGGATGTACGAAACTTTTCCTTGTGCCAAATCCAGAGCGCTGGGTTTGGGGAGCTCGCCTTAGATTCCGCAAATATTTTACCAGGTATCGATGACACAAGGGCATCATACTTTTACGTCGAGCGTTGAAGGCTTGGCTTTGTTTTCATAGTTAACCATAACTCCAGCAACATCATGTAACTTGCTTGTAGTAGGTAGTTAGTTATGCGAATCCACACAATTATTGGTGAAGATTGGGAGCTGAAGAGTGACAACGACGGGATCATCGATGGCCAAGGTTGAAGTTAATAATAAGCTGATTTCCTTCTTCCCTCGTTACAGAGCATTTGAGGCCATGAAGGATTAATATGCGAGGCTCGAGGTTAAATATTAGGAAAGCTCAGACTAACTCTGTACCCTTGGTCCCTGGGTAGGTTGGAGAATTCTCTACACGCTTGGGTCGTCAAGGACGAAAGCACAGCATTC
This sequence comes from Uncinocarpus reesii 1704, assembly GCF_000003515.1. Classification (NCBI taxonomy): domain Eukaryota; kingdom Fungi; phylum Ascomycota; class Eurotiomycetes; order Onygenales; family Onygenaceae; genus Uncinocarpus; species Uncinocarpus reesii. The sequence continues at coordinate 869,097 of NW_003052499.1, read as the reverse complement.
TTGTCCTTGGCCCTGGCACAGAGCTATGTTGTTCGGGATCCCGGTCTATTATTGGGGAGATTTTTGAACCTTGCGGTCCTCTTGGAGATCTCTCAGGGCCTCATTCCATTGGAAGAACGTGATTTGCGATCAGCAGCCCCGAATCGGACTATCGCGTTGGGTGCTTGATGGCCAGCAAGGATCTACCCGGTTATTGACGATTTGATGATTGACTCCACACCAAACCAAGATCAGGCTTGACCTTGAAAATCTTCAGACGGGACCAAACAGAGGCGAAAATGATGCTTAGCCCTGAGAAACCATTTTCCTTCAGCAATGCTCTCCCACTCTAAACCATGGATGCATGTTTAATGGGACAGAGATGAGCAATTGGTCAAACCCTAAGGTTCACTAGGAATCATTTCATGCGACACGTCAAATGCCGCTTTTGAGCCAGGGAGGGAGCACAAACATCTAACTTTGCCCATGCATTTCACAGATGGGTTTATTTCCTTGGGCACGGAGTATAAGGCACGACTTCATAGCCCTGCAGGTGACACAATTCAATAGCACGAGAATAGAGACATGGCAAGTCTCCACAGCAGCCAACAAAGATGGGAATGCTTGGCGGGATGCAGAGAACCGAATCCATTGAAGAAGGCACTGGCTCCGGGTAGTCTCTCAGCATCATCAAGGATCAGCATCGAATAACACTGGTCTCCCCCGCCTGCTGTGAGAGGGGGTCGGTTGCAGGCCACATCCTAAATAACTAGCGAGGAAGACAGGCCCATGTGTTTGGCCACATGGAGTTGGGTCTGTCCAAGCCACTAGCTACTTTGGGCTGGCGCTTCTTAGTCATCCGCGAGAGTTTTTCTCATCCTGGAAAGCGCGCGATAAACATTCGCTTCTGGCAGGGGTCGTCCACGGCCAGCCAATGAGAATGTAGCCCCTGCACAAAATCTCACCCGCTGCCGGGTCGGCGACCTGATTGGCCAAACCAAACTGCGGGATTGGGCCAGCACGGAACATCATTGGATAACCGCCGCTCCACACCCCAGCCAGCTACCAATAGCGGCGAGAGAAGCGGTGGGACTCGTCGGTGGAGTTTGTGAAGCCGGGAATCCTGTCACGTCCCGCCCAAAAACTGCTCTCAGAGACCTCCGCTCCTGCGGCACAACGGATGAAATAAGAACAATGCCGTTTGCACTGGCGGTTTGACAATACGGGGTTTGGGTAACTTTTGCACCCTGGCTGCTGACTTCCATCGCTTTCGTCTATTATCGCCAGGGGTCCGGCGCGGTTTGATCCAGCGTCGTCTCCACTACTGCTCGATGTCAAGGATTCGTGGAGGCTGTCTTCTTGCTGGGTTCAGGGGGCTAACGTCCAAAGGATGCCACGATGGGGCCTCTGACCGAGTTAGCGTGTGGACTGGACCCTTCTTCGCCCGGCTGTGCGTGATTGCGATTGATTGCCGTTGCCCTACTGTCTGGACCAGCGCCAAAGTCCACCCTCCGTCTGCCTATCATCAAGCGGCTGCAAGAGGGTTTTGAGTGTCCACCATCGTTTGCTTCTCGAAAATTACCTAGTTTAGTATGATCAAGCCCCCTTTCACATCGGCAAAGACCACTGAATCAGCGACCCTTTGTCTGTCGATGCGGAGGCTGGTCCTGAACCAAGGTTCTCCTTGATATCCACAGGAACTTCATAGAAGATCTCCGTTATTCCACCTGGAAAATCGTGAGTCCGTTGCTCTCTGGGCTGGCTTTTTTTTTTGCTCATTCAGATTTACCCCAGCTTTCAGCAATTGGAGGGACGCATCTCGCTCCACCACTTCCCTCGCCCCATACGCTCGTCGTCTGGCCCCAATCCGGTTTCAATCGCCTGCTGCTGACTCTTGTTTCATCGTTCGTCGCAAAAACGTGCTCTTCCAAGTAGCATCTGGTCGCCTTCTGCCGTTTTCAGCCTTCTGGACTAGTTGAAAGGGCTTTTGGTTGGATTGGTCTCGAGCGCGTTGCTGATATTGGGGTTCCTGACTCTTACAACGCTATCGCCGACGAGGATGGATGTAGAACGATCGCGGACGCGGCGGGAGCGGACATTTGTTGGGAGTGAGTGCTCGGTTTGTGAAGAACCGCTGGAACATACCCTTCGAGGCGAACGGATCATTCAGTTTACGTGCGGGCATGTTTCTCACGAGGCCTGTTTTTACGAATACATCAAGGAATATGACAGTCAGTATTGTCTGACATGCAACGCGCCGTTGAGTCTCGATAGCAGCAGAGGGGGGAATCTGCTGGATCTTGGTAAGAGCGTCAACTTCGCTGACGGTAGTATAGCGCTGAGTTAACCAACTTTCAGAAAAGCTCAGCAGTATTGTTCGATCAGTGTCTGATGTATCCGCGCACCACACCACGCCAAACTCCCCCGCTCCGGCCTGGGACTCAGGCGCCCGTATGAGCCAGACGCCAAATGAATTTTCGACGAGCTCTCTGAACCGCGATAGCCAACACTCCCGGCGCCGTGACAGTCGGGACACAACTCATCAGCGCGAGAGGATCGAGCGACTGGCCGCACCTTCAAGGAATAAACATGTGCGCAATGACAGCGAAGCAGCAGGCACCGCCACCTCAAGCGACTATCCCGATACACAGCGATCGAGCTTTGGACGAAAATACGACTATGACGTTCAGGTCATGGAGTCAGCTCTCAGCCCGCGACCAGGAGTGATGAAAAATCCGATTCCCGCTCCAATCGTCACAGTTCGAAGCGAATTTCCCACATTGAATCGTTCACGGCAGCAGCAATCTCTTACTTGCCTTGTCACGATTGAAGTTCCTGGTGGAAAATGGCACCCTGATTTAGAAACCCTGCGCCTCGCTCCCCTGACTCCGGCGCTTCCCCGCGAAGAACTCCAGAGCCCTTTAAAATCGGCCCATTTATCCCATCAAATTCCCAGCCGAGAACAATTTGAGCTTCACCAAGCTTTTGATGAAATCACGGAAGAGCTGCGTACGCGCGTTGATAACTGGCATGGCCTTGAATTCGACCGGTTCGTAGAATGACGCCTCGTCTATAAGTTCACCGTATAGCAGCTAACGAGATTTTTAGATTCGGCAAGCTTAAGTTGCATGGAAAGCTCAAGGTTGGGAAAGATAGACGATCTTGGCAGGAACTTGAGTGTTACCTCTTCTCGGAGATGCTTATCTGCGTGAAAGAGAAGAAGATTGCAGATCAGCACAAATACGAAGATGGTTCTATAAGCCGCAAAAGTGCTCGAAGCACATTAAAGGGTTCTATACTGATCAAGAAGCACCTCAAGGAAGTGGAGGTCTCTTCGGGTAAGATAATTTACGGCAATATATTTTTTGGGTTTTGAGTGACGCTGACCGGCTTATAGAGGAGCCCGTTTTAACGCTAAATCTGTCTGTTAATGAGTTGCCTTGCTTCCATCTCCAATTTCAAAGTCACAACCAACTCGAAGTATGGAGACGCGCCTTATTGGACTTGCATCACCCTGATCCTCCCGTTCGAAACCCTGAGTATGACGTGGAACATTCAGGAACGGAGGAAGAGGACTACAGGACCCTACAAACCAAGAAGCGAGTCTCTTCAACCACTTCTTCTTATGGTGCCGGAAAGTCCAGTGCTACCGCATTAACAGATTATACGATGTCGATTCGTGATGGACGACCGGCTAGCTTCCACGTTCCGCTTGACACTGTTGTCGTCATTCCCATTTCCTCGTCTATGCAAGGACTTAAAATCACACTGTTGCGTGACACTCTGCGGTTCCTTGTTCAAAACCTTGGACCTCGCGATAGAATGGGCCTTGTGACGTTTGGCTCAAGCGGTGGGGGTGTCCCGCTTGTTGGAATGACGACCAACGCCTGGAGCGGGTGGAACGGTGTGCTTAATTCAATCCGTCCAGTTGGCCAGAAAAGCCTTCGGGCAGACTTGGTTGAAGGTGCTAATGTGGCCATGGACTTGTTGATGCAGCGCAAATCCAGCAACCCACTGTCGTCCATCTTGTTGATTAGCGACTCATCGACTTCAGAGCCTGAAAGCGTCGACTTTGTCGTTTCCCGGGCAGAGGCTGCTAAGTGAGTAACTTGAGCTGAATCGCGGTTCTGATTTTCAAAGCACGCGACTGACATTCATGCCAGGGTCGGTATATATACCTTTGGGCTTGGAATGACCCATAAGCCCGACACCCTAATCGACTTATCTACTCGGACGAAGGCATCCTATATGTACGTCAAAGACTGGATGATGCTTAGAGACTGCGTAGCCGGATGTCTGGGCTCTTTACAGAGTACCTCACATCAGAACGTCAAGTTGAAATTGCGCTTGCCTGAAGGATCTCCAGCCAGGTTTGTCAAGATCAACGGGGCCCTACAGACCACCAAACGTGCAACAGGCAGGGACGCCGAGGCGGCGTTGGGCGACTTAAGATTTGGAGATAAGCGAGGTAAGCAGCCAATTGTGATCGCATTGTTTTATGGGATTGTTCCTGAATTTCTCGATAGACGTTCTCGTCCAACTCGCAATTTCTCCTGATAACTCTTCTCCCGACCACGTTCCCCAGGACCCTTGGGAGAGCATTGTCTCTGGCCTTGAAGCGCTTGGAGGTCCCCTGGATGGAGAGGACCAACGCGTGACAAGCATCGAAGAAGTGCCACTGATCCAAGCTGATGTAACGTATGGCGATATCTTACGTGATGGGCATCTTACACATTCTCCTCGCCCGTCCCTGCTTGCCATCACTATGCTGCCCGCTCATCATAAACCGAAGAGTATCGGAAGGCCAATTACGCCGCCAATTCCTCCTCACCCCTCCATCGTGCAACGGCGAATGGAACTCCTTACCTCCGACATGCTGATGCGCGCTCTGACCCTGGTCTCTCGCGGGCAACAGGACCGCGCACATCACCTCCTCACCGAAACGAGGAGTATCCTGAAAGGCCTTGGCAAAGGTAGTCTTCCGCCTCTGCCTCCAAGCGCGACAATGAAGTCTCTCGCTGATTCAAACGGCGATCTCCATTCTCCAGCACCGTCGTCACCACGCTCTTCCGACATCCCAGATGGGCGGCAGTCCTCGCACAGCTCTGAAGCGGCTACCATCACCCCTGTTGCAGCCATTGATTCCAATACCATCTCTGCGCTAGATTCGGATCTCGAGGCAGCCCTAGAATGGATCAGTCACCCTGCGGTGTTTGGACGCGATTCGAGAAAGGCAGTCCTACAAGCCATTGGAGTTATCTCAACGCAACGGGCGTACACATTTCGGACCCCCTCTGAAGCGCAATGGGCGGGCAGAATATTCGGTATCAAACGGCTTACAGAAAAATCGCGGGATTGGCGTGAGGTTGGAGATAGCTCCCTGACCGAAGAGTAGCATTTGTTACTACTCTATATTCTTGCCACTTTAATTTACCTACATCCTTCTCCTCTTCTCCCCTTTTTTTTCTTGATTTTGGTTACCGGTTTTTTGCATTGCACGATTTCACACACTTTCTATTTGTCTGATTCCCCCGCTTTGGGTCGGATTGGTTTAATGAATTGACGCTAATTTATGCCCCCCGTTTTTACGCATTTGAGGTTTTGGTCGCCTGGAATGGGTTATATCTACGCCGGGTCTTTTAGATGTTGCCCAAGATACCATGTACTATTGTTGTTTTTCTCCCGTTATTATATATATTTCTGTCTTCCCAAGATGAATACCCCCTGTTTAGCTTTTGGATATTGCAATATGCCTAATAATGTTTTCATAACTGGATTTATATGGGGTTGTCTCTGCAAAGATGTGGATGATATCTAGGTGATTGGGTTGATATTGTCGGCTCCACTTGACTTATTTGAAGGTGTCCGTTCCGGATATTTTAATATATTTTTTGAGTGTTGGTTACATATCCAACTTTGGGAGTTGTAACGCCTTGAATTTTGAAGGCGCGCTTCTATCTCGTTGATTCATGGCGCAACGGAATGAAATATCATATCAATGCAAACTCCAAAAAAAAAGGCCACTAGTATACACAGATGGAGCGACAACAAAATCCCGGGGGAGGTCTAAAATAAAAAGATTCCATCCCGAACACACACATAAAACGGGTGTTTATCAACCGACACTCCTGGACGCAACACATTGAACACAGCCCACAGCCGCGTCCCGCCGTTCGCGCGGACAAAAATTCGCTTATTCCAAAACGGCCTTTGCCCCCAACGCCTTGAGCGTCTCCACGATCTTCTCTGCCTCCTCCTTGGGCACACTCTCCTTCATCACCTTGGGCACGCTCTCCACGAATTTCTTGCTCTCCACCAGGCTCAGGCCCAGCATCGACTTGACCTCCTTGATCACCTTGGCCTTGGAGGCGGCGTCGAACGACTCGAGCTTGAGGTTGAACAGGGTCTTTTCTTGCGCGGCGGGGGCGGGTTCGTCTTCTTCAGCGGCAGCGGCGCCGGGTGCGGCGCCTCCGGCGGGCATGGCGAAGCCGCCGACGGGGAGGTCGGGGATGTTGAGACGGGACTAAGGAGAGCGAGAAGAATTTTGTCAGCACAATATGACGAAGAAAATGCTTTTCATTATTCATTGTTTCTTTTTTTTTTCTTCCCTCTCCCGCCTCTCGTTCCCTTGAGCCTACTCTACCATCGTACCTTCAAGCTTGAAACCAAATCCGCAGTCTCCAACAGTGTCAATTGGCTTATCTGGTCCACGATCTGAGTGATTTTCGGGTTCGCAGGCGTCGCGGCAGCTTCTGTGGATTCCCACCGGCGGCCGTACCGGGAGATATACGTTGGGGCCGCTCGAGTCACGACGGGAGCTTGTCGGAGTGCATTTCTGCAGCAACGGGCCGAGATCTGGAGCGGGAACGACATGGCTGCTGGGTTTGGTGGGGGCGGGTTGGTTGCTCGATTCAGTCCCGGTCTTCCTCCTTCCAAGTACTTCGTCCTCGTTGAAATGGGCGCGGAATGGGGGCAATGGTTTGGTTCTCGTTGAAGCTGCGGATTTTTGATGCGCGAAACTTTGAAAAGTCGATGTGTGGCTGGCCAATCGCGGTGCTCACGTGAGGATTATGTAACATTAGTTCCTGTGGCTTGACTGTGGCTTCATAGATAGAGAATGGCTTGGACGAGTAGCAAGTCAAAGCAGCAACTACAAATTCCAGCTATCCAGCAAGCACAAAGAAAACAGCCAAATCAATTGTTAATTACTGTAAAAGCAAGGTGCGTGCGCTCAAACCCGAAATCCAGCTGAATTTTGCTAATGGCGCAAGCTTCAGAGTCACAATATTGTGTTGGCCTATGTGCCCTGTTGATATCAGCAAAGCAATGCCCAATCTATAACTACTCTTGATCACTGATAGTAGGCTCCCTGGTCCAATGCAAGAGGAGTCCCAGCGGGCCACAACTTGAGTATCCCTTCTTTGACTGCGGCAACCTCCGAAGCATTGGTTAGAATTTGCTGCTGGAGCAAGAAGTCCAGTTGGCCGCTTGTCCAGCACCGGCAACCAACGCCTTCCGAATCGAATTCGTACTTATGTCGATTGTGTTCGATGATGGTGTTGTAAACGTCGGCAGCGGTTAGGTTCGGTTTGACAGCCAAATCAAAAGACTTCTCGGCTTCCATAGAGACGGGACAATTGAGTCTAGAAATCACGACATTTGCCTTGGATCCGCCAGGCAGAACGGTACTTGGGACGCTATAGCTGGGCTGACAGTCGATTCTGACAGAGGTGTTTTGGGGAGTGCTAAGATAGAGACACCAGTGATTCGTGTCCGCTTTCTGTCGGTGGCCAACTGCGAGAATCGACCGCACCGGAAGCGCCAGCATGCTGGCCTTTTCGCTGGCGGGGACAAAATGGACTGGGTTGAAAGACATGGTTGTTTCAACGGTTAGTATACCTTGATATGTAGAGGACGAAAGGGGCGGTAGAAAAGGGCGGTTACATTCGATTTTCAAGGGCAATTCTCAATCAGCTTCACAGGGCTGCAGGTTTGATGATGATAGAACCCTTCGGAGGGGGGGATGCTTCTTTATATCCTTAGCCAAGCGTGCAGAGGTGATGTGTTCAAGGGATCTATTCAAGGGTTGAGGTGGTCAAAGCAGCACTTAGAATGTCAAGCAACAAGAACCATACTCCACAACTACAGATGATAGAAAAGGGTGAGAAATAAAAGGCTCTTGTATCATCTTCTTACTTTACATGTAGATATTCGTAGTTCGATCCTAGAAATAGCACTCCGTACTTCTGTAAGACTTATCGATGGGAATCCCAAGATTGATCGAGCCGCAACATCTAGGCAGCAGCAGTCATCGTGGACACAAGATTTCACCTAATAACCATCAACAACCAACCCCTTTCCCAAATTTTGACTCTTTATAAAATCCAAGGAGGCTTTCGTCATGTTCAATCTTGATGAAAACGTCCCGCCACGCGCCCCCGGAGACCCAGACGGGTCGATATTCGCCCCGATTGTCGACGTACGTGCTCGCGACTTGTACTCTACGCCGAGATTCTAACATGCTCGCAGCCCAGAAGCAAAGACAATACAAACACGTTTCCACTAGATGGTGTCGATATCGACCGCGTTTCGGATGCGGATTTGATCCAACTGGCGGACACTGCTCCGCTTCTGTACCAGATTGGAACAGAACGAGTTCTCCGGGTTTCGCGGCACCTCGTCTTGAAATGCGGCGGTTACATTCTGCCCAGCGAGGTCAACGCACTGGAGCTCGTTGCGGCAAAGACCAGCATTCGAGTTCCGCGCGTCCACAGGTCGTTTCAAGTCAGTGATTCGAGCCAGCGGTTCGGAACCAAGGGGTATTTCGTGATGGATTATATCGACGGTGAAAACCTTGGAGATTGCTGGAAGCACCTCACCACTCATCAGAAGCAAGACGTGGTTACGCAGACAGTGGCTATGATCAAACAACTTCAGGATTTGGTTATTCCAACAGCAGGCCCCATCGGCGGAGGGCCCTGCCGCGGTCGATTCTTTACAGTTTACAGTGCTGGCCCGTTCAGCTCTGCAGCAGATATGGAGGCCTGGTTCAACCACAAACTCACGATATGCAAACACTACAACAAAGCCCCGAAAGATTTACCGCCCTTCAAATTCACAAAGTTCGTCCTGGTCCATCAGGACATTAGCCCTCGGAATATGATTTTAGATGCGTCCGGCCAAGTCTGGCTGATTGACTGGGCGGACTCGGGTGCTTATCCGCCGGCGTTTGAGCGTGCGGCGCTAGCAGATCAGCCTCGATTTCCGGAGTTCAATGGGATGATGCTCGAACGGCTTCCGAAACAAGAGCTTGAGGAGCAGCTACAGTCCATCGCGTATGGATTGACTGTTGCAAGTTTCGCATAACTGGTTCGCAGAAGTGACGAGCGGTCTGCAATTTAAGTCAACCCTGGAGTCTCTAGAACGATTGGGGTTTCCGCATATTTTTGATACGAGCACCCGGGAATCTACGGCATTGCCTATTGACGCCTCAAAGAATAATGTCAAGTAGGGGGATGCTAACATGCTGGTGACGAAGATGTCATGGCGGGTCCGTGAAAGGTGACTAAACAGTCGTCCCGGTCCTGTCGAGGTATCCTTTCCTTTTTTAAACAGGGATTTTTCGAAGCAGGACCAAGTGCTGCGAAGTGGACTGGAGATCTTGTTATAGAGCGACTACACTGGGCTCTACGGATATTTCAAAATGATGTTTTAATTCATAAAGGAGTGGGTGGCTACAAGTGCATGTCAATTTTGCATCTCGATGCCTTGGTCCCTATTTGATGCAATTATTTATTCTACGTTGAACTCTACTATGTATTTCTAGCATCAAAGGCCATATTCGGATGCTAGTGAATAATTTTAAGACAAGTGAGATTTTGAACATGTGGTTAAGAATACCAGAGCAATCAAAGCAACCTAACTACCGATAGCCAGCCTTTTATGCCCTAGTTTAGTCTCATTGTCACTTTTAATCTTCATCCCAGTTGGGATTTTGACCTGGTGGCTTGGGACCGCCAGCCTGCCTTGCCACTATAATCTGGTCAACACTGAGCACGGTCCTTGCGGCCTCGGTCGCAAGTTTAATCGCCCATTGCTTCGAGACAAGAAGATCTAGAATTTCCTCCTCAACGGCGTCAATCGTGCCACTTGGGGTGGAGGCCTGAATGTCAACGCCAGTCGTCCAGTATGCGTCTTCTTCTTCTTCTGAAGACTCTTCCTCGTCGTCATCTTCAGACGACGCTTCAGACTCCTGCTCGTTATTTCCTGAGCTACTCTGTTGCTGGTGAGCGGTATATAACCTTGATAAAACTTCTGTCGCGTTGAGACCTGCTGATTCGGCTAGTGTGCGAGGAATCACTTCAAAAGCTTCGGCATATTTTCGAATCGCGTATTGAGCTAGTCCGGGAGTTGTATCGGCGAATTTGGAGATTCTCTCTGAGAGTTGAATTTCCGTGGCTCCAGCTCCTGGAACAAGGCGAGGGTCTTTGGTAATCGCTTTCACGGCATTGACACCATCATCGATCGCGCGCTCCACATCATCTAAAAGGTTTTGAGTCGCACCGCGAAGTACGATGGTAGATGTTCGCGTCACACTGCTTGTGTCCTCTTGGCGGAAAACAGTGACTCGATCACCACCAATTTCCATAGTCTCAACAACATCAATGCTTCCCATCTCGTCTGGCATTGGAGCTCCCAACCGGGCAAGTGGAGTTGCTCCAACGACACGGCATAATCTGCGGAGTTCAAATTTCGAGAGCACTTTGATGACGAGGATGTTGAATCGGTTCAAATAGTGCATGGCCAATTCGCCGACTGTCGTACCAGCCACCAACACGCGGAGGCCGGAATCATAAAGTTCCTTGATCGCGGCTTCTAGACGATTTTCTTCACCCTTTGTAAAGTCAAGCATTTCCTTTGCATTTTTCAAGAGAACTGTTCCTTTCGTTTCCGTCTGCGAGATGTCAACCGGGCAGCTGTAAACTCCAACTTTGGCTTTTCTAGCCTTTTTAATGGATCCTTCTGGTTCCCGTCCGAAGACCATTCCTTTTACCACTTTTGATTGTTCCAGACTTCCGCCCATAATCTTGACTACTCGAACATTGTCGACATTGAACTGAGCAGGGTTTTTTGGTAAAACGGCCAATATGGCTTCAGCGACGAGAGGGGCCAAGATGTCTTCGGAGCCACACTGTTTGCTTCCAATCACTGTCTTCAATGCCTTTCCCAATTCGGGTGTAGAGCGTAACTCTTGTAACCTGTCTACTTCAAGATCTAATCACCAGCCAGCAGCTCAGTCAGATAGATATTACTTTTAAGCAAAGCCAAGAGAGGACTGGGAGCTCACCATCCAAGCACTTCAGGGCAAAGTTTTGCGCCTTTTCATAGCCCTGTACAATGTCACTCGTTTTCAATCCCATTCGAATGAGATCCTCCGCTTTCTTTAGTAGTTCGCCAGCCAGTACGATAACCATGTTTGTGCCGTCGCCCATTTCGGCCTCTTGTTGCTGACTGGCCATAACCAGCAGTTTTGCGGCGGGATGCACTACATCCAGTTCACGTAAAATGGTCGCAGCGTCTGAGGTCATGATCATCTTCTGAAGATGGTTGATCACGATTTTGTTGCGGCCATACGGGCCAAGGGAGGTCTGAATAGTCTGGGCAATGGTGCGGCACGCATCAATGTTCCGGACGACAGCACCATCTTCGGCATCATAGCTATGCGGATTGAAAAGCAGGGGTAAGTATGTGATGTTTGGCGGGGTGCCTCGAAGCTCTCTTACCTATTGTAGCCCTGCTTGAACAGGCCGGCGTTCGGCGCATTTGGGATTGACAAAGACATTGTGGACCGTGACCACTGAATATATCTTCAATCCACACAAGATAGTCGAGCACGGGAGGCTGGATGCTGTGGCAGTCAACGAAGCTCTGGCAAGTCAAGCTCAGGCATTTTGCTGTTTCGCTGTGGATGGGCCTAAACGGGAGTTTGCACTGTTTGCGGCATGACATAAGCAGGACAGAGTTGGCTCAACGGCGCTGGGCTTCATCTCCCCAACGCTTCTTCGGCGACAAAAATACCGCTGCGCTCAAAAGCCATTCCCTTCTTGTTTTGTTTATGTTTGTTAAATTAGAGAAGCCGCTTCTCTAAATATGTTTTCCAGACTTGTTCGTGCGCGCCCACTGGGTCAGTTGGGTCGTTTCTCGGCGCCCGTCGCCCGCCGAACTGTGACCACCAACGCTGCCTCAGCTCACGCAGAAGATGTTCCCACCGTATGACACCCGGAGTCGACATGATTTCTCAGGCAGTTTAGGCCAATTGCGACTAATGAACATATAGGAAGATGATAAGCCTTTCACAATCAAGCTCTCTGATGAGAGTTTCGAAACATACGAGCTCGACCCTCCGCCATATTCACTGGAAGTCACAAAGAAAGAACTTAAGCAGATGTACCGTGATATGGTAGCGGTGAGGTGTGTTTTGGACCAATTGAATAGTCCGCAAACGATCCTTTTCACGGAAGCGCTAACCGCTGATTTAGACGCATGGAAATGGCGTCTGATCGACTTTACAAAGAGAAGAAAATTCGAGGTTTCTGTCATTTGTCGACCGGTCAAGAAGCTGTCGCCGTTGGTATCGAACACGCACTCAACAGGGAAGACAAGCTGATTACCGCTTACCGATGTCACGGTTTTGCGTATATGCGCGGCGGAACGATCAAGTCGATAATCGGCGAGCTGCTCGGTCGCCGGGAGGGCATTGCCTATGGCAAGGGTGGATCTATGCATATGTTCGCACCAGGATTCTACGGAGGCAATGGAATTGTTGGTGCCCAGGTCCCGGTGGGTGCTGGTTTGGCATTCGCCCAGCAGTATGAGGGAAAGCAGAACGCGACTGTTTGCTTGTATGGTGATGGCGCATCGAACCAGGGACAAGTATTCGAAGCCTTCAACATGGCCAAGTTATGGAAGCTCCCCGTCATTTTCGGCTGCGAAAGTAAGTCAATTGCGTTTGTTTTGTGCAGCAAGAGCTAACTTGTCTCTCAGACAACAAATACGGAATGGGTACCGCAGCTAACCGTTCTTCCGCCATGACCGATTACTACAAGCGTGGCCAATACATTCCAGGCCTGAAGATTAACGGGATGGACGTCCTTGCCATCAAGGCCGCTATCAAATACGGCCGCGAATACACCCTGGCCGGACACGGTCCTCTCGTCTACGAATACGTCACATACAGATACGGTGGACATTCCATGTCCGACCCGGGCACCACATACCGCACCCGTGAAGAAATCCAGCGCATGCGTAGCACCAACGACCCAATCGCAGGATTGAAGCAAAAGTTGCTCGACTGGAACGTTACGACCGAAGAGGAATTGAAGACGATTGACAAGGAGACTCGTAGCTATGTGGATGCTGAGGTCGCAGAGGCTGAGAAGATGCCTGTTCCCGATGCTACCCCACGCATTCTGTTCGAAGATATCTACGTCCGCGGCAGCGAACCCCTCTGGATGCGTGGCCGTACTGTTGAGGAGACTTTCTACTACTAAACCCCTTTTTCCCTCTTTTTTTTTCGCTACTGAGTGACCACCGTTTTTGATCCTTGGAACTAGCTTGTATGACGTACTGCCGGATATTTCTCCTTTGCCCTTTGCCTGTAATTTAAAGAGCCTTATAAAATCCTACGACCCACATAGCTGGTCCTTTTCCCACGATATTTCAGCATCATACCTGTCGGTAGGAGGTAATTTCTCAATGGCGCGCTTGAATATGAGGAAAACACGATTATATACCATTATCGTACAAATACAAAGAAACTTTGTCTAATGCAGCTTTCTAAGTATACAGTATCTTGGGGATGGAACCACCCTCGAAAGAGAATCCACTCAGCTTGCACGCATACATACATGCGCATCACATAACCTAAACTCCCAAATCATGGAACAAAAATATAGGCATAAAACTCCCCCACTTCTTCCGCCATTGATACAAGTTGCACCTTTTTGTGTCTATCTTCTCCGCAGATACCAAGCAAACGCCGCCCCTCCAATAGTCTCGTTGAACGGCGTCGGCACCTCTGACAAGCCTGGCCTTGCAACAGGATGCCTCACGTAGACAGCAGCGCAGATATTCTGGTTTACTTCTAGGTATCGTGGAATAAAAGCGAATGCGCTCATGTAGTCACGCGGTCGCCAGGGGGTGGCGTATGGCTTTGTGCTATCGATGGGATTGTCGTGGAGTTGGACAAGGGCTTGTTTAAGGACTTCCAAATCGGAGTCGGAGAGGGCTGAGACTGTGTTTGGATCAAGGGGCTGGGAGGGGTTAAGGGTTGCTTCTTGGAAAGCTTTGGTGAGGTTGTCCATGGGCGCGGAATTGGTGGGTTTTTTGTTGGTTGAAGAGGAGTCCTTTCTCGATGGTTGGGAGTTCTGGGGTTTGGAGTCTTTGGATGTTTCGGAGGTCTCGGGTGTTTTGGGGGTCGCTGCTTCGATGTCCTTGGAGAGGACAGCCTTGAGTTCGAGGAATTGTGCTTCCAAGTTCTCTGTTAGAATGGTGCTGGCTGACGAGCGCGAAAGAACTCTTCGAACTGCAAGCTGGAAGGTTCTGATATCCTGTCTACGCTTGGCAGGGATGGTGTGTTTGTTGGCTGACATGATTCCCTTGGCCTTGGATAGAAGCTGTTTCAGTGTCTGGCGAGGATCCTCCTCTTCGGGCTTGCCACTTTCTTTTTCGTCGGACTTGGCTTCATCCTTTGCCTCATCCTTCTTCTTTGACTTCTCGGCGTCTGTACCTCGCAAACGTCGTCGGATACGGCCTGCACGTCGTTCACGAGCATCTTTTGGAGCACCTGTAGCGTACATGACACGCTCTGGATCAACTTGGAAGAGGTCGCCTGGGTTGAGTAGATACCCTGGATATTGCATCTACGTGAATTGTTAGCTTCGTTCAAACCGCAACTCATCCCCGACGAAGTCGAGCAGAGTAGCGCATGCGTACCTTCTTGCCGTTAACCGTCACCCAGCCATGGACAACAAATTGGCGTGCTTGTCTTGTACTGCTGGCGAACAAAGCACGGAATATAGCCACATCCAATCGTCGCTCCAGCGGCGCAAAGGTCATTTGCATGTATGGTATGGGCGGCGTAGACCTTCGAAACACCTTTCCATCTTCACCACCTCTATCCTGAGACCGTTCCAGTCCGGAACCTCGACCGGCAGATTCGACCGTGCCATCGTTTCTTGCCAAATACCTCGCATCCATGGGGACTACGGATCGCAAACGACGCTTGAACATGAGCTCCCACTGGCCTTCACGAACCTGTTCTCCATGGTAGCCTCGGGCGAGGGATTTGGCCGCCCATTTTTGCTGAAAGAAAGTTTTATTCTGGGTATAAGGGGCTTGGATGCGCGTAAGGTTGTAAAGATTGTATTTGCTCCATGATTGCCGCACTTTCTATGAGGGCGTTAGCTTTCCGATTGTGCGGTGAGCTAGGGGATTGCTGTGCTCCTGAGAACAAGCAAGGACGGTTGCCAACTAACCGGCTTCTTTAGATACGTTGTGCACCTATTTCGCATTGTGGCAGGGTGCGGCAATGGGGATTGCGTCTGATGCTGGCCGAGTTCAAACTGTTTGCGGCCGCTTTGGGGAAATTTTGGCACGAAGAATAATCACATGACCTGGTAGTTACATAATACCAATGTTACACGGATTAACAAAGGACCGGTAATCAATGACTCAGCAAAGGCACGTCCAATCAAAGGCGGCTGACCTAAGTTCGCTTGCTGCTAGCGCCAACCTTATTCCGCAGCCGTGTATAAATAGCTCCTTCCCTCCCGCCGAGTTTTGTTTTCTTTCCTTCTTTTTCTCTTCTTCATACTTACCTTGTTTGGGCGGGTGCGATCATCGAGGCATCCAGCCGTGGAAGGACCCCTACATTGCACAGCGTGGCGAGTCCGGCCGCTCAACATCCTTCGGGATTTTGACAAGCGTTATTTTTGGCTCTTCTCTGGGGGATAATCACCTATCTTTTCATCGTTGGATCTGTGCCTTGTGCATGGCTGCGAAGAAGAGTGAAGCAACGTCAAATCTTGATGTTTGTACGTAGAGGCGTGATCAGGAGCTCTCCACTAAGAAGATCCATATTAAACATGGCCCAAATCCCTGGGTGGAACGAATTCAAGAACCCGAGTCAAGCCAGAGCCATCAGCTTGCCAAACTCTAGCACAGAGATTGTGGTCGTCTCAAATTGCGGGTGCTGGATGGCATCTAGACTCCGCGCTATCATCCCGAGCTCCCACGTTTATTCCTCGTTTCTCTTCCCACTGCAGAACATTCCGCCCTCGGTCGTTTGATTCCCTACTTCCCCCGGATACTGATTCCACTGTTGAGCAATGAAATCGTCAGATCCCTGCACGCGAAACCACACCCCTGGACACCAGCTGCGGTCCAGGGCGGGGGGTTGCAAAGAGGAGCATCCACAGTGGAAACCTCCAAGCCCTAGGGGCCCTCGCATCTCTACACGTGCGAAATACGGGTGACGCTCGAAGCGATATAAATAATGGCGTGGAAGCACCCCAATCGGTGATGGCCAAACCGCCGACTTTTGCTGGGTTGTCCGTTCGCGAGGAGCTCTGTTGAAGTGACAATGAAGTTTACCACCATTGCGTTGGTGGTTGGAGCCCTGGGCAATGCGAATGCAGCTCCCTCTCGTGGCCATCATGGCTCGATCAGGAATATCCAGGTCGGAGTGCGGCCAGACTATCTTGTCAGCATGATGGACGACAGCCCGCTGAAGCGCAAACTCGAATCGTGCTCTGAGAAACCGCTTCGAAAGACAGACTTCTCCGTCAGTCACCGTGGAGCGCCGTTGCAGTTCCCCGAGCACACCAAAGAAGGGCTCTACGCAGCTGCTCGTCAGGGCGCAGGTATCCTCGAATGCGACGTTGCTTTCACCAAGGATCGTCAGCTTGTTTGCCGACACTCGCAATGCGATCTTCACACGACCACCAACGTCCTTGCGGTCCCAGAACTTGCGAAAAAATGTACTAAACCCTTCACTCCCGCTAAAGACGGCAAGCCGGCCAGCGCAAAGTGTTGCACCAGTGACTTCACTCTCGCCGAATTCAAATCCCTCTGCGGCAAGATGGATTCGTCCCTTTCATCAGCCAAAACCCCTGAAGAATATCTCGGCGGCGTTGCAGCTTGGCGAACCACCCTCTACGACCAGACCTGCAGCACTCTCATGTCCCACAAGGAATTCATCGAAATCACCAACTCCCTCGGCCTCAAATTCACCCCCGAACTCAAGACTCCACAGGTTCCAATGCCATTCGAAGGAGACTATACGCAAGAGGACTATGCTCAGCAGCTCGTGGACGAGTATAAAGCTGCCCGTATTCACCCTAGCCGCGTCTTCTTGCAATCGTTCCTGCCAGACGACGTATTCTATTGGATCCGCCGTGAACCAGCATTTGGAAGGCAAGCCGTGTACCTCGACGAGCGTGTCGACACGCCCAAAGGCTACGAACAAGCCATTGCGGACATGAACAATCTCGCCCGCAAGGGTGTCAAGATCCTCGCCCCGCCAATCTTTGCTTTACTCTCGACAGACTCGCGGAATCGGATCGTAGCTTCCGAGTATGCGAAAGCGGCGAGGAAAGCGGGGATCAAACTGATCACCTGGTCGTTGGAGCGCTCGGGACCACTCAAGGACGTTGCAAAGAACAAGGAGTACTATTATCAATCCGTGCTGTCGGCTGTGAAGGATGATGGCGATATGTACGAGGTCGTGGATGTGTTGGCAAGGCAGGTGAACGTGCTGGGGATATTTTCGGACTGGCCGGCAACGGTGACTTATTATGCCAACTGCTTCCGGCTGTGATTTTGATATAGCAGAGGAACCTGTGGATATTGTGGTTGGTCTATGTATTTTTGGATAATTCATACATGGCAAGTCATTATATAGTTTACTAATAAAAAATGACAATATTCCCTTGTCAAATCCCCGTGTGTTCTTGTAATAGATCAGCAGTCACAATTTGCTACTAAAGGGTTGAGGCTCGGGGCATTTCCACAAGCTCAACAAGTGGAAAATGGCTAGATTTGGCACTAGTAGGCAAGATGACCGAGCGGTTAAGGTGCCAGACTCAAGCGCAAAAAGTTGCCTTGCCCATCTCCCAAGATGGTGTGTCTTCTGGTGGGGCAACCCGCGGGAGTTCGAATCTCCCTCTTGTCAAAATATATATTTTTTTAGATTTTATCATTTTGATGCATGCATCTCGATGGCCCCGATATCGACGAGAAAAGTAACCAGCATCAAGTAATTAAAAAAACCAAAAGCTTGGTAGCTCTATCATAGTGGATTGGATCTATATATACGTGACATTCCATCATTATTTCATATCCCCCAGTCTAGCCCATCGCCAGGCTGGAAAAGCTCGAGACGCCTATCCCAACCCATAAATTCACTCCTCCCCCTTCGACGATCGAAACGCCTCCAACAGCGCCTCTGCCTCCTGCGGATTCACCGCGTCCTCCAACATCTCATGAGCCATTTCAACTGTATCATCCGTAATCCCACTCTCCAACAACGGCCCGTCACTAAACGCCAACCTCGTCAACACCACCAAATGCTTCTGCACCGCCCCCGGCACCGCGCGCAGCTTTGACGGCAGGTCGACCTTGTCCGGAAACGTCGTGATGATCCCGTACGCCAGGCGCGTGAGCCCGTTCACCAAGGAGGCGTGTAACTCTCGTTCTGGCGGGTGGGAGTAGAGCGCGTCGAGTTCGTCGTGCATCGCGCGGAACACTCGGGCGAGGGCGCTGGGGTGGGTGGCGAGTAGACTACCGGCGTGGTTGCGTTCCGGGTCTGACGAAGGGGAGGAGAAGGCTATTTCAAGCAGAAAGGACATGGCCTCTATGCGCAAGGTGATAATTTGCTGTGTTGTGTAAGGTGGTTCTCCCTCGTCGGCGGAGGGTTGTTCATGGAGTAGGTTAGCGATACGGTCAATGATATAATTCTCGTTTGCAATCTGCTCCGCTTCAGTTGGCAGAATGGGGCCAAAGTTGGTGGGGAAGATGCTATAGGAAAGGAGGTTAAGGACGAGGATGATTTCTTTGATAGGCTGATATGCGTTTAACATGATGAGGATGAAGTCGTAATTGACTGACCGCCAGAATTGACGGAGAGCTCTATCGTCATGGCAGCATCCGCTGGCAGCGAGGTATAGGAGCTCCAGCGCCGCTGTACCATTTACCTGGGGATGCAGATCCGTCTGAGGTGTCCGTTTCACCTGTCCGTAGTTCAGGTGTGAGACTGGTGAATTTGTAAACCTCGGCACCGCGTTAACAAATCCAGAACTCTGGAGAACCGGAACCAGCTGTGACACAAGGAGAGGAGCAACCGTGGTAGTGTCTAAGTTGAGAATGAATTCAATAATTGACATGAACATGGACACCGGTCGGTAAAACTGCTCTTTAAGCGCCCGGGACCACAGCGAGAGGATGGCGTTTGCGTACTCTAACGGATAGTTTTCTGATGGTCGTGCCATCGCTTCCAAGATGAACGAGGAAAACATCTTATTGGGCTCAAGAGGAAACGAGATGGTAGCAAAGACTTCCAAATCACGAGGGCTTTCTAGCCGGCACCTATGGTTAAGGACTTTTCGAATAAACTGGATATTACGATCTTCCGGGGGCGGGTTTTCCGATCGTATCTCGATATCCATGTGGTCTAGGTTCCCGCTGGTATCTAAAAGATTCGACTCAAAGGACTGGCTTAGTTCAAGAGGACGAACAACAGGCGAATCATCAGCTGCACCCCGTTTTCGCTTGCCCGGTGCCGATGGCGTCCCTCGCTTTGATCTTCTCCCCGCTGACTTGCTTGGAGACGCCATGATCTCATCGTCGTCGAACCCGTCTCGCAGTGGGAGCATCCTTGATTTGCTGGGTGTCATTGGCGCAGCATCATCGGCTTTGGCCTTTGCCTTTCGGCTCTGGTGCAGTCCATTGAGCTTGATCGACTCTTCCCTTAAATCTTGTTTGAGGAACTGATTCTCGGTTGCAATGCGCTTGCTTTCCATCATAGCGGCCTGTATCTCAGATTGATGCTTTTTAACTTCCTCGTCCAACGCACTCCGCAAGGCACCCATCTGGCGATTATGGCTCTGTTCCAATTTCATCTGATTCGCTCGTATGATCGCAATCTCCCCTGCGCGTGTGTCAGCGGCAGACTTCGCAGAAGTCAGCTCTTGAATAAGCTGTTCGCGTTCTCTAGTGAGCTGTAACAACGGTTAGAACGAGAATATTTTGATACTGGTCAGTGCGAAAAGCATACCTGCTCAATGTGCTCCATCATCGCTTCCACGTCCATCGTCTCATCATCGGTGTAGAGCCTGCGTTTGTCCCCTTCACTGAGTGGATACACCCTATCCCCCGATGCGTCGTTACCGAGGAGCGCTGACATCTGCATGGGAACCTCTGTACTTCGGGCTTGCGCCAATTCCGTTTCAAGGAGAATGCGACTGATATTCCCTCCATCCTCAAGCCCGATGTGCTGTTCATCGCCTAGAAATGGCTCGCCGCCGTCACCCAAGACCGATGCGTCGAGGTTCTGCGTATCTGTATCGCCAAAGCTCACCGGATTCCGAAGAAGTTTCGACGGCGGCTGAAGCACGACAGACTCGGCATGAGGTTCTCCAGGTATGTTGCCCGCTAGATGATGCTGCGCCGCCGCATCTGCAGTATCCACAAGTGCAATTAACTCGTCCGCTGCGAATTCTTCCTCAAAGCCATCGTAATCGAGCTCTTCATCGTCCATGCTTGGGGCTGCAGCCGTCTCGCCTATCGTGCGCCACGGGGGTTTGAGCGCCTGGATTCATGTGGAGAACCAAACAGTAGAACCGATGCTCCCGTAGAAGCAAACCGCCTTGGTCCCTGTGCGGGAGAAAAGCCGTTGGGCGAGAATGCAGCAGATGCGCCTGTGTTTGATTTGCGTTGACGTAAGATTTTCATGTGCAAAGGCTGAGCATCTGGACCAACAAACATTTCATCACCGCGAAAACAAGATCGCACACAAAACACCCTCCCACCGGCACCTTGCTTCAAAAGCAGCTCTTGTCCGCAACACAGCTGCATCTTTCTTCTCACATTGGTGTGCTGCTCGACCTCCGCCTCTGGAGTTTCCCTTGGAGCTCCTCAGCAGCTCAGCCCAAACCCGTTTTTCCGCCCAACAGTTCATCGTCGAGCTTTCTCCCCCAGTCCACGACAGTCAACCCATGAGCACCGCCTTTTGTTGATTTACAATGGGCAGAACGCGACGGAATGTCCGATTTCAGCATCGGTCCAACAGTGAGGTTTCGAAGATAAACTCAGACTCCGATGTATCGGAACCCCCCAGCCCCCGCAAAGACGGAAGCGGCGGAAAGGGGGAGGTGTCCCACGAGGTATATGACTCTACATGGCCCTTTTCAATTGATTCAAGGCTTACGGTTATCTCACTATATAGAAACAGGAGCATCTTGGCGACCAGATTTCCGAGTACGAAAAGAAGAAACAGACTTTTATAACTCGAACGATATGGACCTTCGTGATGATCTTTGGGTTCTTCGTGTCCATGTTCTCCGGCCACATCTATGTCATTGCAATTGTCACTGCTATCCAGATCATATCCTTCAAGGAGGTTATCGCCATCGCCAATGTACCCAGCAGGGCCAAAAACCTGCGGTTCACCAAGGCCCTCAATTGGTATTTCCTTGCGACGACGATGTACTTCCTGTACGGAGAAAGTGTGATTTACTATTTCAAACACATCCTGCTCGTTGATCGAGTGCTTCTCCCGTTGGCGACACACCACCGGTTTCTCAGTTTTATGCTTTATCTAATAGGTACGAAGCTCCTTGTGACAGGAATAGACCAGACGTTGTGCTAAGATTGAATAGGCTTTGTGTTTTTCGTCGGCTCTCTTCAAAAAGGCCATTACAAGTTTCAGTTTACCCAGTTCGCATGGACTCACATGGCGCTTTTCCTTATCGTCGTTCAGGCACATTTTATCATGAACAATATTTTCGAAGGGATGATCTGGTTTTTCCTTCCCGTGTCGCTTGTGATAACAAACGATATCTTTGCCTACGTTTGCGGAATCACCTTTGGCCGGACGCAACTTATCAAGATTTCACCTAAGAAAACCGTCGAAGGTTTCGTCGGCGCCTGGATTTGCACGATCATCTTTGGTTTTGTCATGACGAACATCCTTCTTAAATACAAATACTTCACCTGCCCCGTGAATGACCTTGGCTCGAACGTTTTGACCGGCCTGGAGTGCAATCTCAATCCCGTCTTTCAGGCGCAGCCATACCGATTGCCTCACTGGACGCATGTCAATCGAACCTTTTATATCGCGCCGATGCAATTCCATATTCTCATGTTCGCGACCTTCGCATCCCTCATTGCTCCTTTTGGCGGCTTCTTTGCTTCTGGCTTAAAACGCACATTCAAGATTAAGGACTTTGGCGAATCAATTCCCGGACACGGCGGCATCACGGACCGTATGGATTGTCAGTTCATCATGGGCTTTTTCTCGTATATGTACTACCATAGTTTCATTGCGGTGCACAAAGCGAGCGTTGGTGGTGTCATCGAGGCCGCTATCACTGGTTTGACCGTGGACGAGCAGATTGACGTTATCAAGGGATTGACGAAATATCTATATAATCAGGGTGCTGTGTCGGAAAAGGTATGTTTGAAATACACCAATAACACTTTATGTTAGACCTCACTAATGCTTCTTATAGCTCCTGGAGTGCTTCAACGGAGATTTCAAGCTTCACAGATGATTCATTTTTTTGAAGAAGTCTGACGAGCCTCCTTTCCTAGCTTGAATCTGATTCTTCTCCTGGAGACACCCCAAGTCCTCTGTTAATATTTTTACCCTGACTCATACCCATGGTTGATCAACCTCCTAGACAACGGAATACTCTGTCGATATTCAATTCAATCACCTAATGTGACTGTTTTTATTACAAAATTGCTTCTCATCGCGCATTTTCGTGTTTCCCATGCTCCATACCATCCTTTTGAATAAACCTTTCTTCGAGCTGTAACTCTTTTACATCCTTTTCAAGTATGCAGGGTGGGAGCTTCTCTTAACTCCATCAAAGCACTTGAAAAGATATATCATATTTGCATAGTTTCTAACTAAGATATGAGTATGTAATAGCTTGTGATGATGACTTCTCTTGTCCCACAGTATGGTGCGGGCTGACATGTTTTATTGATTATATATTTATTCTTGTGCTTATCAGCCTTTTATGCATTTTCAGTGCGGTTAGCTTTGAGAATTGGTGAATGAACGAAGCAAAAAACATGACTTGAGAGAATTTGTGTCTTCATTTATATTCAGTAAGGTGGCCAATGATGCTAATCAATGCATCCGTATGTGACGGGAGAGCCCGGCCGCGCTTGCTGATGAGGATCGACACAGTGAACCCTCCTTGAGGATTCACACGCTTCATCGTTCGGGGCGAGGAGTGTGCTTTATTTTGTGCCCCTTTGCTGCCTTGGAAGCAATGGCTTTCAGTATCATAGGCCGAAGAGTCGATTTATAGCGACATGATCTGACAGCAATAGCTTCCGGCCCGCGTATAAGCCAATAAGTATTGAAGCTTCCTCTACCGGCTCGAATCGCGCTCCTCCCATTTCGGCCTCTAGGTATCATCCCCAGTGTGGCGCAGACTAGGACTATGCTGGGCGCGCGTTCCATATTTTCACAAAACGTTCATATTTTCTTCAATTCATCAAAAAGTTGAACGCTTCGCCTTACTCTTCTACCTCATATTCCTCCATTTCCACCTTGAAATATCCCTCCACTGTTTCTTTCTCTGCTCTCGCTTGTTCGGGGTCCAGCATAAAGCGTATAGTGGAGTCTCTACCCCTTTCGTTGGATGGGCGAGCGGGATCGTGGGCGGCAGTTGGTGCGAGCGGGTTAACGCGCGTAGTGTCCTTTGGCGCGGAGCCGGTAGCGTTTCTATTGTCCTTGTCTCTATTCTTTCCCGATCCGTTAATTGCTCGGACGCCGTTTGTGTCGGGCTTGCGCTTGTTGTAATAGCCGTAGCGGGTCAGTTTCTTGGAGTCAGCTTCACGATTCAAGGGGATGCGGATGTTGAGTAGCGTGTCGATGGAGAAGTCACGCCCGATAGAAGTTGAGTTGCGGTGGTGGGTGTAAAGTTCGAGAAGATCGAGCATCGTTTCTAGGTTAGGATATGGGTAAGCAATCATCTGATGCCAGGGTAGAACAAGGGAAGGGCTAAGGCAATCATACCCATGACTTCTGCCCGAGATGTTTGCCACTGCTCATACTCGGAGCCCGACTCCACGTCTTCTAAACGCGATTCCGACAACCTGCCTGCGAGCTCTAAACAGGCGAACGCCATCGTAGATGAAGTCTGCTTTAACGGGGCAAACGTGCGATATAAGTCGAGACTTATCGTATACGCAAGTCTAGCAACGCCGGAATCCTTCTTTAGTCCATGTCTTTTGATCAACTTTAAAAGAACTTTCTGCGGATGGCGATTCCGAAAATCGAAGCCGGATGACTCGAGCATTAATCTTTCGAGCCCAATGATGCTGCGGGAGTGTGATTCAAAAGCCTAGATGCCTTGAGCATGGGAAATACTCGTCCTGAGAGGGAGGGGAGAGCATACAGGGTCATCAGCAGATAAATGTTCAGCAGGTGGCAACTTCAAGTTATAGGCTGTGCAAAGAATATCTCGCGACTTCTTGAGAGTATCCTCAATCTTGCAAGCGGTGAAAAGAGCCGCTGCTGCTGCATCCTTGGGACAGAGAGTTAGTACAGCAGGGATTTGGCAGCATAAGGCTCAACGCACAACATGGTTATACTCATTGTCAGAATGCACCAAGCGGAATTTGTGATAATATATTGCTGCCGTATCAAATGTCCTCACTGGCCTGGGAACCATCGATTAGCATAAGCACAGCCCATCAATAGAGAGAGGGGAAATATGTATTATAATAAAGGGTGATCTGTCATACAAATGAAGCGCCTTTCGCACATTATCGATCCAGGTTATGCCTTGGAGTCGAACGCTGTCTTCTCGTTGGGGATTCACCCCAGTGGCAGCGAAGCAGTCTTGCAGCGTCTTTTCAAATACATACTGATTTGCTACCTGGATGAATGATGGATGCGGACCTGCTGGAGGCGGAGGCGGCGGAGGAGGAGTATGGTTCTGATCGTCAGCACGGCCATTTTCACTTCTTGCAGGGGCCATTGTTATCAGCATCCGAAATCAAGTATGAACTGCTCAATATCGTTGCTTGATATCGCTGATGGCAAGCTTCACAAGTTGATCTGGATCGGGTTCCGGAGAAAATGATTCTCCACCGCCCAAACGCAAACCCAGAACAACCTTTGCTATGATAGTCTGAGATGAAGAAACTGATAATGGCCTGCTGGCAGATCTTCATCTCAGTTTTGTCCGGTTCTTATATAACCAGTTCGTTAACTAGGTAATTAGTTAACTAAATAGTCTTTTACATATCTCATCCCATTAACCACCCCTGGAACTCCGATTATAAAAACGATTATGATCCCTCCCTATGCATCCACAGGCTGAGCTAATAACCCTTTCCTAGACATGTTAGCCATCCACATCTAGCTCCCATTTTGTTGCCTGACATTTTGGTCATGGCGGCCTCCACTCTTGTTGTGGTTCCTCAGTGCTACTACATCGCCAAACGCTTTGTTGCAAGGCCTGCAAAAGTTATGGTTCTCTTTCTGCTGATGTGCCCGCAGCTGTTCCGGAGTATTCCCTGCAAATGCACAGGACGGGACAGTACATGGATACTTTGCTGGTGGAGCTTTGGGCTTTAGGGCACCGGCAGGCTCCGCTCTACTTGGGCCATGGCGAGAGTTATCGTGGAATGTAGCCATGTGCTGTTGATGGCTTTTCAAATCCAGGAAGTAACTGTTGCATGCCTTGCAGTAACAATGGGCTTTCAACCGCTGGTGTGTGATAAGGTCTTCTAGGTTGAAATGTGCCGCGTTGCACGAAGTACACCGGAAGTTGTGGACTTGTTCCTTGTGCTTCTGCAAGACGCTCCGGTCGGCGAAAAACCCGAGGCACCAGTGGCAATAGTTATGCTTGCTCACCATCTGGTGTTGATGAAGAGCAAGGATGTTGGTGAAGGTCGCTCCACATTCAAAACATAATATCCCGCTTGTTTGCACATTTGGTTGCTGTTGGGCTTCGGGAACCGGACGAATTTGAAGAGGCGTCTTGATCAACTCAGAAGATTCCGGCGTGATTGTGGCTGGATGAGGAGATCCGGATGATGTCGCCGGAGAGGTAACAGGCACTCGCTTCTTCAGTTGAACCTCTTGGGTTTGGCTTGGGGTATCCTTGACAACCGTCCTTTCTAGCGCCGGTCGGTTTTTTAGGACGTCCTGAAAATTGCTGATGGCTTTGCTGAGGGTACCGCTCTCTTCATTCGGCGGGCTCAGATCCAGCAAGTCCCCCTCCGGCGGTCCTGAAAGTGCCATGGGAATTCCTTTACTTGCTGTTCCGCTAGGAGCTGGAATGGGACTACCATCCACTAGGTTTCCAAGAAGCAAATCGTCCATATGTCTTGGGTCCGTGGGAAATTGGCTTGTCTGGGTTTCTGCTGTTTCTACAGTCGGATTTCCCAAAGTGTGCGTCTCCATGTGCTCATCCAGTGGTATATATCGGAAGCCCTGCTCTCTAGCCGTAACGGCGGGATTAGGAAGCGGGGACTCCTTCGTCATCGCGGCGCTTCCTATAGCCTTTCTTCTAGATGGCGCTGTATTAGCGGGATCTAGGCATATCAGCGATCTAAGCTGGGCCAACTTACTTTGGGTGCTCCACTAACTGATGGAGTTCGAACTCGCATTGGACCTCAAAAATCAGCTCGCAGGTCGAGCATTGTCGCAGCGGGCCAGGTTTAATATGGTCCAGGTACGTCTGGCTGTTCTGAAGGACCAGGTTGCATGACATGCATTGCCTCATGGCTATAATTGCTTTTAACCCTGGCGAGCACGGAGCCTGGGTCAGTGGAGGTTTGACAATGATCTGACGTTTTATGCCAAATATAGAGAGTGCTGAGACCGGCGAAGGATGAAATGTTGTTTCCGCTATGAGCTTGGAAAGAAAGGAAAAGAAATCGGCGCCGTGAGAGGATGAAGGAAGCTGGTTTTGTACCAACCTTTATTTTGATCAAAGATATCTGATTCTACGGCTTTCTTCCAGTGCGAAAACCTGCAGTAACGTAACGCAAACAGCCAAAACGTGAAGAGACTGGCCATTTTTCTTTGACCTGGCTTAAGATCTTTGTCACTGTATGTGTTGATTTTACCTGGTAGAATGTGAAGCCGTAGATATCTTTTCCAGCCGGCATGCACTGTGAATTGACACGGGAACACGCACAATCAGCACTAATATAGTGAGTGATTCTTTATTTGTCCATTTTTGCTCACTCTCCATGATCATTATCAACGGATCCAGAGCAGTGAAAGCCTTAAACAAAGATTTTATCCTCTCACACCTGGCTTCTGCCCTCTTCTGTAACCATCTCCAACACGCCATTGCACAGCTCTCAAGTCCCTAGACGGGTTCCCCGGCCGCCATGCCCACGCCCGGCGCCCACTGCCCTTGCAGCCTGCCACCCATGCCTCCAGTCCGCCGTGTCTGTCTTTCTTGCTGCGTCAATTTGATATCACATGATCGCATACTGCCCCCCGGTCCCGCCTTGACCCCTGTTGGGCAGGTGGGGTTGCAATTGCGACGTCGGACGTCAATATAAGAAGCGTCTCTCGCTGCACTTCCGTCCTCGATGGCTGGATCAAAAGGATCCAAAACATCCTCTTTGTTGGTAGCCGCTTGGAAACAGTCCCGGAGAGGAATCGCAATGGCATCTACTTATCCTGCACACCTCCATCATGCCGCAACCGGTTCTGCAAAGAAGCTGGCGGATGAGCATTCAGGGGAACAGCCGTTAAAGCTTTATGCTGGATGGTTCTGTCCGTATGTCTTTCTCTGGAATCCTATATTTAGACATCCTCTCTTTGTTCAGGGTGAACACTGACCAGCCGAAACGGGACAGATTTGGTAATATGAAAGCCTTTCTTGGTTTTGGCTTATGCGCTTCAACTAATGCTTGACCTCCGTAGTCCAGCGAACATGGATAGTCCTTGAGGAGAAAAAAATCCCGTACCAGTACATCGAAGTCAATCCATACGACAAACCGGCTTCGCTCTTATCCCTCAACCCGCGAGGCCTGGTCCCTACGCTACACTGCCCGCAACCAGGTGGGCAGGCTGCCAAACCTCTCTACGAATCAAACATTATCAACGAGTACCTCGACGATGCTTATCCAGACCATACCCCACGGTTTTTACCCTCAGATCCATATGAACGGGCTAGAGCGAAAATCTGGATTGATTTTGCCTCGTCAAAAATCGTGCCTGGCTTCCATCGTTTTTTGCGATGCCAAGACGAAGAGGGAATTAGTAAAGCTCGTGCGGAGTTCCTGGGTTATTTGAAAGAATTCACACTCGCGATGGATGACGAAGGACCGTATTTCTTGGGTAAGGGATTCATGATGCCTGATGTGGTGCTTGCTCCATGGGCGATGAGATTATGGTCTTTCGAACAGTTCAAAGGCGGGTTGGGAATCCCAGACCCTGGTCAGGGAGGTCCCGACGAGGAGGTCTGGCAAAGATGGAGGAGGTGGTTGGCTGCGGTGACGGGTAGAAGATCCGTGCAGGATGTCATGAGTGACAGGGAGCACTACCTACCGATTTACAAACGGTTTGCGGATAATCTTGCGTAGAGCAAGCTATCTATGCAAACCAAGACCGGGAGGCGTGCCTGGAGAGAGAGTACTCCTAGCCTTTCCTCTCAGGTATTGCTTACGACTGGTGAAAATACTAGAATTTAGATGATGGACCAAAATCCATGAAACACTGGACCATCGTGTTAACTTGACTGAATCAATGATGTTCTATGTAGGCGAGGCTGCTGGTGACGTTGGGAAGGGGTGAGGAGAGAGCAGTGAGCCTCCCACACTAGTTATTCCAGATGCAGAGCTGCCAGATTCCTAATGACTACTCTGCAGTTATTACCCACGTTTCATTTATTCGTCCCTATTAAAAGTTAACCCGAGCATTCGCCTCTTCTTCAAGCTCTATCACAACATCGCCTGCATGACGCCGCTGACAGGGCGTTGGCTAAGGGTATCTCTGAAAAAACTGCATGATGCGTTGCAATTTCTCCCCAGTTAAATCAACCCGGAGAGCCATGATTGGTCTCTTCATCTCCCATCACTTCAGCTGCTGCCAGCAACAATTTGAATCTGCCATGTTCTAAAGAGACTTTCATGAATGTTGCTTCTGAAATGGCAACGAGACCCCGATGTGCCGGACTGGTTCTGCGCACGTTGACACGGCCTGCGCCCATTCGGATTGAACATATCGCATCCTCCTACTTCCTGGGAGGCCAACAACGGAGAATGTCAACGCCAGCAGCTCACCCCCTGGTCGAGTGTGAGTCCCGAAAGACAGCTCCATTAATCTCACAACATTGACACTATGACAAAAGCACCGTTTGCCTATACTGCTGGGCGATGGTTGCACCTTGACAAGGAGCAACGTCAAGCTCGGTATCTCCGATTTGACTTTGATGCGTTGTGTGAAAAAGTTCTTTCTCTTTCTCCTTTAGCTGCCTCTATCCAAAGCTGCCAGAAGCTCGAAGGGGGCTTTAGTAGAGCATTCATTTTCACTACCGATGACGGCAGACGCGTGGTTGCAAAATTTCCTATGCCTGTTGCTGGCTCACCTCGATTCATCACAAATTCCGAAGTTGCAACAATTACGTACTGTAAGCCCAGACGGGAGAAGGTTCCCTGAACCGGTTAACTAGTTTTACTCACTCCCATTTATAGTAAAATCCAACACCAAGATATCCATCCCGGAGATCTTGGACTGGAATGATGACCCATCCAACCCCATTGGTTCGGCATACATTATAATGCAGCATGCGGGCGGTGTTTCGCTGCAGCAAGCGTGGCCAGGAATGTCTAGTCTCCAGAAGATGCATTGCATTCGAGATATTAACAAAAATATCATGCAATTGTCCAAACTCGACTTTCCTGCATATGGCAGCCTGTACTTCTCAGATGCAACATTCTTTGGCTCTGAGTCAAAATTCAAGCTGCAAGACGAGAAGTACTGTGTTGGGCCACACTGTAAAACCACATATTGGGACTGCAATGTTGGGGAGCCCAGGTATTATCATTTCAAAGGGCCGAATCAAGGACCATGTGAGATGATATCTTTCCTTGATACCTTTGGTGCAATTTGGCTTAACGATCTTTTAGGGCGTGACCTTTTTATCGTATTCGTCCGCCTTACTCGACGCTGGTTTTGCGAGACTACCCCCGAAATACGACCCTCCTCCGCATCAACCATGCTACGAAGGCTCGCTCAATGATCATCTAGCCCTTTTGAATCAAGGCCAGGCCGTGTTTCCCAAACTGATACAACATCCGCAGCTACAGTCCAATGCCGCTCCAACCATCTTTCACCCAGATTTACACAAGAGAAATATTTTCGTCTCCGAGGATGATCCCACTGTAGTGACAAATTTGATTGACTGGCAGTCTGCTTCTATCGAGCCAGCATTTTATTACTCAGACGATGTGCCTGATTTCGCGAAGCCGCCTTCCGAAGAAACAGAAACGCCGACTGGGGAAGACTATTGTAGCAAAGTCTACGCGGCAGGCCTAGCATTTCTAGCTCCGCGGCTTACGGCGGCGAGAAACATTGATGAAGCACTTCTCCGCCCGTTGCGCTATTGCCATCGGACGTGGAGAGATGGTGTAGTGCCTTTTTCTCACGGGCTGACAGAGCTGAGGGAACGGTGGGAGGAGCTCGGTTTCAAAGACGAGTGTCCTATCCCCACTCCGACCGTTGAGGAAAAGCGCGTTTATGAAGAACGGCTAGATACCTATAACAAGTTCTTAGAGGTCAGACAGGATCTTGTTGAGACTCTGGGAGTTGAGGAGGACGGGTGGACACCGCTAGATCGCCGGGAAGAAACGGTGGAAGCTCATCGGCAAGTCTATGAGATTATCATGTCGGGCTTGGATAATGACCAGGACCGTGCGGAGATGACGGTAATGTGGCCATTTGATAGCATCAAAACATGAATGAGAGGTTTCAGGTAGGGTAGTGATGTTGACGGCCACACTCGCTCTAGGAACAGAGGGCCACTCTACAAGCAGAACATTCTGACGTAGGCTGTGTAGCCCACTTGCATTTTGTAGTCTTATTTCTTGAAGATTGAGGCTTGAAGGATAGACTGCAGACAAAACTGAGGCACCTTTGGTCAGAGGAATCCTCTAACACTTGATCAAGAGGCCTTTTTATTTGTTTGCTGGCATGATATGCTGTATATCTTGAATTCAAATTCACTTTGAAATTGAGTGTAGGATCCTGAATTTATGTCAACAACATCATGTAGGTCCAGGGAGGTCGTTCCCAAATGAGATAACTGAACCAGATTTTCCTTAGGATTTTAGTATGAAGCTCTATAAGGTTCCCACCCGAGCCTCTCTTTACCCGGCCCGCTGCCTCCCCTCACCTTAATAAATGGGCCCTCTGATTTCCAAATACTTGAGTTCAAGTATGATCAAATCCACCATAGGCAAAAAAGGGTATTACATTTCGCTAATCGACAATCATTAACTAGTCATTACGAAAACCTTAGCACCAGCAACCGCAGTGGCTCTCCAGTCATTGGACAAGTTGAATACTCTGTGAGATAGATAAGTGGAGGGTTGTCTATGCGTCCGCCTCCACGTCAAACTCTTCCCGCAGCCTTTTGTCGTAAGGCTGGCCTTGTCTTCGATCTTTCTAGCAATGAACGTGTCCACGTCTGAAGTCCAGAACTTATATGTCACATTGATGAAGCTTGTATCGTCATCTGCGGATTCTGGCGAATATTTCTTCAATATGATTGAAGAATATATGGTACAGGCCAGTTATGCTTGTTAAAGCCAGGGAATACCAGAATGATTTGTTCTCCAGTCCTCCTCTTATAATAATTTGAAAACAGATATCGGTGTCTCGGGGTAAAGGTCCCTTTCTTGCTGCTCCATGATAGCCATAAACTCTCCATGGACCGATGTAAAGTGATCCGCATCGATCTGATCCACAAAGCGATTTGTGAACCAATGGGGCGGGTGCAACATCTCAATCGGCTGTGAACAGGCGAACTCCAGGTCAATAAGGCATGAGATATTCCAATCCTCATCAACAAGAATATTGCTCTGGTGGAGATCATTCAGAACATAGACAAAGGGGCCCCGACGGAGTTCGCGTTTGAAGAAGCAGGCAGCCACTGTTCTCATAGTTGTCAAAGCAGCCGCCTGAAAAGCACCGTCGGTCCTGTCTGTGAGGGCATTTGGTTGGTGGGTAAAACGGCTGTCATGAATTGCAAGGGTATCGGTAACATAGGAGTCAACTGAGGAGTAAGTCATATTCCTGGGTATATCAACCGGAATCTGCCTTCCCTCCATCTCAGTAATTATTGGCGAAAGTGGCCTGTTGCTCAACACCAAAAAGCCATTGTCATCAATGACAAATGAGCCGATCAGCGGCACCGGAACTTTGGCAATATCTAACAATATCCGTGAAAGTCCTTTGAAGAGATTACGACGCAAACCGTCATCATGTTTCTTGAGCTCCCAAGAGCTGGAAAGCATAGTGCCCTTGGACTGGTCAATGTACTCGATCAAGAGATACCCAGATTTCAGAACATCAAAACATGGCCCTTGGTGCCGGACATATTTGGACGGAACAGCACAGCCAAATAAATTGCGTATGCGACAACGAATATAGTGGAGATAGCGTGGTAGCCAAGGTAGATTCTCAGCGGCAGTGAACTATGTAATCCCGTTACTTTGGTATTTATAGTCAGTCATATTTTGCATCAAGATCCCATGGCTTACCGTTTGGCCAGTCGACAGAGCAA
>NW_003052499.1:834478-835329 GCF_000003515.1 Uncinocarpus reesii 1704 | reverse complement strand
GGCAGCATGTCAACTGCTGCCACTCGATGTATGAATGCGACATGATGTCGAGGATCCCAAACGGTATCACACGGGACGCTACTTTTCAGTGGCATTGAGGAATGAGTTCAAGAGCGGTAGATACCGTGTTCTGCATAAACTTGGGTGGGGTGGATTTGCGACTGTTTGGCTGGCGAGAGATAACCTGTATAGCTGACTTCGTCTTCGAAACTAGAATGACAGAGCTAGGGCTAAACGACAAATAGGACGTGTTCCAATGTGCCCCTAAAGATTATCAATTTGAACAATAGCTCCCAGGAGCTCAAAGTTCTACACCACCTCCGACATTCCAGCGTTGCCAGGGCAAATGTTGGCCACCCAGGTCGTGCTTCAGTGCTCCAGCTCCTTGACCACTTTGAGCTCGCAACTCCATACATGGGCTTGGTATTCCCGGTCATGGGCATGGACCTTCGCTCTCAGATAGACGCACAGCACGGGCAACGCTTGCCAAAGCAGGTTGCGCTAAATGTCTGTTCCCGAGTAGCCCTCGGTTTGGACTACCTTTGGAAATGCGGCATTGCACACGGAGGTAAACAAGCGGCTATCCTACAACTTGAAGAGTGCTGTTACTCAGAACTATGAAGATTTATATTCTAAAAATATCCTCTACTCTGCCCCTGCTGTATCTCAACTATCAGAAGATGAGGTTATGACTTACTTGGGGAAACCGGAGACTGGCAGGGTTCGAAGGACAGACGGTCAAAGTTCTTCGCCTTCGATGCCTCCTTGTTTGGTCCGACCAGCTTCAATCCCGCGGTGACGATATTAGACGAGATATTTGCTGACTTCTCGACTGGTAAATATTTCAACTT
>NW_003052499.1:830769-833789 GCF_000003515.1 Uncinocarpus reesii 1704 | reverse complement strand
GTTACATTGTGGTGGATTCAGTTGTATATGGCTAGCCTCCTCCTGAGAATTACCCATCCTATAGGAAAGAAGATCACTGAAGAGAGATGGATGAATGAGACGATCGATGTCAGGCTGTTGAAAATGATACCACCTATAACTAGTCAGGGTTTTCATATGATGGACTTTGAGGAGTAACCAACAACTTGCTTATGATAGAGTTCATAATAGATTGACCAGGAACCATGCTCTTCGTTGTATGTAGCCAACTAATGATGACTTGGGGGGGTGATGGTGAGAATGTTGTTACCTATCAGATTGCATATTGTATAGGGTGAATTCACAGTTACTTGGACCTACAAATTTCTGCTATGGATCGCCTCCCTACTCTTGAAGCTGAAATTGAAATTCTTATGTTAACTACTGTATGTGAATAAAGGCACTAATTCACCCTCAGAATTCGGAGAACATGAACGAACAAACATTACTCCATACAAAATCCTTGTATAATGCTGACTGCCAGACCCAAATCATAGCTTCCCTATTACATTCATTTTTACCAACACGCCTTGCTCAGACCTTTCTTTTCAAGCCCCATCGTTCCAGAAACCGATAGGGTTACCCATCATCATAAACGCGGAAGCCAGCCAGAATATGCACGCTAAGAAAGAGGGTATAAGAGGTCAAAAAGGGAAGACTGAAGCGGATATATAAAGAAAGTAGACCAAGATCAGAAATCACTAGCCAGTCAATAATAGCCCCATTAGATGCAATGCCGTTTTTGTCCGTTCCCTCACATCAGACTCAGGATCCTCTTCTAGCCTCGCAAGTCTTTCTAGAACACCAAGGTCTCGAAGCTTCGCAGCACGTTCCCGACAGCAGTTGTGGTCGCATTGGTCATCCACAAAAGTAAGATTGATTACAACCCATACGCAATTAACCCGAACTTGCTTATTCGCGTGCGAGAAGAGAGGCATTATAAGTTTCAATAGTTCGGGATGTTGGGCGAGCAACTGTCGATGTCGCGGTAATCCCGCAGCGACATGAATCATAATGTACGTTACCGAACAGAGGATCTCCGTGGGAACCGATGCCGCTTTGGATGCCGAGTCTTTGCGACTTGAACTAGGGAGAAGCCGGGGGCGCAGCTTATCGGCAAGAATATCAAAGAGATCTGTGACTTCTTGAAATAGAAAGTCAATCATTTCTGGAGCTCCATTCCCACATATCAGATTCCGCACGAGGTCAAGGGTCTGCTCTTGAACCTGTATGTCATCTCGGCGCATTTGTTTCGTATGGTCAAGATCACCATTCAACGCCAGCTTCCTTCGCCGGGCGCTATCCGTCAAAAACGTATCAAGGCTAGTTTTCGCTGGCATGATTGTATCAGTCATTCGAAGGTCAGGGCTTTGCGGTTCTGAGTCTTTGCTGTTGTAACTTTGCACAAGACTTTGAAGGTCAGTTCGTTCTCCGTAGGACGGAGTTACCTCCATTTCATTACTCGTCATTCCAGCGATATCCTCCTCGACCTTTCGGCGAATGGATGGATCCGCGGGATCCTCGCATATGACACGCTTGAGCCAAGTAGGTTCAAGAGCTTCGACAATCTTCATTTTCACATCGTTGGTGGAGTTATATGCAATATGCTTCAACGCCCATATTGATTCCAACCGGAGTTTCGTGTTTTCGGAGTGAGAGTGTTCGCAGAGTGTGGGGATCATGTTTGCCGAAATGATTGCCTTGATGCTGAGTTAGCTATCTGGAGGCATAACAAAAGTAAATCTTCCTACCACTTACTTCTTTCATAGGGCTGAAATCCATAGCTAGATTGCAAATCACAGAAGTGGCTGCAATCTGGACTTCGACATCACGAGATTTGACCAATTTAAATATGGGGTTTGCAACACCCGCATCGATCAGGTTCGTGCGTAGGACACTGACAGAGCGGGTTAATGACCGGGCAGCAGCACAGGCAGCGAGAAGGGTGGGAATGGGATTCCCTTCAACGGCTGTCGACTTTGATTCCCCGTTGCTCTTAATTGACTCCGGTTCGTGTGGCGTTAAAGCGTCAATTACAAACGGTACAACTCCATTGTCACAGATGGCCTTTCGGTAGTCTTCCCTGAAGAGCGAAAGTGCAGCAAGCGCTTTAAGAACGCCTTCGCGAACTCTGACTTTGTGGAGTACTAAAGGAGAAACCCCGGGGGGACCGGGAAGCATCTCCGGTTGGAGGCTTTTCTGGGAATGGCCATTTGGCACGGGACTCCATAGAGATTTCCCAGAGCCTTCAGCCGTAATGAACGAATCCTTGAGCATCTGCGAAAGTTTTTTGATGGCGCCGCCGTCAGCTGCGTGCCTTTGAAGCTCCCGGCTGTCCATAATCAAAGTAGCTAGCACAGCGGGTGCTTCTTCCATTACCCTTGATGTATGTGAGACTGTGTCTGTTTCGTGTGGATCGAAATCTTCCGGAGCAGTGTAGTCTTTTTCTAACATTTGAACGAGGAGCGGCACAAGTAAATATCCAAACATGGTGACGCGATTTTTTTTCGCGAGCCCAAGTCGAAATAAGATGGCCGCTAATCTGATGGCCATAAGTCTAACCATACCGGATTCTGCTCTTGCAATGGATATTAGCCATGATACTATGGCACATTCGTGTTCATCAGAGGGCAATGCCGATTCGCTATATGCTGAGAGAGGACTGAAAAATTGACTAGGTTTATCAAAGGAGGCATGAGATCCCAAGGGCGGGAAACTCGTTGAGCCTGTAGGTTGCGGAAATGGGACGGTTGGCAAGAGCGAGTCAATGGGATTCGAAGAGTTTTGTTTGGGTATGACGAGGCCGATAGGTTGGCCCCATGGTCCTCTCTTGGGTTCACCCAGAGACAGGTTCTGTATATTTCGAGGAAATACAGTCACCACAGCAGGAGAAGTCAGAAAGTGGTCGGCACGAGATTTAGAGTATTCAATTATTGTTGAAATGGCATGGAGTATGGGGATAAGACTCGCATTAGGCGGCGCAGGCGCGGGCAGGGATCCCG
>NW_003052499.1:620357-830274 GCF_000003515.1 Uncinocarpus reesii 1704 | reverse complement strand
ACCCTTGCGCCAGACTGCTGATATATGACTGCCTCGAGGTGAGAAGTATCGGCGGAGCCATCATGTTGAATCGAGAATATTCCATTTCCGTTTGCCTGTGCAGTAGCCGGGTCCTTTCCAGCGAGAATGGGACTCGCGAGCACCGCAGACAAAACGGGCACAATGCCTTCTTCGACTGCGGTTTGCTTTTTATGCTCGTGGCCGATCAAGTCGTTCTTAAGGACTCGGAGGGAAGCTACGCGGGACTTGAGAGACTCAGGGTTCCGGATTTGGGAAAGAAGTTCCGGATGTAATATTGTCGACATTGTGCAGGGAAAAAGGAAGCTGAAAATATTCTGGTTCAGATGAAACAATTCCTGGCAAAGACAACTAGAACCGGTCAGCCAAAGAATTGGCCTAGCAAGGGCAAAGGGTTGAAGATAGCGACCCGGTTGGTATAATGCACACACCTTGTAGCGCTCTGCTGACTGGTCTGTTGATATTCTATAGGTAGTTTTGTAGCCCAAGCGACGACCGCACTGTTGGTCAAGAATGAACTATAAACCGACCGAGGACGATGGGCCGGTGGGGGATAAGGCGTGGATTGACGGCTTGACACGGTCCGACTAGGTCCGGCGAGGCTGTGCCATCACGACAGCAAGTGAATCAGTGCCACCTCGACGACGGGCAACCTCGCTGTGCATCTTGAAGATGTCGTTGGGATGCAGAAGAGAAAGAAGCAGCTGGTCGTCGACTAGCTGGCCCAATGGACTAACCGGAAGCGGCAAGCGTGGTTATGTCATCGTCGCTTATCTAATATTAGCAAAACCACGCACTCTGATTGGCCACTCACCCCTGTCCAATCGCAGGATGACTTAATTGCCCGCCAAAAAGTTCCTTTCAACCCAAACAAACCCGAAAAAGCAAGTTGGAACTGCGAGAATCGGAGTCGCCCGCAAGGATATTCGCTCGCCAAACTCCCCTCTCCCTCGCGCGCACATGGGCCAAGATGCGCTGTTCCTATCTGGCTGCTCGACTCGAACGCGCCGGCTCGGTAGATCCTTCGTTGCTAGCCTCTTGTGCCGCCTGCCATAACGGCCTCCGCTCAGGCCCACGTGCGTTTGTTCCCTGTCTTCGACCGTGAGCGCAGGAGGGCATGATAACCTCGTCGCCAACCGCTGCCGCGCTGCTATGCGCTTCTCCCAACCCTCCTCCCGCTGCTGCCACCGATCTTGCCTCTCCGTCTCCCTTCTTCGACAACCACCGTGCACCGCCACTTCGCTCGCCTGCCGCTTCCCGCCCCCCTCGTCCCGCTCCCTGCACCCGCAGCTTGCCCGGGCTCCAGGACGTACAGGTTGCGTTTCGACGCCAGACGGTGGATGCGGGCACCCAATACTCCCGCCCGGCAACTCCAACTTCACAAGTGGTGCCCACTTTCAACCCATCTTCCTCCTCCACCTCCAGCCTCCCAGCCGCACCCGATCCTCCCGTCACCACCACCGACGAGCCCTCCCCTTCTTCACCGGCCGCGCAATTGAGCCAGGACTGTGCATCCCCTGAGCCTGGCTCACGAATGCCATCAACCGCTGCGGGAACTAAGCGTAGCACGCCGGATACACGGGCAATATCAAATTCGGGTTCGGGTTCGGGTTCGAATTCTGGCGACGGCGACTTACCGGATGGCTCGGTATCGAAACGACTTCGACAGGCGAAATCGGCCGTCAAGATCCTTCCTCGACGATATGAACAGGCGGATCCAAAAGACCTGGTGGTCCTGATATCCAGTATGCTCATGGAGTTGATTAGGAACAACGACCAAATTCCTCTGCGCGATGGTCGCCTGACACGCTTCCATTCGCGATCCCCGCCCCGCATCTCAGTTCAGGACTACTTGCAGCGCTTAACCACCCACGCCACCCTCTCACCCCCCATCCTATTGAGCATGGTTTACTATATCGATCGCTTGTGCGCTTTATACCCCGCTTTTACAGTGTCCAGTTTAACCGTCCACCGATTCTTGATTACGGCAGCGACTGTGGCAAGTAAGGGGCTCAGCGACAGCTTCTGGACAAACAAAACCTATTCGAGAGTGGGCGGGATTACAATTGCCGAGTTGGCCTTATTGGAGTTGGAGTTTCTTTGGCGTGTGGAATGGCGAATTGTTCCTCGGCCGGAGGTGCTTGTTGACTATTACCAGAACCTTGTGGAAAGGTGCGACGAATACGCGATGGAGCCTGAGGACATTGACAGTGAGCTGAGTGCGAGAAATTCAAGTTCTCGACGTGGCACTGGCGCGACTGGTCAAAGGAGCCCCTCATGACAGTTTTCATTCTAGGAAGGAGTCTTATTTATCAATCGGGACATGTTTTCTTCCCATAGCGCCCAGAGATCCTTAGATCCCATCTCCATGAGCCCCTTCACCGGGCACTGAGTGCTATTTCATTTCGTTATCATGGGCATGTTCCAAGGCGTTCCAGTGGTTGAATCGATTTATCGGTATTTGAGGCTGATTAGATTGGGGAGGGGGTTTTCTGGAATATCACACATTGGCGTTGCAACATTTTCTGCATTCAAGCTTTAACTACCCATAAACAATCCCCTATTCAATACTCAAGATTCAAAGCCTCCTCGGCCACCATTTAAGACCTTAGTTGACCATGTGTTGAGTCGAAACGGGGGTTACACAGCCAGTGACATTGTAGGTAATTCACTGATGAAGCATATCGATCGCGTACAAAAAGTTCTTCATGGACGGTAGCAATCATAGATGTCAAATTAGTTGTAATGCGGAATAGCTGTTTCTTCGGACGTACTCCGTACGTAGTGGAAGTCTCAGCCGCCGGCCAGGTCAAGGAGTGAACGATACAAATTAGGGCTTCAAGTTAGGGCTGAACACCGTTTTTACAGCGACAGCATCTGAAAGCGCGACACCGAACTGGTATCCCAACGTTATTCAGTATCCATATGAACTTCACAATACTTACAATCACTGCGTCTGCGGTTTCTAACCGCCGCGGATCATGAAAGTTGGGATACCTTACAACAATTCGACCACCATCGAGACATACGGCCATGGCCGAAGTGGCCTGTTTGAGGGATATCCAGCCCTTGACGGGTCGGTTGGTGCCCTTACCAACGGTCCAGGAGGTCCATCCGTTTCATGAGGAAGGTGAAGAGTCAATGCTTGTCTTTCTTGTCGGGAAGTGAATGCTGACAGGTGCATGTAGATGATGCCCTGGTCGCGGAAATCGATATCAAATCAGCAAATAAAGTAGTAAAGTCTGTCACCAACTTTGCCATTAGTTATATATACACAGACAACCAGGCTAACTCGTGCTCATAGGCTGCTTGATGCGAAATTCCCAAGGGATCCATCACTCAATCTTGCATTCCTCCGGCGTTTTGCAAAACCGGAGCATTTACCTGATCATTTGAAACGGGAGCAAGAAGCCGATGTGGCTTCTGAGCAAGGTGCCAGTCCTGCAAAGAGCATCTATATTCTGATCTCTCCACCGCTTCCGGATCGTTTAGAGCTCGAATCTCTGCTGGGTCCATACGCACCGACGCCGTCTGGTACTACCACCGAAGCCGTATCATCTGAGGGCACAAGGACGCTATCTTCAACAGTGCGACTACAATCGACGAAAATACCTCTACAACCTCCAACTTCTCGCGAACAGGCTGAAGACTGGTCCCGAAAATACTGGCCAACGACATACAACCCAGCCGCACAACCATCATCCCACTCCCCTTCACCCGTCACACTCAGCCGAACACAATCTTCAATATCACCCCATGCCGGCCTATACCTATCCCT
This sequence comes from Uncinocarpus reesii 1704, assembly GCF_000003515.1. Classification (NCBI taxonomy): domain Eukaryota; kingdom Fungi; phylum Ascomycota; class Eurotiomycetes; order Onygenales; family Onygenaceae; genus Uncinocarpus; species Uncinocarpus reesii. The sequence goes on along the minus strand of NW_003052499.1, from coordinate 826,478 downwards.
CGCCAAAAAACTAGCCCACGAATCCCAACAATCCCAACGTGGCCGCCCCGTCGGCGCCGTGGTCGTCGATCCCACCCTCCTCGAATCCAACCGCGACGATCCGCTCTCCGCAATCGTCGGCGTGGCAGGTGATTCACGACGATATCACAATCCGAACCACGTCCCTCCGGGCCAACCCACCAATCCCAGCCCTCACTCGTACAGTCCAGACTTCGAAGGCCAGCCTTCAGACCACGCTCTCATGCGCGTGATATCACTGATCTCCCACAAACGTCTTGCCGCAACCGCAGCCGCAACCGCAACCAGTCCGCCTACCGATCAACCCCTCGTGCCTCCGGACCCGTTTCAGCCACCCACCCCGCCGCTTTCACCTTTGGAATCCCACTTTTTCCATCTCGACAACCTCGCATCTCCGTCTGGCGGTGGATACCTTTGTACGTCTCTCGACGTCTATATCACGCATGAGCCATGTTTGTGCTGTGCGATGGGCATGTTACTTTCGAGGTTTCGCACTATTATCGTTGGGAAGCGGGTAAGAGGAAGTGAGTTTGGGTCGCTAGATGCAGAGAAAGGGTATGGGTTGCATTGGAGGAGGGAATTGAATTGGAGGGCGATTGGATTCGAGTTTTTTGAAGAGGGGGAAGCGGCTGATGAGGATAATGGGGACGGTGAGGAGTCTGGACACGGTTTGCATTTTCATCCCTAATGGAACGGGTTACTATACAATGCGATATAATCAAATTCAGTTTAATAAATGGAAAACGGACCCGAGCCTACAATCAAACCCCTGAAATACATTTTGTCATTTTTGAGATCTTTGCCTATTAGCACATAACCTTTCGAAGATTGTCTCAAGCCATTCCCTGAAAATCATATCTCATCTCCTTTCCTCAGTCAAGAAACATGCCCAAATGTCCCGATTATGCAAGTCCCACTCGATGTGTCAACCCAGTTCTAGAATATTATTAGAGTACCGCTTGAGCATATGAAATGACAAATGGCTTTTGAATAGCGCCGAATTGACTTCAAGTTTGCTGGAAGCGCAAATAATGCAACAATAGAGCAGGTGCTAAAATTTGAGGAAACAAAAAATCAAGTCAAAGTTTCAAGGTAGAATGGTGGTACAAGTTAAGAGCGGACCAGGGACATCAGTTTCATATTTCAAGAGATACGATGACATTTGGCCTTCATGAAGTGAAAAGGGGAATTCGATATGTGCGCAAGTCGTGGTTCATGGTGTTTATTTCAAAAATAACATCCGGATCATGTTTGCGAATAACATAGAGTAATTTATGCTTGACCATAGCTACTCTCTTTTAGATCTCTTGCCCAGCGGGTGAGAGGTGCGATTTTAGGAATGATCGGGTCATGTGGCGAATCACGGGCAACGGACATGTAAAGTTCTTGGAGACGTTGAATAAGAATATCCATGATCTTAGGGACGACCTGGGAAATATCAGGGTCCTATGCAATATCTTCATCAGCGTTTATTCGACAAGATATTTTTACAGTTAGGTGGATACATACCCTAACATTGACAGTTTGAAACACTCGCTTGAGCCAATCAAGACGGGCCATCACGTTCGTTTTCAGAGAGGAAGTGACAGCAGCGCTGACGGAGAGAGATAAGAGCGGTGGGAGTGTTGTTAAATAATCCGAATTGTAGTTGACAAAGAGTTTGTCAAAAATCTCGGCCTGTTGGGTAGATTGAAGCCACTAATTCGTCGTTAGTGATACGCTTTTAAGAATGGGGGCACTGGTCAACGTACTTTGACAGATGCTTCTTCGTAATTCCCTTCTTCCATCAACTGAGAGATTTCTCGCAGTTCCAACACCTCAGGAGAAAGTTCAGGGCCAGGATGATCCTCCCTGCCCAAGGCAGAAGCGGAGCTGCGTTGTTCCTGGGCAGCCACCTGCATCTCTTCGAAACGGCGATTCATCTCTAAGATTTCATCTTGGAACTTTGTTTGAGAAGCTGCCATTGTAGAAATAACTTGAACCAAAGAGCTAACTTGAGTAGTAAGCTGTTCAATCTTGACACCATCGGTGATACGCTGGTTCTCGTATTGACTGAGCTTCGAAGCAAACATGTGCTCCACATCACCAATTAATTTTTCGGTTGTACGAGTATACTCGTTTTTGATTGTTGGCATTATCTTGTTGCGGACGACGTTGGCAAGCTCGCTTTCAACGCTCTTCACAACCGCCGGTGCCACCAAGTCAGATATAGATTTGAGAGTATTTGGCGATTGTAATTCGCGGGTAATAGCCTCTGGAAGGACGCTGCTGATAGACTGTGGAACTGCCGCACGGATATTCTTGTCGAGTTCTTCAGTAACTCTCTTTTCCAGAGAGGCAGTAATCACGCTTTTGATGGTTGGCACAACGGTAGACTCAATATTGCCGCTGATAATACGTGCAAGGTTTTTCTCGACATTCTCAGAAAGAGTGCTGGAGACTAATCGTAACATGGCGTCCTGTCTCGAAATCGACAGTTCATCTTGCGCACGTCTGTCGTCGTTAAAGCGGTTATAAAGATCTCCAAGCTCATTGCTAAGGCGCTTGGAAAACTCAGCCGATAAGGCATCTTTAACGTCACTTATTCCTTTCGCTAGGTCACCGGTCGAAATACTCTCAGGAGGTGAAGTCTTGACAACCTTTGGCTTCTCCACTAGGGGCTGATCAACCTGGGCTTGCTCTGCATCTTTGGCGGAGGCATCGTTTTGCTGAGAAGCTTGAATCTCTCCCTTGTCCGCAACGGATTTCTGTGGCTCGACAAGCTCTTTTGCTTGCGCAACGTTATCCGCGGCGCCCTTTTTCTTTTTCTTTTTCTCAACTTTCTCAACCGGGCCTGGCTCTTGCTGGAGGATTGATTTTTTCTTTCCTTCTTTAATCGGAGATTCAGAGCGCGATGATGGAGTCTCGGAGGTCTTTTCCGCCACAATTTCAGACTTTTTCGTACTGTCTTTGTTATTTCCCACCGCTGAAGACGAGCCCTCACCATTGACAGATTGTTCGTCGACTGGAGAAGGCAAAGTTCGCAGATCCTTCAGCTCAATGAGATTCTTTTCTAACGCGTCGACGTGCTGGATGACCTTATTGTCCATGCTCCAGCCCAAGTCTGCCTTTTTGATATTCAAGCACGTAACACCGCGAGAATGCATAACGTATAGTTCAAAGAGGCCGGCATCATCTTCTATTCCACGTTGCGAGGAAGACTTCCCCAAAGGAAGTAGTTCGAGGCTTCTCAATTGGCCTCTGGCTCCAAATGACAATTCGCGAATTCCACTCATGCAAGCTGTGGATTGAGGTCCAAACAAGTTTTCATCCTTGTCCACAACGCCTTGAATGTATGCCTTTTGCGACATCGGAGGGAGGGTATATCTTGGTGCGGACAAGTGGATGAAGTAGATTGAATTGCGAGTTGGATGACCAACGACAATTATTCCAGAACCAGGGTGATATGCGACACTACAAATAGCATCAGATTCCTTTTCATGGGGGAAGTTCAATTCTTGTACAGCCTTTCCTAGTCCAAGGTCCCACAACTGAAGGGTGTGATTCTGCCTAAAGCCAAGAAGCATATAACGCATGGCACACATTTTCAGGTAAGGTCGCAATTTGTCAATGAATAAAACGGACGTGGGCCACGATTTCTCACTCGGCGCCGCAGTGACGAGCGTAAGCAGCGGTACACGGATATCAGGCTTAGGCGCCTCCGGGTCAGCATCAATCACCTCCTCGATATCCCAAAACCTCATCCGGCCCGTTTTGTCAAGTGACACGATGATGGTATCATCGTCACTGAATGCGAAATCCTTTCCGGCTTTTCCGGTCGAAATCTTTAGTGCTCGTTCCTTGTAAAATTTCTCGGTATCGACTTTGCGATCCGACCCCGAAACACCATATTTTGGAGACAAAGCAGCGTGGGGCCATATAACGTGAATCGATTTACCGCGGCCAATGGCGAAGAATTCAGGATGACGAGAACTTGGTCTAGCGCGCGTTTTCAGCTGGCCGCCAGATGTGTTCTCATCAAACGCGGGGAAGGGAGGAAACAATAGGGTCCTTGTGTCTAGGGCATCCTTCTCGAAAAGGTTATCATCCCCCTTAGAAAGAAACGCCCAGTAGACAGAACCGCTGACGCCAATGCCCAAAACCGCCTTCTCCTTCCCTTCAGTGGGTTCGGTCCGGCCCGGCACAACGCGACATTGAAAATTCGATCATTATATGAACGGAATGCTTGCCTATCACGACCGTCATCCTGGCGAATAATGCGCATCCCAGTGGATTTGGAAAGAGCATAGATTATATACTCGGCATCCGCTGAGGTGAGAGAACGATCGACTTGATCGAAGGCCTTCTTCAACCGTGCAATGTCCATGAATCCGTCTTCACGGACACGGACTACATCTGTCGTAACACCTTTCCAAGTAATGGATACAAAAGGCTTCAAAGGAAAGCTGTATACAGGAACGATGCGTTCGGTTTCGTTTTCCCATGATTCGATTAAATCTTTGTCTTTCTTTGTTTCAGCAGGTTTGGCAGGAACATTGTCAGAAGGCTCTTTTTCAAGCTTTTCTGGAACAACGTCGGCTGCCTTTTTGTGCTCCGTTGCAGATTCTATCGACGGTTGCGGGGTTGATTCGCCCTTCGACTCGGATTTCGAAGGTTCCCGTTCCTCGCCAATAGCTTGAGCGAGAGCAGCCTCGACTTGGCCTTCGACTTTTTCAGCCACACCTATGAGAGCTTCTGGGACTGTTTCCTTAGTCTTGAGTTTTTTCTTTTCATGTCGTGACTCCTGAGACGTTGTCGCTTCCGCTTCAGCCTGGGAGCTCGTGTCCTCGCGCGAACGCGTCAAGCCGTTGGCAGCTTTCAACTGGGGCTCTTTGCCTTTTTTAACAGCGGCTCCAGATACGGCGCCACCTGGACCAGATTTGTTCATCTGAGAAGATAGCGGACGTGTTGACGCGGACGCAAGTTGCTCAAATGGATTGAGGTAAGTAAACATCGGGCCTTGAGCAGGTGACTGTGGTTTTGGTGGCTCGAATGGAGTAGTTTCGCGGCTCTCTCGAGTGCCAAACGTGCGAGCCGGTGAGGGTTTGCGGCCTCCGATGCTTTCATTTTCAGAAAATTTGCGTTCGATCGCGACTGGGGGCGGAACCACTGGCTTACTTTCCGCAGTTTTTGTTGGCTCTGGGGAAACGTTTTCATGAGGTTTTGGTCGATTCAGTAGTCGTAGCAGCATCTGTTCAGCACTCTCAACCTGTGTAGCCGGGCTAGCCGAGGTTGCATCCGCAGCGACTGCAGATTTCGTGTCGGGCTTAGGCATAAACGACGAAATCAAGTCAGAAGCGGATATGCCGCGGTTGTGGCCGTTCTGACTCTTTCCATTGTTCAAGGGCCCTTGTTCGTTCCCATTCAAGAATCCTCCAGCAGGTTGCTGAGGCCTCGGTGAGTTAGTCCCAGACTCCGGGTTGCCGAATTTGAACAAATTCAGCAAGTGTGAGGACGGGCCTGCAGCTGAATTAAGAGATACATTCGGCTCATTGCGAGGAGTGAAGGTATTAGGACTGATTATGTCTGATCCATGATGGGGAGGCGTTCCAGCCACCGGCGGACTGACGAGGGGAGACGATACGGAAGGGGGAGCGTAGCGAGGGTGCTGGTGAGTGAGACCAGGGGAGCTGGAATGAGCACCAGCTTGCTGTTGCTGCTGCTTATTGGCAGACGAAAACGCGTGAGATAGGCCGCCCGGAGGCGGGTTTGACATTAGACTATCAAACAGAGCTCGAAGCTCTGGCGGTGTGTGCGACATTTCTGTCTCAAAACACCAGGTTGCCAGTCTCAGTCAAAGAGAACAGGCGATCAGCAAAGTACGAGCAAAGAAGAGAGGTTTTTTGCAATTGAAATTAGATCATTAGAAGCTCCAATGGAATGGAAGTGAACAGCAAAAGAGCTGGAAGAGAAGCGCAGGTGAAAGCAGGATGGATGGAATGTTGATAAAAGAACATCGAGCGACGTTGTTTGGCTTGCTGACTGGCTGTTTGCTCTGTTTGCACGCCCATTCGCCTCTCCGCCCAACTTGCTCGCAGCAAAAGGCAAGTTTCGGGACAACGGGGGATGACGATTTGCTGATATTCCAGCTGTTCTCGGATGGTCTCATCAAGTGCTGGCCTTGAAAAGCAGTAGTGCTGCCTGTATTCGCGGATGTAGCGACTGCATTCGCGGCGGTTGTTGGTCTTGCTTCACGGCCCTTTTTTTTTCTCGGCTATCACCCGTCTCCTAAAGCAGCACGCGCATTTGATGTGACGATGTTCTGCCTCAGAAGGTACAACTCCCAAGTCTACGAATCTCCAGCCATATCATCGGCGTCCTGAGAAATGGCTAATTTTTGCTTGGAATCTAGCTGGCTACCGCTTCTCTTCATCCCTACAAACGCTAGTCCCCTCTTCATAGTATCCTTCGTGACCCTGACCTACTTCCTCCACCGGCCGTGCTCCTACTGCTCTGCCCTCCTCTTTATCCTCTTCATATCCTCCTGTAACTGGTCGGACAGATGCTTCGTCGACTTCAAAAGCGACTGGTTTTCTCCCCGCTTCGCTACCCCGTCGCCAACCGCGGCCAACAATATCCCTGAGGACCCAACGGCCGGTTTGACGCAGTATGTTTTGGAGGCTGTGAACTCGACTGCCACCGCGCTGGCCACTGCTGCCGTCGAAGAAACGAAAAGGAGAGTTGCTCCAAGTGGAAGCGTGCCGTTAGGAAATGGACAGCACCCAGAACTGACGGGAATCGGCTTGGAGTGGCTACGGAGCCTTTTGGGCCGGAAGGAATGGACGCTGCCATGTGTGGACGTGAAAGTGAGGTTATAAGCCTGTTTCTGCGGGAGCGCCTTGCGGCGAGGATTTGCGGAGAAGACTCGTCTTATTCCGCCTTGACACCAACGTTTACACGTTTTCGGGACAGCGGTTCCGATTAATAGGTCATTTTGGATTTGTGACGTTACACGAAGCCCATGAGCAAAATATAGATACCCCCTCGGTGTACTCTGTACAGCCCTTGGCCCGACCTAGGCGAAGCCGGGAGTGGAAAGCATTTTGCCAATACACATGTTTTTGACTTGCAATGCTGTTGGCATCTTGCACAGTTTACAGATGCACTTTTCTTGATATCCCTTGGAAAATTGCTAGAAAGTTTGACCTGCTTACATTACGACTGATATACATATGTCTGCGCTACAAGACTGGTACTTCAAAGGGCAGGTTTTCGCTCGTATTTTGTATATAAAAACGACAGGGTAGATATCAGCGTCTCGTCTTTGGTGAGGCCTGTACTAAATTCCAATTCTCAATCCGTTGCCTGTACGCTTAATCACCCTGTCAGTGGTAGAAATTCCGCAAGTTGCAGAAGTAGCTAATAATCTAGAACTCCTTCTTCATCTGGAGCCTGGAGGCTGAAGCATCTACCATGAAGACGCTAATTTAGCAAACCAGGGGCTGAACCCCAGATGCATTTTGAACCTTCACTAGCTCATTGCTGCCTGGAAGCCTTGAAGTCTGAGTTCCTGGCGCTGAACAGCAAGACCTCGACCATTGGCTCAACATGAGTCCATGACACACGCTGCTGAAACAAATTGAGTGCTGGAAGGAACGGGCTCGTATTCTTCTTCTCTTTGGACAGAGGACGAGGGGAGAAAAAATGCAAATATAAAAGCTCCTCCTCTCCCATCATCGCCAGATTCCTCCCTGATCAGTGATCACTTTGGAACTTCCCCTCAATCTTTTCAGAGCCTCTTCCAAGTTCAACCTCTGCGGACTCCGTTCAGCCATGGGCTTCTCACACGTGGGCTTCTGCGTGCCCCAGCACAAATTCGACGAGACCGTCTCCTTCTACCTCGCCGCCCTCCAGCCCCTCGGCTACAAGGAGATGATGCGCCCGGTAGACAACGCCGTCGGTCTCGGCGTATACTATCCAGACTTTTGGATCACCGGCGTCAAGCCAGAAGCCGGATCGGCCGACGGTGAAAATGAGGGTGATGAGCAGGAGACACAGCGAAAGCCGATCCATATAGCTTTCAGCGCCAGTAGTGAGTGTTTTATTTCTTTCCCTTTTTCTCACAGACAAGAAAAAAGACCCCTTCTTCTTTGAAGCTTTTTGAAGGCATGGGGGACTGAATGGTTAGAACGTGAACTCGTCCATGCATTTTATGACGCGGCTCTGAAATCTGGTGGGAAATGCAACGGCGCGCCGGGCCTGAGACCGCAGTATACACGGTTTTATTACGGGTCCTTTGTGCTTGACCCGATGGGCAATAATATCGAGACAGTTTGCATGTGGCCTGCTTGGACGCACTGGCGGTATTGGTTCGGGATGGGGGTATTTAAGAAGAAGAAGACGGAGTGAGCGGTCGGCTAAGTTCTACGTGCAGAGTGGTTGAAGCTTGTCGCCTTGTCTAGGAACTGTTTCTTTAACAGACATGTATGGTTTATGGATCCGGCATTTTACTGTAGGAAAATTGTTTTTGTACAAGTACCTAATGCAAGCTCGTTTTGCTGTCTTTTAAGCTCTCCTCACTGGCTTGTACCTGGCCTGGCTCTCGACTGCGAGCATAACTGACAGGAGGGATGGACTTTGGAGAGGAACGAACCTTCCAAGCAGCCTTGGGACGGAAAGCAAGGGACCAGCAAGCTGCAGAATATTACATCATTAAATTCCTCCAACAAAGAAGCTGCTAACGCTTCCGCCATATCAAAGACATAAACACATAAACTCGCCTCCAAGTTCACATAATAAAGCAGGCGACACACATGGGTAAAAAAAAGGGAGCATAAATATAGCAGCCAATACATGGGCCCAAAAAAGAAGGGAAGGGGAATCTTATCAAGCAGGCACAGGGGTATTTCGCCAAATTCCATATATTTGCGTGAAAAGCGTGGGAAATATATCTGAGCAGTTCGTACTGTCTTCTTCTGGTTGCTCAACTGTACCCTCCGTTATTGACGGGCACGGGCCAATCGTCCTCCGTTATACTGCTCCAGAAGACCCATATCATACCGACGGATAAGAGGGTGAACAAGGTCTCGAACAGTGCGCCGTTTATCTTTCCGTCTGCCGCCTGGCAGAGGTGAGTGCTGATGACGAAGTTGAAGATTTGTCCGATGGCGAAGAGCAAGGTAGCAGCTGATAGGTACACTGTTGTTTTTAGGGACTTCTTGTTAGCCATGAAAATATCTCAGAAATTGAAAAGGGGGAATGCTTGAATACGTACGCATCGGTCGCATCTCTCCTAGAACCCTGGTAACGAGGATGGTTTCAAGCACGAAAAAACCAAAGAGGCAGATCAATGGAAACAGCAAGTACAGCACATAAAGTCCGATGTTCCGATTCTCTCCGGAAAGGCTGGAGTCAAAATGCCCTGTCCAACTGAAGGCTGTGTCCAGTGCAATATAGCCAGTCCCGATGAAGAGAACAGTAGCAGAGGCTATTAGAAGCCCAACCGAAATGGGCGTGCCATCGTCGAGGAACTGATATCCGACGAGTGCATTTATGAAAAGCATCCAGGTCGTGGCGCATATGGCTGCTAAATGGACGGCGGTAAAGCCCTGGAGGTAGTTAGCAGGTAAAGAAGCCCATATTTTGCGCCGGCGCAGTCGCCAAATACACGTACTTTTCTAACGTTGTCATTAAGAGGGAAGCCACCGACGGTGAAAATTTCGCATATTTCGATGATGATATAACCGGCGAGAAAGATTTGGAACTCCCTGCGTGGTCCAGTGTCAACACAAGTGTCCCCAGTCTCAAGCCAGTTCGATCGCAACGGATATCCCACCTTCTCCCCACGGCAGCCTTCTTTTTCTCCGACCTCCATATCAAGAACGCGGCCATCAAAATCGCGAAAAAGCATAATAGGATTGAACCTAGGAGCCGTCAGGGCCGCTGTATTCCTCAAGCAGCAATGTGCGTCGACATACCAAGATTTGCCAGATGCCTGTTATTGCTCAAACTGATTCCCATCAATGGGCAACCCCCAAACTTCTCATTCGGAGGCTGGTTGTCTTTGACGAATATCTATCAAGGTCAGTGTTGGTGGCCATGTAGTTCGAAGCGAGGGACGAACATTGCATATTGGCAGGGTTGAATCCCGACAAAAGTCCTATGTGATTGCGCCCAACAGTCAGCGATTTGGATCACACCAGCCAGAGAGCCTTATGGGAAGAACTCACGTGGAAATTGCCGAATTGGGTTGAACCCATGGTGACCAATGGACGAGGACCTGGGCCACAACTCGATTCGCAAGTTGCGAACTGGTCTACCACGTCTCGCCCAGGGACCAGCAGCCGCTCAGCTTGCCCTCTTGAAGCCGGTGTGCAATTCGTTGATGAGGCGAGCGGCAACTCTCAGAGCTCAACATAAGACCATGCAGGAAACAAACGGCCAACGGTCAACGGGCGGGTATGCGGGAAATACGAGGGATTTGAGGGTCCAGGTGAATGTATGCGATCGCAGCCCGAATAGCGTCGTCACGGCCCTGCCGAGTGGTGAGCGTTGGCGTGGACGAGGGAGTGAGAGGGACTTGACCGCCAGGACGTTTTGGTCAGAGCAAAAAGAGACGATCGAGAATGCCGTCCAGAAGCAGTAGGGCTGGGGGGTCAGGCCAGGCAATACGCCAATGCGGTATGTGGCGTTACATAATTACGCGATGTATGGGGTTTCAGGGGGTTTATCTGGCAATTGGCCAATTAGAAACTGTAGCAGCGGTGGATCGGGCGGAGCGTTTCTTGCTGTCCCGGTTCCACAGCGGTAATAGATTACACGCGAGGCACAAAAACAAGCGGCAGTCTGTATCAAAGCCACTCGCAATGATTCTTTGAGCCTGCAAAGCAACAACAATGGAGATGTGTGTGTGTGCTGCAGAGAACCCCAATGGACCATGGCACCGGTGGAAGACCCCAATTGCACCCGGGGCGCCGACCAAACAATTGATGCAACAGCTGCCAATGATCTTGCGTGCTTGGCGGCGGTGCGTCTGGTCCTGAAACTCTCTCAACGAGCCGCCATGCTTGATGGCCGTTTGCAGTGACAGTAGTCCTCAGCGGTGACTCGCCTACGGCAATGTGCAGAGTGAATGCAGAGCATAGTCCCCCGCGGTTATGATATGATGGCTGAGTGACTGATGGCACGGACAACGGATGTACGCCGATGCCACCTTGTCTCCTACGAGATTAACCACTGACTATAACTACTTCACGATATATCCTTGCCAAGGGAGCTTTGCTGTCAACTCCAAAAATTTGGAAAAAAGTCGACTCAAAGAACTGATTCAAGCCAAGAAATTACACAGGGTCGATGGAGAAATTTTTTTACATGGTCGAGACCTTGCAGGTTATTCTTTCCAGTCGGTGTGCCCGCTGGGATCAACCACGGTTCTACGCAGGTACAGAGGAACAAAATCTTGAAATTTCTGCAAGAAATATGGAGATTTTTTTTTTTTTTTTGGAGCGATTTGTCAGGTACAGAATGAGCGAACTGGTGGCGGTTGCTGGTTCATTCAATATTGACCCATGGGATGTCTTTGGTGTTATTCCATGGATTCGCAATCCAGATGATTGTTTCTTGAAACTTGGAAAACGCGAAGCTGGATGACGCTCATCTCGGAGTTCATTGCGAGGATTCACGACTCCAGCCATTACGAATCTGTTTATATACTCAGCAGACATCCTCTACTTTGAAATCCTTCCCATCAGATTCCCCAAGCTCAACTTTGAGTGTTCGCCCAAAGACTTCAAACATCATCTCGATGCACACTTTGGTCACTGCAGGGTCATACCGGCCTTTGCTGAGTTCGTCCCGAATGAATGCATCTACAAAGGCAGTTAAGAAGACTTTCCATCTGAGACGAAAAGGGAAGAATGCTCACGTTGCGCCCAGGCAGCTTCGTAGAAACTGAAGCAAACGCCTTTCTCGTGGAGTGTTTGCCGGATCAGGTCTCTTCCAGTTGGTGGAACATGGGTGTCATTTTTGTCAAATATCTACAGGGAATATCAGCAGTAGCTGCGCGTTCTCAATTCGAACAACCCGGGTTAGATTTTTCTACGCTTACCATAACCAGTTCAGCTTTGATATCCCCTGCTCTTTGCAAACTATCGTCGTTTTTCCCCTTGCCTAGGGTTCTGCTATGAATGTCAGTGGCAAAGAAGCATACCGCAGCCTTGATCCTCTCGTCCAAGGCGCAGCGGTACGCCAAATGTCCGCCTAGGCACATTCCGGTAGCACCGATGCGCCCATTGCACGTAGCAAGTGAGAGAAGATAGTCAACGCAGAGCTTCGCGTCTTCATCATAAGCCGCCAGTTTCTGGGGATATGTCAGCTCAAGCGATCAACTAAAACATTGGATAGAAACAAATAAGCACAGACCTTGGAAACTTTCCATTCGTTGCCTTTATCCGTATCCTCTGCATCGTATTTCAACGGCTCTGGGCCGGTAAACTCGTGATAGCTTGACGGAGCCGCGCAGATATATCCGTGCCCGGCAATCAAGCGAGCAAAACGTGCTACCGGTCCAGTCACTACATCATAGTTGTTTCAGCATCTGAATCAAAGAAGAAAAATAGGACGTCTGATCTGAAACCATATATGCCTGACACTGATCCCGGAGCTTTCCAGGCCCGCCTTGGATGCTCCTACATCCTTGTATAGTTGCCGGAGCGTACCGAGACATCGCAAAAGAAGGGCCATACCTTGATAGATTTCACTAAACACGACCACTCCTGGGAATTTCGCGTTTGGATATCCAGGAATGGTGGGATGGAATACATATATCCCTATTCATTTGATTCAAGAAGGTAGAAGTCAGCGCACATTGCATTCTCGTCCGGCGTGCCGCTCGAGGATTCAGTCCAGGCGGGCAGCGATAGTCTATACGGGAGGAGAAATCAAGAATAACTGTGCAATAGAAACATGCTATTGATTCTTGAACTCCAGCCGATGCTAGCAGTAAATGTCTCGAGTGTCTCAGCGGATGTGCAGCTGGCAGTCCTAGACTCACTCATGTTCCCCTCTCCCGCAGCGGATGTCCTGACATCATGATACGACTCCTGGATTAACATTCTGGAGTATGATACGGAGTAATATGTTTTTGCAAAATCGGATTTCTAATTTGCAAAAGATCTGTCAGAGGGTCTGAGAGCAGTGCCGACAAGGGTTGGGCTATCACTTGCAGGAAGAATGATGAAGGAAGCTTTGGTGAGACAATGCAGCGATGATGACAGCGGATTTACAAGGTTCAGCAAATTTGTATGAAACAACCGAGTGCTTCCTCGAATTTCTAGGGTATAGAAGAGGGCTGAAATATCCGGACTTTCACGATAATTAAATCTGACAGCTTTCTAGCACCGCTACTACTTTCCTCGACACTGCGTCCGATAGCTTCCTCCCCTCATCGTCGCCCACATTCAGCTTCCGAACATCCAAGCAACAAGCAACGGCATCGCAGTAGTTTGCTCCCATGTAATATTCCAACATCGGAGCAACCGATTCGCGAATATGTGTCGCAAAGGCCCCGGGGTGACTCATACCCGACCGTCGAAACGCCTCGATGCGTTTCCATAACCCAATCTCCACCAGCACAATTCCCAGACTGTACAAATCATACGATCGTCGAAACTTTCGCCCTTGTGCGCGTGGAGATTGATAGTCCGGGTGCCGGTAGAGGTTGTCGACGGTACCTAGGTCGGCCATTTCGGAAACCTCACTGGGGTCGTCGAACCGGGCGTAGCCAAAGCCGCCGATATAGGGCCGACTCAACACGCCCTCGCCCTCCGCAGCTAGGCACAGCACGTTTCGTGATGTGATGTTGTGGTGCAGCCATCCAGCAGCGTGGATCTCCACAAGAGAACTCGCAAGTAAAGTGGCCAAGCGAAAGCGAGCTTCGAGTGGCACTCCCACAGGCACCTTGTTATCTGTTGTGCCGCGGAGTAAAGAGTGGAGGCTATTCAGTTTCGGTTCAGGAGATGTGGAGAGGGCGTCTGGAAGTGAGAACACTAAGCCATATGCAACTTTATTTGCTTCTTTGCTGGTGGCGATGTATCCCTGGCAATCTAGCACTCTGTAATTCGTAGGCTTAGGGGTAACCTGAAGCAGGGAGATGAGGTCCTTGAGTCGATCCTCGAGGATTCGGAATACGGCCCGGTCTGATTCTTGGATAAGCTTGAACTCGATCAAGACCTTTTGCCCTTTGAATGTAGCAAGAGCTCGTTCACTTTGACTGTTACTAGTTGATATCTGCGTCTCATCCAGCTTTACCGCAGCTGGCAAAGCAGCACCCTTGGTCGCGTCTGAAGCACGCTTGAGGGAGATGGATTTGAATCTGGCAGCAGCCGCATAGTTCTGGCTCACCCAGTTCTTCTTGGACAAATTTCGCTGGCTGGCGGAGTATTCCAGGAAGTCAGCCATTCTGCTGCAAAGACAAGGAGCGTCGAAGCATGTCTCTGCACTGGCGGTAGTAGTCTCTCAGCCGTCGTCAGCGTCTTCAGCTGATCGATCAGCATCTCGAACTTCGCCTTGTCCCCGGATTGCCCATTTCAGCTTGTGCATCTTGCCCAATTTCTGCTGGAATTGCGCGAGACACATGGCGCGCTCGGCATTGACAACGGTGTTCGACCATAAGAGCGGAGTGCTCTTGACGGGGACGTCCTCGTTGGAATCGTATGCTGGTCCCAACGGCTTCGACGACTTGTCAAGGACCTGTAGGCCGTATTTCTTCTGCAGCTCGTCCTTCATGGTGACGAGGTGACAGAGCTGCGACAGGATGTCGACGATAATGTTGATGACCGTGACGTTTCCCTGGCATCGTTTCTCGAATTCCTCAGGATCCTGCCCGTCGAGTCCGACTTCTTTGGCCCAGTTCTCATAGCTATAAAGGCACGATGCAGGTTAGTGACCTTGCAACATATTCAAAGTGCAAGGACTTCAACGCTACCGTTGTCGTTCTATCCTCAACCTCGTCTGCACCAATCGCACATTTGGCACCATCGCACCGGCATCCCCGAGGATTTTGTACCCTTCATGGGCAGTGTGAAACAGTGGAAACACCAAGCCGACCACGCCGATGACAACGCCTTTTGTGAACACGGCCTGCCGTCAATCCAGTGGTTTCTCGCATGAAGTGCAGTATCAACATTGCCTGACTGAACCCACCGGCTAGTTCCATGTTCCTTGACCCGAAAAGATTATTAGCTCTTATGCCTGCGTCTTGCCATTCACCAGAGTCAACAAAGATAACATTTCCCCAGGAGAAATGGACGAGATGCAATGGCGCCTATCCGCCTCAGGTTGGACAAGGCTGGAGAAACGAAGCCCAGCAGACAACGCTAACTAACTGCACAATCGCACTGCTGCCCAAGCCTTTGGAGCTGATGTCTGCTCCAAAATACTTATATGTCGCCTGGATCAACACAGTCTCGGAGAGGCCCGGAGAAAAGCCGTCAGGGCTCACGACAATGCACATAGATCGTTGAACTCCTTATTATCAGAGGGTATGGCCATATAAGTAGCCGTTCTGGCCCACCTGTCAATCGTCTCGTTACTCTCAGAGCCGCGTGCAGGCATTGTCATGCCAGCTGCTTGCTCCATTGCGCGTACATTGCTGTCTCGTCGAGCTACCTCCTATATATACCGATAGTCCCGCCAATGCTGATGTTCAGGTTGCTCAAGATCCATACCCGGTAGCTTTCCTGTCCCACTCAGATGATGTTCACTGGGAGGCACGATGGCCAGCTCTTCTCACCAACAGCCATGTGTTGACCCCCGGCCCCCAAAACCAGCCCCTGCAACGGTTGAGCGGATTCCTTTTGAAAGTCGGATATATCTTATCCTTTTCTACTCCCTGCTCTCTGCAGTTATCCACACGGTAGGCCCCACGGAATCCTTGTGACCAAGCGCACGCTGATTTTCACAAGTTCTAGACTTTCTATGTTGCCCGGACCCTCATATTGCTCTCCTGTATCGAGGACCAAGACGTTGATAGACAACAGTCAGCTGCTAAATACCATGCCTCGCCACGGCCAACTGCGACAGTTTCAACAAGGGCTTCATTACGAACGAGGCTCAACCAAGCGCACCAGCCAAGCGAAGAAGATACAACCTGGTCCATCCCTGAAACTGACCATATTTATTTGTCCCGCCAGCGAAAGTATCGAATATTGAATAGTCTGCGGAGGAGCAGCCAAAGGGTATTCTTTTTCCTCCGCGCTTTACTCCTCTATGACCCTCGAGACAAGGACCTTGTCACCCGCAGCGTGTCTACATGTATAGCACAGCTTCGATATACCGCCGGCGGGGGAATATGGGCACTGCGGGCGGTAGGATCATACGCTGTCTGGTGGGTGGTATTTCGACGGGTCATAGTGGGATTTATATCCTTCGTATTATTTGGACTGGCTTTGATTATCCCAGCGATGTTTGCACTTGTCACCGGTCGAGGTCAGCCTTTTGATCTGACGGAGTCCTGGAAAGCGATGGATTCCTTTACGTGCGGTGCTACACTGCTAGCAGATGTGGTCGCGGCAGTATTGCTTGAGAGAGGGTACATTTGGCATAGTTTGTAAGTGCACCTTCGGCCCTTTAAGCCCGCATCAATTAACGGTTCACCCACTCCCCTCAAGACGAGTACTTGCCATGTCTACCGGTTTCGGCACGAACTTCGTCTCGTCAAACATCTTCTCTCGCAACCTATTTTGCCGCGAAAGACGGACTACTCTCGGCGCCCATCTCCTTGTACTTCACACCATTACCCGTTTCATCTCGTCGTTGGTTCCCCATCTCATGGTCCGCCGTTTCGTCGGTATCTTTGAGCCTGAAGAAGTGAGATTGCGCTTCCTCACTGACCCAAACGCAATCCACTATCTCATCAAAGCCGCCGTGGTCTGGCTGATTTTGAGTATCACGCTGGACCTGCCCGTATTCTGCATACTGGTCCGCGAACATGCCCAAAATCTCTCCCTCTCTGAACATAGTATCGTTAGATACAATCGACGGCCAAGCATCATGCCGCCTGCATCTGCGGAACCTTGCCGGTTTGATCCCGTTTATAGCTACTTCCGGAACAACACGGCTCTCTTGAAAGCGCGATTACGAGGCATTGGCTGGGTACGGATTTTCCGAATGGCTTTCCATCTCACGTTTCTGGCTTCCGGGATAACAGTCGCTGTTGCGCTGGTAGCATACTCGGTGTTTCGAAGATTTAATCTCAAATCCGAGCTGATTCAATTGACACTCGTTCTGTATTTGGATTTTGGGCCTCGTGTGACCGGATTCTATATGGGAGCCCAGCTGTTTTTGCCAATATTTCTGTTTTACTGGACTGCTTCCGCATAGCCTAGTGCCACTGATTCTAGAATACTTATCATATATTTATCGTTACACCATCTCGCGTCGTAATTCGCTCCAGTCACATACCAAGTTCATGGCTCCTCTCGATATGGCTTTCCTCGCCAAGTACATTTGCATTTGACCATCTTTTTCAAATAATATTCCATCTGACTAGTGAACTCACCCTCCGCCGCATCAAAGTACCCTTGATCCGTGTCGTCATCGCAGCCGGGAACGCCAATGGTGGATGGCCAGGGACATGTGCTATTGCCATGCAACCTTTGTGGGAGTGACCCATTGTAACAGCCACTAAACGTATCAACAACTGCAGTAGTCAGATTCCGCAGGGAAGCCACTGGTGGCAGTGCGACGTCCTGAAAAGCCCGTACGGCCTCCGAGTTTTCAACCGAACACTGGGCTCGAGGGTCGGAGCCGTTGCGCTTCGCAAGCATGACACAATCTCCTACCAATTGTAAATTGACCAGGACATCCAAGAGCTTCACTGAGGTCGTTGACGCTATGGAATTCCAGACGTATAGCGGAATACCGAGTATCAAAGCCACCAAAGTAAGTACGAATACATAATATATGATAAATCGAATGCCGAGATCGTCCGTTTCATACTTGCTCCATGGCCAATGCACCTCCCGAATTGCGCGAATTGGACCCCAGAGTTTATGCTGAGGACTTGATCGAGCATGCTCGTTGAGAATAGCCAAGATCACAGATGCAGAACCGTCGCTGTTGTCCACTGTGTTAGCAGTCTCAATATCAGCGGAATTCGGTGGCACGGCGGGGCCTAATCTCTGCAAAAATGATCCGTGATTTGCTAAGTCGTCTGGGTTCAAATTGTAAAATAGCAGATTTGCAAGTCGTAAAGGAGACTGCCAGTTCGTGTTAGCCATGTTCCAATCCGCCCCGTGTTCTAGGAGCCTCTCAACGATAGTTATTTTCCCTGCGCGAATGGCTCGGTGCAGGAGTGTTTCACGACGGGTCAAATTTCTCATCCACGATCTCCCGATCGGTGAATAATGGAAATACGGAAAATTGCAATGCAACGGGCCGCTATACTTGTCAAGGATCGCAAGGAAGATGCGCTCGGCTTGGTCCGAATACGAACTGTGCAACACCATGTCAAACGCTAGGTCAAGGGCCGTGACCAAATTATGGCCAGAGCGAGCATGTTTCTGAGAATTGGCTTCATATGAGATAAGGAAAGAACCGAAATCAAGCGTGTGCCTAACTCGGTGCGAGAACGCCAAGGAATTCGCATCCAGATATCCAGATGTTCCATAAGTTTGCAAGGCATGTCTATTCATTGAGCGTTCATTTGAAGAGTCAGCTCTCATGAGGGCCGTTAACGCGGTAAACATATCAGGCCTCCAGGCAATCAGCGGCTCATGCTCCGAATCACGATCAAATTCGGGGCCATGCCAGTAAACGCTCCAGCCGGGCCTTCGAAGCATGCTCCACCACACAGAATCGCTGCACAGCAGGTATGTAATTGATTTCTCAATTGCCGCTGGATGCGGAAACCGCCTCAAAACATTCGGAACACCGTCATCTCTCATGTAGAGAAGCCACTTGCTGGGTTCAGCGGCCAAAATCTTCTGATACGAGATAAGATACCCCAGAAAACGTTGTCGTTCAAGGCCTGCGAGAGGGTTGGCTCCCATTTTGACCCAGAAATCTGCCAGTGAAAAGTTCTGGCACAAAACCGCTAGCTGGAAAGCAGTCATACGAGCGCGACCCCCCCATGCTGGGAGGCGGCAGTTCCGTAGGGCTTTGCGCAGCCGAGTCTTCTGCATACCCTTTCCTGAGAAAATCACTTTTCCAATCTCACGAGCATTCGATTCTGGAACAAAAGCAAGCTCATGGAAGATGCTGAGACCATCAGGAGACTCGTCGACATGTAAGGCATTGAGCTCACCGATATCAATTTGGCTAAAGATCGTGGTAAATATCCTTTTGTCACTGGCATAGAGCGCACGCCGAAAACTTGACCATCGATTAGGCCCAGTAGCACTGAATATGAACTCGAGATGAATTTGCCTTTTCTCTAGCCAGGAAAGAAGTATTTCGATCTCTTCCAGGTTTCCCCGCTTAATAGCACTGTAAAGGACGTTTTCGCCATGAGCATTGATGTAGGTAAAGTCGGTTCCGTGCCTTGCGAATAGTTCTAAAACCTCCAGAAATGCTTCACTTTGTGTACCAGAAATCAAAAGTCTTTCTAGAGTATAATCCGTTTGAAAGCAGTACGACAGGGGCGACTCGCCATGCGAATCAAATATATCAAGTGATAAGCAGGGATATTTCCTGAGGATACGATCACACATCTGGAAATCGTGTCTGCCGGCTGCCCGATTGATAGCCGACGGGCGGCCTAAGGTTTGGATTTGCGGATTAGCACCCCTTTCTAAAAACAAATCTACGGCATCAAAATTCCGTCGATCCACTGCCCAATCCAGAGGAGTTCCTGGTTGTAATGTTGCCCCCCAGTGTTCCGAGCAGTCGACTCTTGAAATGCTCTGCGCATCCAGCAATGCATCCGAAATCCGGCATTGTAGTAGTTGGAGCTCAGAAGCATTCATGAACACCAGCCAGTGTGAAGCAGTGATCCCGCGATTATCGGCATGGTTGATGTTTGCCCCATGGGTAAGGAGAAAGGCGGCAATACCAGCATGTCCTGCTCTTGTCGCGCAGATTAGCGGCGTTTCACCGATGCCATTGACTAGCTCCAATGTGTCATGGATATCAATAAGTCTTTTCAGACTAGTCTCGCTTCCCTTGAGTGCAGCAAGATGAAGTGCGCTATTTCCTTTGAGCGATCCGGAGCGCTCACTGAGAGTACTAAACTCATCGCACTCTTCCTTGGCAGAAGGAAAGTCAACAAGAGATGAACGGAAACGACTAACTGCAATTTGGAAATCGGTAGGGCTCCGATTATGTAGCTCTGCTGCAGCAAGCCATGAGCCAGCGGCGGAAGCGTCTTTGAGCCATTCCATTTCTTCATCCGTGTGAACTTGCACAGGGGGGCTAGACGCTGTCTCTTGATTATTTTCTATTTCCAAGTCATCGAACATGATCAAATCCGCATTTTGTTCGGTCGTTGTGCTGTTTTCCTGAGTGTGGTCCCTACATTCCTGCTTTAATGATATAATGGCCTGAATAGTCGCATACATGCCTTGAGCTTTGGGATAATCGAGAAATGCAGATGATTTCATCAACTCAGCTGCCTTTCCCAAATCCACTTTAGTCCCGAACCCAACAAGGTAACAGAGGCTGGCTTGGAAACGACTTTGAGGATTTTCCGCCACAGAGTTGAGATTGATGAGCTTTTCGAGAATTAACGAGGCAACAGGTTTCAGGTGCGAGTCTGCTCCATAGGTGGATAGGAGATATTCCAGACTCAATTCCCCATTAAACCTGGATATAGAGATCGGCTTCGTAACTGATCTAGGTTCAAATCAGTCTAATGGATTAAACATTTGTAGGTTAGACAGAAATACTTTGGAGAAAGCAGATACAAGCGTTGGGCTACCGATGCCATATCCTGAGTTCGGTGATTCGGGTTGTGCTGAAGCGTAGATTCCAACACTCTGGTAAATGTCTCGATCTCTATATGTGACGCTAGAGGATGCGCCCCAGTCCCAGAGCAATTCAAGTATGAGGTCGTGGACGAGACTGCTATATTCAAGATCCCAGCTGCTTCTGAGCTGGTCGCTTTTAGCCGTTGAATATGTTCAATGCCGACTTCCTCGTCATCGATTCTGCGATTTTTAGACATGGCTTCGCCCCAATATCGCTTCTGGAACTGTCGGCCGTCCATAGCGATAGACCAAACCACTAGACCAAACGAGTAGATCTCAGACCTCACAAGTTGGGCGAATCCCGTCGCCGTCAGGGCTTCAGGAGCAGTCCAAGGCACAGAAAAGCCTCTAAACCGAGATTCAATAGTAACTTCAGGCTCGCATGCGCCAAAGTCGCTAACTTTGGCACGTAGGCCTCCGGGACGGCTGTCGTCCTTAAAGATCAGGATATTCTCCGGCTTACAGTCTCCCCAGATGATGCCATTCTCGTGGACCGACGATAGCCCGGATGCGATATCCGCGCAAAATTCTCGCTTCTGATGAAAATTGAGGGCAGTAGCGGTCTGCTCCGAAAGGAAATAGGCTAACGAATTGAAGGGGGCATATTCGATAACAAGGACGGGACGGATTTCACACCCCTCTGCTTGCTCCCATGCTACCCCAAGGAGTTGTATAACATTTGGGTGACCACGAAGTCTACCGAGGACAGATACTTCGCGGACAAAAGATTCGAGTGCTGCAGTATCATGAGAAGGATCACCCTCTCCTTGGGCAGTTCGTTTAACTGTCCTTTTGTAGATGACCTTTGAGGCTGAAGATTCGTCATATTTGTTTGAGTACCTGAAGAAAGCATCAGCCTGCTGTTTCATCCAGGAGGCGCGCACCGTCTCACCGTTGATTCTCATATACAGCGTCCACCACCGACTGTCCGCCCCTTCCAAGCGTGCCACTTGCTGAAATCGCGGTCTGGGTATCCAACAAACATGGATTTAAAACAGGGATATTCAACTGCCAGAGAGTATAGATGAACGATAAGAAATCCACATCAGCGGGAGAGGCGTGCAGCTGTGTGGCAGCAAGCTGAGTGCCTGAGCCTTCTCCACGACCGCTGCGAAGCACTGCACTTGTATCAGTCGCGATATCGTCGAGTTCAATGTTTGCCATCGTTCTCGCTGTTGACATAGATTGAAGGTCAAGGGCGTCATGCTATGAAGGCGATGGCTGTCTGTCGGTGGCCGTTTCTGAGCAGCAGTACTCAGTACTCGCTGACCTTTGGCCAGAATGCTAGCCATCCCCCCGATTAGCGGACTTGGTTAACTATTACTAGTTTACCTGAGCAGTCGCACAGTTTAAGCGTCGAGGCCGCAAGGCTGTCCAATGACTGATGGATTGTGGTCGAGGTCGATGCTTGGTGGAGAGAGCGACCGAGTCTTGGCCCAAAACAAGCTGGCTGACGAGGGATGATATTCACGACTTCGCAACAGGCATCATCGCGGCATACAAGCTTTCTCTCGAGCCTGTAATATACGGCTTGAGCGAGCACATCGATCTTAGCACTGAATATCGAGGGTCAAAGTATACAACTAAACACTGTTTCATTTCAACTCCAGAGTCACGCCCAGCAAAGCCTTCCATAGACATCTCAGGGCATTGATTAGTTACATGTCCAATCCCTCCCCTCCCAATCCTGCGCGTATTTCCCTCAAGGAACCCAGAATGCTTTTTTATTCCGAGCTGTGCTTTTCCCAGGACCGAAATAAATATAAATAGGAGCCATCCGCATCTTCGTATGCCATCGATTAAAAATAATAGGTGAGCGGCGCAGATACGCGTACTAAGCCCAAGAGAGCAGCTGACCACGCAAAAAACGAATCGATTTCCAGCTAACAAAAGCGCTGCCTAGGCATCACCACTACCACCTGCTCAACCTTCAGAGGGTGTTGGATGGAAGGGAGTAGATACCCTGGATATTCAACTCGAAACTGTCACTGACATGTGTGAAGATAAGAGATGTAGTTGATAAGCAGGATCGTGTTGGTAGAATCAAGTAATCCTTCCGTGGAGGGTATTAAATTTGTTGGTAAAAGAGGAGATATGCGACCTTGTTCTCCCGAGCTGCCAACCGGCTGCTAGGGGTTCCCTTCCCAGAGGCGTCGCCAGATGCGGTGTTCTGCGTGCCCGTTCCATTGGCTAGAGTGCTGACTGATTTTTTGCTTGCATGGCCTGAGCCTGAGCCGTTGACGTGGTTCCATCCACGATCGTTGTCCTGGTCATCGTCTTGATCGAAATGGCGGAAGATGTTCGACTGTCCGTCCTCCATAGACTTGTGCTGTTCAAGAGCAGCCGCCAAGGCCTTTGGGTCTTCGTCATTTCCTCCAAACGCAACATCCTCGCTTCGGACACGGCGGATGACAGTATCGTCAATACGGACCCATTCGCGTCCATCTTGACGGCGGATTTCGACCGTATAATGGCCCCCACTTGCATTTTTGCCATGGTGGTAAATAACACCAGTAAGTCGATACTTGGGAAGACCTCCACCCTGGGCAGCGAGTATATTCCGTCGGTGTGGGGGGAAAACTTCTTTCGGAATTTCAAGTTCCAAGGGGTATCCAACTTTCTTCCAAATTTTCTGGGTGCCCTTCGTTACATTGTCATATTGAAAACGCTTCAAGTGAAGAATCAAAACCGGTGGAAGACTCTCGATAAACACCTGTTTGGTGGCAGTGGCTTTGGTACCGCGTGATGAGCTGAAGTCTCCATGCATAGTTTCTGGTCTGGTGAGCCCTTTCAATGCATCGATGATATTGTTAACTTGAGGAGAACCGATGTCAAGTTGAAGCGACTGGTAGGGTTCTAGGGTAACCGAATTTTTATTTCCAGGCACCCTAAACTCGGATCTAATCTTCCCACCGAATATCTTTGTGATAGGAGATTCTGCAGCGATGTGTCCGGCCGACCGTGTCACAGCGGGCTTTTGCTTATGCCCAACCTCCAGCCATCCCTCTGTAGTGGAGTCATCTGTCATGGAAGTAGCGTCGACATCATTAACGCTAGCCGTTTCCGATGTTGTAGCAGAACTTTTCATTGCATGCAAACATTCTTCGTGAAGTTCCTCAAATAGGAAACCGAGAAACTCTTGAGCGTCTTGCTGGTGACCTCGCTATAAGCCGTTAGAGTGAAATCCATCAACGCAGCTGGGAGTCCGGATATCAACTTACTCGCATGTCTCTAAAACGAGGAAGATGCCTGATGACCTGATAAACATATTCTGGAATAAATGATGCCCCGTATTGCTCAAGTTCGTTTTGCTTCAGGCGTAGTCTCAACTGCTCAACCGAGGTCGCCGAATCGATTACTCTAAATTCTCTCATAAACATAATCCTACACCAGTAACACGTCAGTGACAAAACTGATTTGGAATTTTGGGGAAAGTAACTTACATTGCATCAAGGAATGGAAGCTCGCTCTTGAAACTGTGCGCAGCACGACGACTGATCCGATCAAGGAAATCATAAAACGGGACGCAGAAGATGAGAACTTGCAGAATCTGGGCAAGATGAGCTACAACCCTATATGAATGATAGAATCAGAGCCCGGAAAACTTACGGAATTCATATAACACATATTCCCTGTATTTACAAGGCCTCGGGGCTCGATAAAGGTAATCTTATTGTTATAGAGATCTACATCGGAGCCTAGACTGTTAATAACGTCAACAAGAGACTCGGTTTTCGATGGCGCCAATCCGCTGGTTCCCGATGAAGACACGACATTGTGAGCCGTGGTCGATTTCTTTGTTCGAACAAGGTCGGCCCAGGACTTTGGCTGTAAACGAGGGGGAGGCACGATACTGGCATCCTGTTTCTCTATTTTGCTCTCGTTAGGCTGCGTTGGCTCATCAGTATCTTTCGATCCGCTGGGCTTTGCGGATCCATTAGGCTTCCTAGTGACTTGTTGCCCCTGTTTCGGAACAACGGGACTAGTTGGCACAATGGGAACAACTGGGATGATAGGGACTATTGGCCGTGACGCATTCGTTTGCGAAGTTTGGCGGGTATGGATTGCTGCTTGTGGGTTGGCAGCAGACAACGGAGTTGTTGGTTGTGTCGATGCAGGCTCAGAAGGGGGATGAGAGGTTGTCGGAGTGGGAGTAACAGAACGCTCAGGCAACGGGGATACTAATTCACTGGTGGTCTTAGGGGGTTCATTGGTCGCGTCGTTGGCTTTGAATGAAAGAGCCACAGATTGCGTTGTCACTCTGGGTTTTCGACGTCGTCTTGACGATCGTTGAGGGAACGGAACCTCGGGAACTGATAACCAAGGAAGCTATAAAAGAACACCAAATTAGTATCGTGCTTAGAATTATTTGATATCAAGATATTAACACTAACCGGTGGCTGAAACGGCTCTCTAGCAACTGCTTGATCCTTCAAGGATTCGTTGGTTGGGGCTTGGGGGATCACTGAACTGGGAGTCCGCACAGCAACGGGAGATGTCAAAGTTTCATCTACTTTCGTTGGCTGAGCCTCTCCTTGTCTTGCTGAAGAAACATCTTCTTGCAAATCTGACGTGGTGGAAGTGGGTGCTGCAGGGGGTGGCGTGGAAGTGAAGGAGGAATGTTGAGGTGTTGACGAGGTTGGCGGTGTTTGTAAAGGGAAGGACGGAGGACCGGGCGCGATATGCTGTGAACGAGGGTAAGAGGAAACGATCAAAGGGCTATATGATTGGTACGGTGGAGGTGGCGGAGGTTGTGGCATCTGTTGATAAGGATACCATTGCTGCTGATACTGGTGCGGCGCGTATGGAGGAAGAGGGCCGGTCGCATGGGAATGAGGGTGATGGTAGCCCATATAGGCTGGAGAAGAGCGCATAGCAGGCGGCGCAGAAGCATATGGCATATCATGCTGCCGGCGAGGGGGCGGCACGGGTGGTTGCCCGTGAGGCAGCGGGGGCAGATGGTGGTTCATCATGCCCCGGCCTTCTTGATCGTTGGTGAAAAGCGACCTAGCGGGGAGCCATAAATGCGAAACGGAAAACAGCCAATATATAAAAGCACGGGCAAGCTTTGCAAAAGCCTAGAATCCCATCGCGGCGAAAAATTGGGTGCCTAACAAGAGTTGGGTGCCGGTGATCGCTGGACCAGATAATAAGCCGAACAGGTCTTTGGGGCCAGGGGCGTGAACTTTCGCCTTACCTCAACCAGCGAGAGGCGCGATGGGCGGGGCCTAATGACAAATAGAAACAATGAAGACAAGCAGCAGACGGCGGAGCAAGTAGCGATAGTGAGCGCAGGCTGAGTGGAGAGGAGGGCAGCGAGGAGATGCGAGGGATCTTCGTCTCTTGAAGCTGATAATTTTTGTGTTGGACGATGTTTTTCGTGAGTCGCAGCCGCGGATGACTAACCGGTCACGGGGCGGCTCACCAGACGAGGTGGCGTCACGTCCTGTATTGCATTTTACGACGCAATACGGAGTACCCTAGCCCAGGGACTGCGAGGATTTCAAAGAGTAAAGTACAAAACCTGTATGAAACGTGTTCGTACCAAACTCCGGCTTACTCACCTCGCCGTCGCCCCTCATCGTCATCTTCAAGCTGTTTTCCACCAGGCGATTGCTGCACGACGGCCCCTCGGGGTATTCAAGGGAGATAGTGCTTGGGTTTTTCCAGTTCATTTTCGCTTTTGAATTCTTGTCTCCTTAGCTCCCGTATAGAGGGCGCGATTGACGCTCTAGGACGTGGAACCCCACCAGCAAGCTACCCTGTGAAGCTTTGCTGCAGACTGGATCCGTCCAGCAATGTCGGCTTCAGGACCGTCCTCGAACCCGCCAAAATCGGTGAATACACAGAGTCAGCCTACACCTGCACCTGCGGTTCAGACATTTGCTGGGGGTGCTGAAAGTAGCTCGCAGCGTCGAGCCTTTGGGAACCCTCTCCCTGCGAGGAACTCGTCGACACCGAGAAACAACCAGACCCGCAAACAGCAGCATAAACGTCATCGCCGACCCCGTCTGGTGGATGAGGATGCATTTGCAGAGTCCGTATGTGACTCTGTTCTAGTTGCCATACCACGGTTGTCATGCTCACTTCGATAGGTTGCAGTGAATAACACGATGAGTCGGAAAGGCCAAACCTCGATCACTCATCTTATGAACTTTTCCCTTCCTCCCCGCCCCCGCAATAGTTTCACGTCCCAACGACCTCCTCGCCGTAGCCATGGATGGAGCCCTCGTTCAGGAGCAGTGGATAAAGCCAGGTTCGAATCCCCGATGGAAGGAGGACCAAACGCCACTGACTCTTCTCTAGATATGTCCACGCTAATTATCGTTTCATCGTTGATCCTACCAAGAATTATCACTCTCAAGCGACAAATGCGGATGTGCACCTCGATTGGGACACTGTCTTGCAGGTTTTAGTCTCCTCCGAAATCCAGACAACCAGTTGTCCGATTTGCCTCTCCATCCCTGTTGCACCACGAATGGCTAAATGCGGCCACATATTCTGTCTTCCTTGCATCATTCGATATATGCATTCTACAGATGACTCGAATCCGACTCCAGAGAAGAGAGCTCGGTGGAAGAAGTGCCCAATTTGCTGGGATGCCATCTATATATCGGACACCCGCTGCGTTGCCTGGTACACGGGGCAGCAGGCAGATATGCTAATGGAGGGTGGTGATGTTCTACTCCGGCTGGTTTGGAGAATGCCAGGGAGCACCCTCGCTCTTCCTCGCGATGGTGCAGTCATGGGCCCCGAAGAGGATATTCCATGGTACCATATTGCCGACGTGCCCGACTACGCTCGTATCATGAAAGGTGGTGAAGACTACATGCTTGCCCATTATGATAGTGAAATGGACGACCTTAGGAAGCTGGAACATGAAGATGAATTGCTTTTTGGGGAGGATTCAACCTGGACAAACAAGGCGATTGCTGCCATCAAAGATGTGAAAGAGAAGGTCAAAGGGATTGGCAACCCCCCTGAATTATCGAGAGAGTCGGTAGGGCGCCGGCCAGTGAAAAGCGTACCATCCTTCGATGAGCCACCAAAGGATACTCCTGATATGTATCATTACCAACGCTCCCTACGGTCTGGCAATAGCTCGTCAAGTCCATCCATCACCGCTACGAACCCAGAACCTAGCAGTTTGAATCTCAGCAACACGGCTACCGTCGAGGTACCTAGTTTTGCATCCGATCTCTCGAACTTGACTATTACTTCGAATGGAACGAGCGCCGCCGCGAAACCGGATCTCAGCACCGCGCCCAACTTCGAAAAACCAAAATCCTCCTGTGCTGCGCATCCCAGCGATCAGCCATACTATTTCTATCAAGCTCTCCCTCACTTTTACCTTTCACCTCTGGATATCCGCATTTTGAAGGCGGAATTTGGTGACTTTTCGCAATTTCCATCCACCATATTACCTAGAGTGGAACACATTTCAACCGGTCATGTTGTCGACGATGATTTGCGCAAACGTGCTAAATATCTTGGCCATCTACCCTACGGTTGCGAAGTGAGCTTCTTGGAGTGTGATTGGACTGACCTCGTTGGCCCGTCGATTCTTGAAAAATTTGCACACGAAATCAACCGCCGTCGGAAGCGGAATATGGACAAAGCAGCGAGGGAAGAGAAAGAGCGCATTCGAGCAGAAAAAGAGGAGGAAGACAAGCGGTGGGCAGCGGTCTGGAGGAAGAGATCAAGCATAAGCGGTCTCTCCGACCGGCCATTGTCAGACAGCGATTTCCATCCTCTTACAACTCCATCTAGGACGGATCCAAATGCATCCAAATCAGATTTAACCCCAGCTTCGCCTCTATTTGGACCTTCTCGAGGGCAGAACCACCCTTCGTTGGCCGCCCTAGCATCGCCGTCAAGTAGTCCACCAAGCCATCGAACGGTTTGGGGAACAACAGCAGTGGATACTAACTCTAGCGCTAAACCGTTGCCATACCGGAGCGAAAACGAGCCTGATGACGGATGGCTTCAGGGCTGGGAGCGAGAACTGCTGTTAGCGGAGCAAGCAGAAATACTTGCCTCGGCAGAGAAACCGGCTCCTCCCACTAGTAGTAACAAAAAGAAGAAACATAAAAAGATTACGCTGATGTCTACTAACGCCAGGAGAGCAGCATGAACAGCATCCGGGCAATGTTGCAGCAAGTGATAGTTGCGTTACTATCTGGGTGCAGATAGACTCGCGCAGGAAGCTGGAGTGAGAATCTGGCGTTTCTGCGATCCAGAGGGCTTTCCTTGGTAGATATCAATATCGAAATAATAATGTTCATAGTAGAGAAAGTCGTGCTCACGTTGAATCCCATGTATTATTATCTTGTGCGCCGGAGGCCGAGAGTCGCGTTTCGTCTGATATTTTCGCCTTGTCTCCACCAGCAACGGGCCCTGTATTCTCCTGTATAAATTACCACTGGTGCCTTTTAGGGCACGAAACCCACCAATCATCAGGCGCCATTAAGCTAGATTCAGGGGAATCCCCGCCGTCCGGCCCGTAACGCCGGTGTACCGTTCTGCAGAGAAACGTCGTGGTACAACCCCCCAGCCAAGTCTGATCTGCATATTATTTGGCTTGTTGATGAGGCCACTCTCTCAATCCCTCAATAATGGCTTGAGGGCAAACCAATTCTATTTTTTTCTTTCGCTTTTTGGGCTGTCAGTACGGAGTATATATGGGCAGCTAGTCGCTCATTTCCGTCGCTTTTACCCTGCTCCCCAGTATGACACTCACTCGTTCGCAAACCGGCAAGACGCCAAAGTAAGTCATCCCCTATTCCTGACAGCCGCAATTGCTGCAGAGCCTCTTGTGAAACCATGCCTTTTGGCTTGTTGGGCCGGGCTGCGTCTGAGCTCCGTTACCTGATGAGCTCCCGGATCCTTTGCTGCTGCCTCCCGCTTCTGAACACCTGACTGATTTTTCTCCCAGGAAGGTCCAGCCTCCAGGCTTCGTAGAAACCCCCACTCGACGCATGACCCGGAGTCGCGCATCCAAGAGCCCGGAGTACGACGAAGCAGACCCCCCTGCCGGCCACATGCACCTTTCCGACAAGGCTAGAAAACGGGGTGAAGCCAAGGTTGAGACGAAGGTGGAAGATCACAAACCGAATGGCAATGCGAAAACCAACGGAATCAAAGCCAAAACTGATGTCGAACGCACGGAGCATTTCGAGTTTGGCGGATCGCTGGGTGTGCTGGCTATGATGGTTGGCTTTCCGACTTTGATGTATTATATGTGGATTGGCGCGGTGTACTATGATGGACACCTCCCACTGCCCGCGGAAGGACAGTCTATGGTGAGCTTCGTGAAGCATATGGGACAGCTGGTGTATGAAGGCGCTTTCCCGTCCGTTAAAGCCTGGACTATTTACTGGGCGTTTTTCATCTTCGAGGCTCTGTGCTACATGTTCCTCCCGGGCATTGAAGCGAAGGGCAGACCTTTAGATCACCTGGGTGGAAAGCAGCTCACCTATCGCTGCTCTGCTGTCGCGTCCTTCTATACAACTATCGTTGTGGCTATTGGTCTCCATGTCTCTGGTCTCTTCAAGCTTTACACTATCATCGATGAGTTTGGCCCTTTGATGAGCGTTGCGATTCTCACCGGTTTTATAATCTCGTTTATCGCATACTTCTCCGCCCTCGCTCGTGGAGTACAGCATCGCACTACGGGATACCCGATTTACGATTTCTTCATGGGTGCGGAATTGAACCCGAGAATGTTCGGGATCCTAGATTTTAAGATGTTTTTCGAGGTTCGACTCCCTTGGTATATCCTGCTCCTGGTCTCAATGGGTGCAGCCGCGCGACAATATGAGAATTATGGCTATGTGAGTGGAGAAGTCGGCTTCGTTCTTATGGCGCACTTTTTGTATGCCAATGCCTGCTCCAAGGGCGAGGAGTGCATTATTCCGACATGGTGAGTGATAGCCAGAGAATGCCGACTAATATAGAAAAGCATCTGATTACTTGGTTTGTAGGGACATCTACTACGAAAAATGGGGTTTCATGCTTATCTTCTGGAACCTTGCCGGTGTTCCTCTCAGCTACTGCCATTGCACTGTCTACCTGGCAAGCCATGAACCCGAAACCTACCGGTGGAACAAGTATGCTCTTGCCGCCCTGTATATTTCGTACGTGTTCGTCTATTGGGTCTGGGACACAACAAACAGCCAGAAGAACCGCTTCCGCCAACAGCAGCGTGGAGACATGATAATGCGAAAAACCTTCCCGCAGCTTCCATGGCAGACGATCAAGAACCCCCGAACTATTACCAGCAAGAAAGGGGATACCATTCTGGTCGATGGTTGGTGTGAGTATACAGCCTCCAATTCAACCCCTTTCTTTTTGCTTTCGTTCAGTATTAACCGTGATTTAGACGGCTATGCGCGCAAAATTCACTACACTTGCGACCTCTTCTTCGCATCCACATGGGGCTTGATTACCGGGTTTAACAGCCCATTCCCATGGTTTTATCCGGTCTTCTTTGCGATTATGATTACTCACCGTGCAACGAGAGATATCCAGCGGTGCAGGGCGAAATACGGAGACGCCTGGACTCAGTATGAGAAGGAGGTGCCATATCTTTTTATCCCGGTGAGTGCGCTCTGCTTCATACCAATGAGTGTGTTTTGGACTAGATTGCTGATAAACTGATATGTAGTATGTGATCTAAGGGGCGGACTTCAATTCCTTTGGTGATTCAATGGACATGTTTTATTAACCAACCACTACATGATTTTAACTCGGATAGCCTTTTATAGTGTTTTATAATGGAATGTGTTGCCCAACAGTCCTTTATCTGACCTTTGCTTTGTGTACAAGCTCCGATACATGCCACAGGACACATGCCACGGCGCTTCAGTAGCGATTATACGGCTCCTTCCAATCACCGAGGATGCAGTTCTAAGTGTCCGCTATGAGATAGATATGCCAACATGACTGGATGAAGCCCTGCTTAACGATTATCTGGATGCCTCGGCAGGCGCTCCAACGCATTTATAAGCATAGCAAGCTGGCGGTTTAATTTTATTCAATTGATCCTCTTTAATAGCGACCATGGCACCGTCCATTTCCATAGCACTGTTAGAGAGTGGAATGGGATATTTGCGCCTCATTGAAAAACAGAACGAGCATCGTTATAGCGACGATTTGGGAGAATAAATCCTCAATCCTCCCCTCCCTTTCTCAGAGTCTGTGGGTTATGCGCGACTCGATGGCCATGCTGGTCCTCATACACAATCTAGACGACGTTAACTCGATCGCATCCACACGACGACAGCCTGGCTAGTTACCTTTGGCGGGTTCTTCACATTCTCCTCTTGGGCTTCTTCTTGACTCGTCACAATCTTGTCGACCTACAACGCAAACAATCAGAACCTGAGATCTAAATCACGGAGCAATTCTTCGGGCGACGACATACAGTTCCCGTGTGTGTACCACCTCGGATCTTGGTCTCGACAGGATCGCCTTCGTGGATGGGCTCACCGGCCTTGTCTTTCAATTGCCCGCTCATTGTGTCTGTAGTTGTATATTCTCCATTCAGTTAATATGGTTTTGGATATTCTCTCTGTACGCTGTGAGACAGACGATGCTATATCAGCAAGCTATCCGTCCGAATCAGGGCAGCTTCCAAGTTCCCAAGTTGCTTCCTGGACAAGCTTTGGGTGCGCACAAGAGAACCGGCCTGGAGATACCTGCCATCCAGACGATAAACAAGTCAACTGTCTTGTATCTGCTTTCACCGAGGACACAAGTCTCAGAGAAACCTGACTGATGACGTTGGGAATGACATCAGATGCGGAGCTTCTCCCTTCTTCGATCGTATATATCTATTGTGGAACGAAGTATTCATGCCTCCAACTGAATGATGTTTCTATCAACATAAGCTAGATACCGTCGATTTCTCGTCATCATGGCTCTCGCTCTTCAAGGGTTCACTTTTCTCCAGCAATACGCGACATCATGGATGCACGGCAAGACCAAGACGTCTTCCATGGCGCTGAATCTAGGAGTGCTCTCGTCCGCTCAGATCAATGCCGCAGGCGGTTAGTACCAATATAAACTATAGCCGCAGATCTACGTTGCTAATCGGTCCGCTCCCAGTCATCCATCCCGCCGAAACCCATCCGGACGTCAACCTCTACGCTATCGCCTCGCGAGATGCATCCAAAGCCAAAAGCTACGCGGAGAAATATGGCTTCAAGAAGCACTACGGGTCATATCAGGAATTGCTCAATGATCCAGATATCAATATGGTATACGTCTCGTTACCGAATAGCATGCATTTTGAATGGACCAAGAAAGCCCTATTGGCTGGGAAACATGTTCTGTGCGAGAAGCCGTTTACTTCAAACGCAGCGGAGGCCAGGGAGTTGGTGAAGCTGGCGAAGGAGAAGAAGCTAGTCTTGGAGGAAGCGGTAACTATGCCCTGACTCGGCTCCCCTCGAAAAGTCTCAAGCTGAACCCAGTTTCCCAACCAGTTCCATTGGCAATTCCACCCTGCCGCACACTTATTCCGCTCCATCCTCGACTCCGGCAAATACGGCAATATCATTAGCACGGACGCCTGGATGACCGCCAGCCCCGGCATCCCAGAAGGAGATATCCGCTGGCAATTTGAGCTCGCAGGTAAAAACACCGTATAATCCATCTACTTACCTTTGACTGACCATACCTCCCAACCACCAGGCGGCTCCCTCATGGACGAAACCTACGCTCTCTCCTTCACCCGCTACGCAATCCACACTCCACACCCCCCCAAAACCGTCCTATCCGCCATCTCCCGCCCCTCAAAGCAAGACCCCCGCGTTGACGCCGCCATGCACGCCCACCTCCTCTTCGCCTCCCCCACGGATCCCAACCGCTCGATCCATAGCCGGATCTACACCGACCTCTCCCGCAGCTGGACCTTTTTCGGCCTCGTTCCGCGCCTCTGGGAACTTCCCTCCATCGAAGTCGAGACCGACACGGCCACTGTGTTTTTCTACAATGCCATGATGCCGCATGTCTATCACTACATTGCCATTACGGATAAGCGCACGGGCAAGACGGAGTATCGGACGCAGAGCTTCCGGCGGGCCGGTGTGGGGCGATAAGTGGACGACGGGAGGGAAGGGAGGCAAGTCGTATTGGAGTACGTATCGGTGGCAGCTGGAGGCGTTTGTGGACAAGGTCAGGAATAAGGAGCCGCCCTGTTGGGTTAGCAATGAGGATAGCATTGCGCAGATGGAGGGGATTGATGCAATCTACAAGGCGGCTGGACTGCCTTTGAGAGGCACGCACGAGAAGAAAGGATGATTATTCCGCTTGATGTTAAGAGAAGAATCCTTGTCGCAGTTTTGCTCAATTGGAAGCTCTTTTTGTTGGAATTCGGAATGACATCATGGGACGTGGAAATAATCAACTTATTCAATCAGCCTCGAATTCTGAATCTAATCAATCTAATCTACCAGCTTCATCTAATCAGTCAGCATCACCCCCTATTTACTTACATTAGATACAACACTTTACACGCTTCCTCGCATATTGCGCCTCGCAGGATGCCACTCCGCCTTCCGCCTGTAGGTTAAAGCTGTACAGCATTTGTGACATCCCCACTGCTGTGACTGGCCAAGCCAAGCTGCGGTGAACCGGCTGATCGATCAACAGTACCATACCCGTTCTCATTAGTATTCCGCGCTGAATTTCCATCAATGGTTACGCCATCTTTAGGATCTTCTTCACTCGATTTCCGAGCAGCCAGAGAGATGCCCAACAGCGGCGGCGAGCATGCCGGCGGAGCCGTTGGAGGGGCAGGAGATCCGACGGGAGAAATCGGGAAATTTATAGGCACTGGTGATGCGGTGCCAGATTGATTGTTTGGAATAGCGGTGCGGCCGATACGAAAAGCGATAGGTCTTGGCGGCTCAGAACGGTCACGAGTGGTCACACGGCTACGCTGTTTAGAAGATACTCTATTGCGAACGCGAGATGCAGCTGCGGAAATAGTGTCACGGAACGGAATGGGAAATGGGTCTGGGTCGAGATCTGCACTGGTACTCATGGCGTTTGAGAGAGTGCGAGGAAGATAGAAGCCCAATTTCCCAAGCGGAATGGAAAGGCCGTGGACAACCTGTGTATCTGTTAATCAACAAGTAAAAGGACGGAAATGCGAAGATGGCCCTTACAATGCTGCAAATGGTGATGAACCAAACCACTACAAACATGGTATCCCCCAGTCGTTTCGCATCCTCTCGGATTTCGCCATCTACTTTGACGTGGTGCTTCAAATATTCCAAGCTGACATACAGATAGAAAATAGCACTGACACCCACTGGGCCAAAGAAGCCAACAAAAGCTGCTTGCCGGAATTCCTCAATCTGCGGGATATACCTGTGCATAGCGAAGACGACAGGGATCCGGCGGAAAAGGAGAACAAGGACTCCCAGAAAGATGAGTCGGTAGATCGGAATGATGTCGTTGGATAGAAATGTGGACCAGGGACAAACTGCACCGAACCACATGAAGACGGCTAAATTAAGTAACATGTCGATTGTGGGTTGAAGAGAGTCATCCAGGGTCTCAAGGCGGAACCAGTCACTATTCAATTGTTTGGTTTGGTCAAGCTGTATTAATCCCGCGGCAAAGGGGAGAAGTATGGACGAGAAACGGTGGACTTACTCAAGGGTGAAAACATTTCCAGCGATAAAACACGCAAGGACATCGTCACTTCCAATCATTCCACAAGTACCAACGATAAACAACTAGGATATCCGATTAGATATTATTTTGTGAATCCAAGTCGACTCAAGTCAACACTCACCGCCAAAGCAATCGCAAAGACAAGAAAGCTTTCTCGGTCGACGTATTTCCTCTCCTCGGCCCAGTGCAAGAGTTCCTTGGCTAACCAGCCGACGGTAATGCCATAGAGCACGCTCAGCAAAATGGTATAACACCAAATTTCACCGAACCACAAGCCCATGGCCCTCTGAGCGCCACCGGACTGACCAAGGCCGCCATACCCTGTATATTGGATGAGATATACCGCAAAGAACAGGAATGGATAGCCGAGGCCATCATTGGCACCAGACTCAGCGATGATGATCCGCTGCAGGGCTCGTGGAATGTTTTTATCGGCGAATTTACCCTTCACGATGGAGTTGGACAAGACAGGATCTGTTGGAGTAACACACGCGGCAACAGCGAGGGCATGGAGGAATGGTGTGTTTGGCACTAATCCCCATACAATCAGGCTGGTGCAAAGCCACATTCCCGTCATGCCAGGTCCAACCAGGAGGGAGAGGCTCCGCCATTCCTTTAGTAGGTAGCGGCTTGGAAGCTGGACTCCAGCCAGTACAAGTTGTACCCCAAGTACCAGACGAGAAAAGTAGAGAGTTATCGCCTCCAATGCCTCTTCGGATCCCAGGGCATATTCTTGCGGCCTGATAAAATTGGCACCATGAGGAGAGAAAGTGACGCCAGCCAAAAGGGAAATTACTAAACAGAAACGTTAGACAGGTACCTAGCGAGATATACATGGTTACCAAGAATATTTCCTTACGAGCTTCAGACAGATGAAAGCGCTCTTTGAAGAGGTACGAGACCAAGCCGAAGAGCGAAATAAACCCTCCCAGCGTTGCGCAAACAACGTTGAAGTTGGTGACCGCGAGAGTCGGCATCCCGAGCAACCAAGGTTCCCGCCTTTGTTGTCAAATCGTTCTTGGCGGCCGGGGCGGACCAGGGCGGAATGCAGAAACTCGGAAGCCAAGAATTGCTTGATGCGATCAAGAGGTATGTTAGTGGAGCAAACGGTTTGTTTCTCAAGGATGCTCCTGGGCCGTATTACTATTAGCCGGCGGGAGGGGTGATGATTTAACTTGTTTCTTTCAAGAACCCGAAAAGAGTATGCGATAATAACTAATAAAAGATTCCGAAGCAAGGAATATTCAATCCGTGTTATTCCAACAAGAGCATCCTACGAGCATGCGAGAGGAAGAAACGTTTCTTGCTCATTGGACGGGGTTGGACGCTTGGAGATGTTCCACACCCGAACACAAAAACTGATGAAGGATACCACTGATGATATGCTTAGAGGAGGGTCGAGTCGGGGCTTCTTTGCGGAAACGAAATCTAGGATGAAGCAGGATTCAAAGGCTCAACTTGGTCGGAAATGACGGGCTGTAACTAGTAAGAAGAGCACAGACGGAATCGCAAACGCTTTAGGGAGACAGGGCAGAAGTGGTAACAAGATTGCACAGAGAACAGCGAGGGAGAGGGAGTCAGAGTAAAAGGCAGCGAGCGGGGAGGGAGCGGGTTCAAGTTTGTGGACGAGAACCCGAAGAGCCCCTCCCGGCCCCACACCCGGGCAGCTGACTCTTGGCAACGGGCTTGGCGCCTTCCTGTCTGTGCTTTCCGCGGTCCGTGTGATCGATTATCTTGCCGCGAGGGCCATGGGATATATCGAGCTGCAAGGAGCTTCACATATCCAGGCCCCAGCTTAGTTTTTGCGTGTGTTCGTTTCCCGTTGAACCGCGGTTGTGAGATGACGTCATATTGTACACAGCATTCACATGGCATCAAATAAGGTGGATGGGTGTGCGACGACAAGGGAAACGGTCTATTAAGAGTACTCCGTACATGTATTAATTCCAAACGGAAAAAGAGCAACCAAACGGGCACTATGCTTCCTGCTCAATATGTTGCAACTCCTTGAATAGCAGTAAAAATATCCCTCTTGATAGTCAACACTCTCGTATCAGAGCCTCAAAACTACACATCGAAACCATAATCACTCAAATGGTTTGCTGGCGCCGGGGCGGGTGACCTATCCGAGGCTGGCGATCAAGGAGTCTCGAACAAATCACGATAATACTCCGTTGGATCCTGGCCGTAAGATCCAAATCAAATTGAAGTTTGGTGTACGTCAACCGAGTACTTTCTTCCAGCCTACTTAATTTGCCTTCCAGCGCTTTGGCTGTTGTGTCCAGCGCATCAAGGGATTTTTCCGACACTTCACATCGACGTCCTAACCCATCTAGCCGCGATTGAGTCTCCGACCAAGGAGCTGCCGCCACCAGCTTATGCAATTCCTTGACCAATTCCAACCTCTGTTCAAGTGCGGCGCGGTTCGGTTGAGGTCTCGGTGTCTCGTAACCGTCTCTTCGCGGTCCGGCTACTCCACGAAGCTCTTCGCGATATGGCAGTTCAGCCAACAGCTCAAGGTTCGCCCTCGTCTGGAAGGAAATATCGGCGTCTCCGGAAGCCATCTCACTTCACAAAAGGTTTGCTCGATCGCGTTGAGTTTTTCAGCGACTCGTGAATCAGAGGTACGGCGATACAGAGGTCCGATTTAATTCAAGCGTTTGTCAAAGCGAAGAGGTAAATAGCGTATTTAGAGAGTATATGCCGAGAGCAATAATGATAATAAGTGACTGGTGAGCTGAACCTAGGATAAAATATGACACAGAGGAAAAGAGAAAGAAATAAGTACCCAAAGGCGGATACTTATATTGTATTATGGACTTGCCTAAAATAGACGCCGCGGCCAAGCAATGGAGCCTTCTTGAGATGAAATTGGGCACCGTGACTGCAGGCTGCGTGGACTCACTACCGATTTTAGGAGATTAAACCAAAACACATATCGCGGTTGACATATCTTAAGGGTATCATATTTGAATATTCCTAGTTCTTTAGTAGAAGAATTTCGAACCTCTGAGCCGCTTCCCGAAAACATGCCAGAGTCCTCAACGCTGATATCCGTGGTGTGGCGCCATATAAACCAACAAGGGAAAATCCCCTGAAAAAGGGTAGGGGTGAAGTAGCATGCATCGGGGTATTAAATTAAAAAAGATGATTAAGTATAGGATCGAAAACCTCACTCACGTTGCATCTGATCATTGTCATCGAGATTCGAATTCACCTCATTCTGCCCTCCACCGTTCTCACCCACGCCGTCGTTGATTGCTTGCAAACCGACCCGAGCTCCCCTCACCGCCAACCTATCTGCAGCTTCGTTTCCCGGGTGCTTATTGTGCCCCTTTACCCATTCAAACAAGGTCTTCACATTCAACGACGTCCGCTCCTCGATTTTCGTCAGGATTGACTGGATAAGGTCTTTATTTTCAACAGGCTTAGAGTCCGCCGTCATCCACTTGTTGCGTTGCCATCGGATGCACCACACCGTAACACAGTCAATTGAATATTTGCTGTCTGTGTAAATCGTAACGTCGCGGTGACGAGGTGCGATGTCGAGTGCCCGGGATATGGCCGTTAATTCGGCACGTTGGTTAGTCTGGCGGTTGCCTTTGAGCGGCTCTGAAACATTTCTGAATATAAAATTCGTGAGCCGGCATTCCCTAATAAATATCGAGTTGAAGACAGTTAGTGATTACCTTTCATCCCCAGGGCCAAAATATACCCCAACACCCGCTTTTGCCCGTAACTTGCCATTCCCCAACGCACTGCCATCCGTGTATATATTCAACATATTACCTAGCGTACTTTGTTTAGGTTGTAATTTTGTGGCAGCTTTTTGCTCTGCGGTTTTGTACACTAGACGCCCAGTCGACGGATTCAGCAACACATTCGGATCGAAGCCGTCTTCTGCACCAGGGGGCAACGGACCCGTTCCTGCAGGATATACGTTCCCCGCTTCATCTCTGAGCGGCTCGGCCATCATGCCCGGCGGCGCACTAGGCGTTTTATCCTTCTTCGACGACTCATTGCCGCCAGCCCCATCTCCTGGTTCCCGGCCCTCTCGCACAAACTCATCTGCTTCCGCCCACGTAGCGAATTTGCGGTACTTCGGCCCACGGAAACCCTTAATCTGATCTTGTGCCACGGCCCAATCCGTATATACGCCAGGCTGCCTGCCGCGCTGCACTCCGTAGAACTTGTTATTCCCAGATGCCGAAGTCGCTGATGCGGGCAGAGGAGTGCCAGTCAAGAATGCGTTGGCTTCTGTTTGCGTGAGGAATGATTGAACTAAAAATGTCACTCTGCCGTTAGCATCGAGGTAACTTTTCAAATTGCAACGACCCCGGTGACATGTCGGGAAAAGAAAAAATAAAACATACAAACCGCTCCCTTGAAGCCCTTCACCTGAGCAAAACACTCATCCCAAGAATGATATATTCCCGGCTGAAAACCATTCTTCACAGCATATATCTTCTGCCCCGAACCCCTCTTTCGCTTTGCTCCAGCAACGGCAGCGGGAGCCGCGGTCGACTGAGTCGGAGACGTAGAGCGCCCGGGGCTCTCGCGACCCTTTGAAGGTGGGATTGAAGTCATGAATGGCGTCCACGGATATTGGATATAGATTGGAGAGGTAAAGAAGGATCGCGGTAACGGCGTTGACGGGATGGAGGCGCGCGAGGTGTACGGGAGTTGGATCAAGCGCTTCCACAAGGGAAGATGGTGGGGTGTGATTCGTGACGTTGTGGCTGCGAGGCCGTGGATGGCCTGACGGTCGGTCGGAGATTGGCAGGGTGCTTGTAACGATGCCTGTGCTGCTTGTCTTCGTTTAACTAGTTGTCTGGTCCCATAAGAATGCTCAGGGAAGGTCGGTGATGAAGCTTTGGCCGGCTG
The DNA here is from genome assembly GCF_000003515.1 of Uncinocarpus reesii 1704. NCBI lineage: Eukaryota > Fungi > Ascomycota > Eurotiomycetes > Onygenales > Onygenaceae > Uncinocarpus > Uncinocarpus reesii. The sequence goes on along the minus strand of NW_003052499.1, from coordinate 785,949 downwards.
GTGGTCTTTGAGTTTGTCGCACTCCAGCTCTCTTTCATGGGATCTCCCACCAGCAATGGCTACATATCCGGGTGATTGGGGTCAAACTTATATGATTCAGGTTGAATTCGTTAATATTAATATCCTCTATGGCATTTTCGATAGAATTCCGTAGCATCCCTTTCCAGCCATAGAATTGCCAACTGCATGCCACGGGAAGCCGCTCAAAATCGCCAATGAACTCGCTGCTATTTTGCCAAATCCTTATGCCTTCGGATCCAGGTTTTCAACACGCGGAATGAATGTTCAACTGGGTTGTAATCAGATGAATATGGTGGTAGGAATACAACTTCAATTCCGGCCTCCCTGTACATGCTTTAAAGCTCCTCTGACTGGCGAATTGAGCAGTTATCCATCACTGGGTCCGTATAATCACGCCGGCACCGCGGTAGGACGTGTAGCCTAACAAATTCGTTGAATGTCTTGGTCGTATCAGATCCAGGACAGATATCTCTCCAAGATATGCTAGTTATTGGATATTTGACGAAAAAATTCCTATGGCCCTCGATAGCTGCATATGATAATTCTTAGGCCTATTAAGCCTCTAGGACCGCTAGTAGCATCGAATCTACGGTAATTGCGTGTTATTCGGTATGCAGCTGAGATATGGCAGTCGGCGGCTCTGGCGGCTTCCAATTGTTTTGGGTCATTTTACCAGGCGCTTTTGTTGTATCAAAAAAGACGAGCGTACATTCGGGTTTGGGATATCAAAATCTCCACCATGGTTAGGTTCGGCCCGACTAACTAATTATACATTTAATTATGTACATCGAGGCCCAGGGTAGCTAATATAAACAGCTAAAAGAAGACGGTACTAATATAAAACGCTTGACCCTTCCACCCAGTTCACATCTTGGCTTTTAGAAGAGTGCCGAGAACATCCAAACCAGCTGGACCGTCATAGATAAACCGCTCTACGGCACGGGCATTGACCTAGTCGAATATCAGTACGAGTTTGCAGAATTTTGATATAGATACGAAGATACTAACATGCTGCATCCCCAGATCTTCGACCTTTTCTACCCCTAACAGGCGCATGGCTGTCTTGGTCTCTTGCTTCAAGACTGGGAGCCGGGTGATTAGCACGGGGCATGGGGATCATCGCTATTCCAACGGACAACTTACTCTGCAATACTCTCTTAACGCCGTCGGTTCCACCAGCCCCAAGGCCGAAAAGGGCTGCTCTGCCAATTCCCACGGCCTTTGCACCTAGACACAGGGCCTTGACAACGTCCGTTCCACGCCTGATGCCACCATCGACCCATACTTCCAGGCTATCAAAAACTTCGGGGCAGAATTTGCGGATTTCGAGCAAGGTATGTATCGCGGGAGGCGCCGTGTCCATGGATCTACCGCCGTGATTTGAGAGGATGATGCCTTTGACTTGAGGAGCATGCAAGGACGCTACGTATGCATCTTCATGCGTCTGGATACCCTTGAGGATAATCGGAAGATCGGTATGTTTTGCCAGCCACGGAAGTGTGGTTTTCCACGTTAGAGATGCATCGGTGCCGCCGAACAACTGCTCGCCGATCCCTCCGCCCCGTGTCGAAATTGAGCTGGCACCAGCGTTTCGGAGCATATCGGATGTGTCATCGGTATTAAGGATATACTTGGTTCGCTCGTCGTCTTCTCTCTTGGTTGGCACGGGGGCATCAAGTGTCAGGCAAATGAACTTGATCGCTTTGAGCTTCTTGATCCGGGCCAGCATTGCTTCACTTTTGCGCTTCTCTGTTTGTACGTACAGCTGCCATCCAAAGACTTGATCTGGAGTTGCGTTTTTGACTATTTCTTCCGGCGTCATGGAGGCATTGTTGGAGATTATCTGCATTGTCCCGAACTCAGAGCAAGCCGCGGCGATACCTGCTTCGCCAACCGGATGGGCGAGACGGGCCATGGCGGCTGGGGAGACGTAAACTGGGGAAGAGAGCTTGTGCCCGAGAAGTGTCGTGGTCAGGTCGCATTTTCTGCAATCGATGAAGACCCTCGGGCGGAGGAGAATGGAGCGATATACGGTATTATTCAAACTCTTGGAGATGAGATCGTCAGCGGCGGAATAGTAATATCCCCATGCCTTTCTACTGATCTGGCTCGTGGCCGCCTTCTCGACATCGTCCAGGTTCAGAAGCGATGACAGCGGCAGCCGACCTTCCGTCGTCTTCGGGGGCTCTGGGGCTTTCTTCGGTGTCAATTTGTGAAGCGTGGCCGGGTCAACCGTTCCGAGGCAAGCTTCCGGCTGTAGATTCTCTTCCAGTGTCCCGCTGGGGTGGATGGGGTCATATTCCTCCGTGGCGTCTTTCCCGGCTAGGTTGAGGATAATGTTTGCGCCTCCAGGATGATCAGGGAGGAAATCGGTCACCCGTGGGTAAAGTCAGCCTGGGGATCTGAAGACAAAACTGCATTCCAGCGCTCGGGAAACTCACATCGTACACCTTTCCATAGAGCACCACCCAGCAGCTGTTGGCGGTGTTGTGCTTCGCGACTAGTTCCCGTCAGCCCCATCGTTCATGCGGACAATGAGAGAACATCTGTAACCACGGTATCCTGCGAGCCAATGGGAAGGGATTCCAAAGCGCACCTTCTGCGGCATCCAGAATTTTCTTTTCTGTCATTTTCCTTTTTCCTGGGGAATCGTGTACGCGGGGGACTGCAGGATCGGGAGTCTTTCGGGATGTCGGCCTTGCAACGAGGGAAACGGCACTGAGGAGAGGCAGATGAGGCAGTGCGAATTCTCGAGTGATGAAAAGAGCAATTGCTTGTATTTCAATTCACCCAGAGATGAAGAACAGGTGATGATTGCCAGAGACCCGGCGATATCAACTGCGGGGGTGGAGTTGAACTCGATTCACCCACTCGGTCCATCTTCATCGGCCATGATTTGATCGCGCACCGTTTTGACTGGCTGGATGCTCTGCAATTTCGGCCGACATTAAGATTGGGACGAGAATTGGGCCCGGGGTTTTGAACTCTAACCGGTCTGCTTTTGCTGCTGCGGGAGTGGCCACTCGGTAGTTATGGGGGGGAGTGGGATTGCTCCACGCCAGGGGAACTCACTAGCGAACACATTCCATGGCCGGGATCATGGATGCGAGGGCAGAAGTGGGCCAGCAAGCTCAATCGTCAAGATGCCGAAGTTCCCTTTTATTCCGCGGTGGATATCAGATCAAGGGGACGAGAATAGTAAACTCCACACAGAGGACTCTGGAAAGAATACGTAGGAGGAGAATCTATGTGCGACATCTATCTGCTATTGACCGCGAATCTATTTTTACATTTAGTTCTATATAACTAGTTACTCGATTTCCCGGCTTGTCGTGATATCCTTGATGATGTGTGACCCAGTAGTACTCAGTAGTATCGAGAGAAATCACTGCCAATGCATTGGTGCCGTGCAGCAAGCCTAGGGAATATCATCCTGACGACGAGGATGAAGCACAAGCACAAGAAGTAGAATCGCTGCAATGATGTCAGAAGCGCCGGTAAGGTTGATGCGCTCAGCTGACGGGCGGCACACTCTCGCTAGTCACAAGTTAACTAGTGAGCAGAAACTTTTCCGTTGCTTTTTCGAAGAGTTAAGCCACAATCTGCGGTTTTTCTTTCACAGGAAGAATACTCTTCTTCTCCACGACCGGATGCTATGGGCGATTCCCCTTCTTCTCTCCGGGAGCAACACAGACGGAGGTTTCTATCCCTGCAGCCTTTAAACACGCTTGATCCGTTTTGACTTCTCTGCCTGGGCGATCATGTTCGAGGTAAGTCCGGGGGGTCAAACTACGCTAGAACACCCTGACCGCCGCCATCGTATTCCCCCCATCGCAACCAACATCCTCGCAGCGTTGCCCTTTTTATCTCCAGCTATAATGCAAGCAGGCTAACGGGCTCTTTTCCCACCCAGCGTCGCGCCGGCGAACGATACCGCCTGCGGCTCCACCGCGCCCGCTCCGTCATTCTCACGGAGCAGGAGATGATCGAAGTCCGCGCTGCCCAGCGTACCTTTGAGGGAGCATACATCCGCACCTCTCTCTCGCAGTTCTCCTTTGCACTGGTCGTGCTCAAGATCTTCACCACCGAGTTCTACAGTATCGGCGCGCTGTTTGCCGTCTATGGAGCGGCGGTGATGGTCGTCGGGCTGTTCCGGCGCCAGCAGGGGAACAAGTCGTTCTTCCAGGAAGTCGATGAGGATGGCGTGAATCGGAAGAAGTTCAGGACGAGCGGGAATGTGGTGGTGGTGTTGACGGCGTTGAGCGTTGCGGCATACGCGTGCTTGATGGCGTTGACGTTGACGCTGAAGATTTGAGACTTGTTGCTGGCGGGCTGCGGGGCGAAGGCTCTGCGCGGTCCCAAAACGCGTTTATCTTTCGGTTAAGGGTTTATTGTCCTATGCGAGGCGAAATAGGCGTAATTGTGTGCAGCTTCCGGCACTGCTGTCTCCGCCTACGGAGCTGCATCAAACGTGCCAGGGAGAGGCTGCGGACGCGACCGGGCCAAGAATATAAGGGACGGCCAACGACAAGAATGGGGGTCAACTTGGGGGGTCCAATGGCGGCAGCGAGATTGCTGCGAGATGGCCTTTAGGACTCTCTACGCGTCGGGTCAACGATGGGGACGAGTGTGATGAAAGCAGCTACCCGCGCGACCACGGGTTGTGCGCACAATACTGTGCATTGATATGGTGTCTAGGCCAGGTATAGTCTACGAGGTGGAAGGCCTCGCTTAGTTTTGGATAATACAGCAAAGTGTGCCCGGTTTATATGACGGAGCCCTAAGAGACCTTGGCTTGTAGGCGTATATCTCACTTGTTCAACCCAATCCGTCACTTTCAGACCAGAACATGATCTTTCGCTTATCAGGCGACACACCTCTCCAAGTGTAACGAGGCTCTTCAACCTGCCGGAATCACCTATGGTTTAGTGAATTGTCTGCTATCGTGCCTTCAGCTTCATCGTCCTGAGGAATCACCCTGTAAAGAGTATTCAACTTTATATAACGCAGCCGTAGTCACCAAGGCAGCTCCCGTGAAGCCATGGTTCAAGAACCGCTTCTGCCTTCGCAGTCCCGGGCCTGCTCCCTACACCAGAAGCGAGATACGCCTCTGATCAGCCCCTGGTAGAGGGAAGCCGCCAAAGTGAGATGACGCTTGATATCAACACAAACCCGCGTCTTCCCACACAGATCAACTGCTTTTAAAATCCCCCCAGGGACTTTTTCTTTCTCTTCTCTTCTCTTCACTCTTTTTCTTTTTTCTCTTCTGCTTTTCCCATCGTCTTCTTCTTTCTTTTTTCTTCCTCTTCGTTTTTTATACTACTCTTTTAGTACTCCAGCCCCTTTGTTTACTCTTTGTGTACATTTGCACAGGATATCAACATCTCAGCTCATAGTTATTCCCCAGTCTCCCAAGCTTAACAGAGATAAACAACATCCGGACCTCTTCCGGAAGCACTCTATCTTCTCATCCCCGTAAGTCGTCGTTAACACCTCCAGCTCTGCATCTCACGATGTAAATCTCACACCTAGTTTCGGTCTGATAGGGCTGACTTCTCATCCCCGGCGCGTGATAGGTGCGTGTGCACAAGAGAACCAAACAGCAGAAAACCCACCGGATTCCCCGGAAATGTCACAGTACTCTGTTCTGGCCAGGACGGTTGTCTTGACCAACTTCATCAATGCAACTACAAGCATGGTTGAGCAGAGCACTCCCTCCACCGACAACGCCAACACCAGCAGCACTGGCAGCGATTCAGCCCCTTCCATCAGCCCTCCGCTCTCTGATCAGGAACAAGACGACTCTGATTCTTTGATGCCTCCACCGAAAACTGTGGTTGGAAGAGCTCTTGGCAATGAATGCCTTTCGGGCGGTTCCCAAAACGCCTCGACCCACGCTGGTGTCGGGAGCGCTTTGACGGACACCCCGATATCTACCGCGCCGCCATCGCCCCAGATGTAAGTCGCCGTTGCCCCCTTTCACTCCTCTAATTCTGGAGCTTGAGAGGCGGTTCCTTGTCCCTGCTAAATTGGCTTGTGTCTGGCTATTACGTTACTTTTTGCAAGGGTTCGCCCTGAGCGTTTGTCTATGTGGAGCTGTTTCCTTTTAACCTCATTTCTTCTGTTGGAGAGAAACCTGAGCTTTGCATGTTCGTGTGATCAACTAAATTAACACCGTTTTGAATAGCAACCCGAGATCTCACACCTCTGGCACCTCGACACCTGGAAAAACCCGTGCGACAACTCTCGACATACCCGGTCTCACCAAATCCAAGGTCTCTCCCGACGGCCGTATCGCTCAGCGTGATGTCGGCTCCAAACTCGTCATCGTCATGGTTGGCTTGCCCGCCAGAGGCAAGAGCTATATCACCAAGAAGATGTCACGCTATTTGAACTGGCTACAGCATGACACAAGGATTTTCAATGTGGGAGCCCGTCGACGCGTCGCTGCTAGTGGTGAAGGCCCTGATAAACACAGGGCCAAGGTCCCTGAACTGCACGAGCCCGAAAAGGAGCCGGAAGTGAAGCCAGACGACGAGACCGACAAGGAGCCTGAACAGGAGCCAGCTACCGTCGAGGAAGAGCTGAGGGATTCCCTTCGCGACATAGTCCCCGAAAGGAAGCCCTCAGAGAGCGAGGAGGTCCAGAAACAAGTTGACGCTACCCTTGCCGTCCCACCTGCCAGAATCTTGGTTAATGGCCGCCCTTTGGAAGATCCTCGTCTTGAAATGCACGCCGCTAGCCCAATGACCGACGTTGGCTCTCGCACACCTGCTGACAAGAGCCCGAGTGCTTCGAGTTCGGAGAGTGCCACTCGCAATGGCGAGACTCAGGAACAGGAAAAGCCTGACAACGAGGCACATGAAGCCATGGACCAATCGGCACAATTTTTCGACCCGGAAAATCAGCGTGCGTTACAGCTCAGAGAAAGGGTTGCTTTGGAAACCTTGGATGAGTTGTTAGACTACATCCTAGAGCAGGGAGGCAGTGTTGGTATCCTCGATGCGACGAACAGCACTATCAAGCGTCGCAAGGGCCATCATGGACCACATCCGTGCACGAGCCGGTCCCGATTTGAAACGTCTTGTTCGTTGAGAGCCAGTGTCTGGACCCAGAACTTGTTTAGAGTCCAACATGTTGTTGAAGCTCTCTGGTCCCGACTACAAGGGTATGGATCCTGCTGTCGCCCTGGCAGATTTCAAGAAACGTGTGGTCTTGTACGAAAAGTCATACGTCCCTCTCGGCGAATATGAAGAGGCGAATGATATCCCGTTTGTCAAGACCATTGATGTTTGCCGAAAGGTAGTCGCATTCGAGGTGAACGGCTTTCTGTCCTCTCAGGTTGTTTACTACCTCCTCAACTTCAATTTGTCTCCTCGTCAGATTTGGATTTCTCGCACCGGTGAGAGTCTTGATGATGTCTCTGGCAGGATTGGAGGTGACTCGCAACTGAGTGAACACGGAGTCCGTTATGCTCGTGCCCTCGCAGCATTCATTGACTTTAGGCGCGGCATGTGGGAGCTTGCCAGGAAGACCAAGGCAAAATCAAGCCATTTCCCACCCCGGCCTGGTGACAGCACGCCCCCCAACCCCCAGCGTTCTCTCTCAATTGTCGAGAACGACCTCAACTTTTGCGTGTGGTCGTCGATGATGCAGCGCTCCATCCAGACGGTGCAGTTCTTCAACGAAGACAAATACGATGTCAAAGAAATGCGCATGTTGAACGAACTAAATGCCGGTAAGATGGAAGGCATGACGTACGAAGAGATCCGTGAGAAATACCCGGAAGATTACGCCTCACGTCGTCGACAGAAGCTGCACTATCGGTACCCAGGCGTTGGGGGAGAAGGATATCTCGATGTCATCAACCGTCTCCGTGCCGTCATCATCGAAGTCGAACGCATGACCGATCACGTTTTGCTCGTTGGCCACCGGTCTGTTGCAAGGGTCCTGCTGGCGTACTTCCTCGGACTCAAAAGGGAGATTCTAACCGACTTGGATGTGCCTCTTGGGACCATCTATGCTCTCGAACCAGTAAGTCCCCTTTATCTCTCATACCCTCCCCGGTAGAATGTGCTTAAGAGGTCTGATGCAGCTACTAACATCGCATTACCCTTAAAGAAACCGTATGGCGTTGAGTTTAAGGTCTTCCGATACAACCCCGAGAAACAGTGGTTCGATGAGGTTCCCAACTACGAACTGAAGCACGAGACCTACTACTAGTCCTGGCTTCTCCCCTTCTGCGTTCGCCCTTTCTTTCGCGCGGGGTCTTACTTGCCCATAATGTTCGTCCTTTGGCGGTCTTCTTCTCCCTTGCCGTTTCACCACTCAGAAAATACGTTTTAATGCCAGATTTCATTGCCTGTTTGGACTCTCTGTTCCTGAGGAATTCAATATCCAACCCTGTGAGCGCATGGAGTACGGTGCTTGTATCATGTCCTCTTCCTTCCTGCTTCTGTCTTGTTAGCCTCTACTCAGTTTTCCATGTCGGCCTTGTATTCTCACCTCAGTTATCTTTCCTGTCTGTTTTTTTCTTCTAGTAAATCACCCCGTCAAACTGTCTGTATCACTTTCACTCCCGCCTTTCTTTGGGTTTATTGACCCTCGCCCAGCTTTATCCCCCTTTTCGATTTGTTCCCATACCATCATACCCTTTACTTGATATCCTGTTTCCTATTCTCGTTCTCTGTTTTATCCCCCCCTCCCACCCCGCATGGTTCCCGGTGTTGGGTTTTATGGTAAGCTTTTTGGCAAAACTGCTATGAATTATGCGATGCAGGTGGTCAAATACTGGATGAATTCTGGGAGGGGACGCGGTTTGGGATGCTGGGAAACGGAGGGCGTTTTGATTTGGACTGATTAGCATGGGTTCATTTTGCATTGTGATCTGACTGTGTTGGGTTTCTGTGTTGAGCGGGCGTGAAGTATTAATGCTTAATAATGGGATTATTGTAGGAGTATAAGCTATGCGTTTTGTTTTTCTTGTTTGGCTCATTCTTCTGAATCTGCATTTCTTTTGTCCCCATGCGAGATACCTAGGTGAAAATCGCTTGAAGCCTCTAGATAGTTTACCATCCACTTATCATGATTTTCATTTTCATCCAGATTAGCATACACACGTAATTTAGGAAGAAAAAGCGAGTAGACCTTGCTGCACCGTCTTATGGGCGGGCATCCAAAGTAAGCCAGTACAACATCACGCCCAACTCCGCATCAAGGATTTCCAACTTGCTTCACAAATTGCAATACCGGCTCGTCCGCAACACCGGTTCCAAGCGAGACACCTGTTGCAAGTCCCGAGCTGGCACCTTGGACGGGCGGAGGACTGGGACTTGGCCTTGCATTCCAGACCGTGGCATACTGTAAATTTTATATGGCGGTTTTGATTAGCGTCTTGTGCCACTCGATATCAAAATCAGATAATCAAATGGGGTTCATGCAGAAGGGGGCAAACGTGCTCGCGACCAGATGTGTTATTGGTTACCGAGATATCCCATCGGCATTGACTGTCTTGTGTCGCGTGACACAGGAAATCATTGGGTGGTGGGAGGCTAGAAAGGGAAGTATCTATCTGTGCAACACATCGTACGTATGTGCGCAAGGGGAAATGATACGGAAGCGGTCGAGCGGATATAAAGCGCCATGACTGCCGCCAGAGAGACTCACCTTGAACCAAAAATTCAACACCAGCGCTACGGCTAGTCCAAGACAAACTATCAGAGGGCCCGCGATGTTATCGAAATCTCGTCCGCTTCTCTGCCGGATCAACTTTGACCGCCAGATATACATAGACCACCCCCACCCGCCGGCAAATACTGCAAAACATGTATACACAATCGCTAATGCCCGTGCTATGGGGTTCGCTGGGCCGGCGGCGTTATAGAGTCCGAGTGACAGTGCCGCGAGGAGGATGGAGATGTGTTGCCACTTGATAAAGGTGCGTTGATTTGCGAGCCAGACTTTGGCTTCGACACGGACGGGTCCGGCGTCCTTGATCCATGTCCCAGGTGCGTAGACTCCTGGTGGGAGCGGAGCCGCGCGCTGTCGATGAGCGCGGGCGTATCGGGACATAGAGAACCGGGGGAGCTTTGAACGAAGGCCATCAGCTACAGAACTAGGCGCACTCGCCGATTGTTGGGCAGGCGGTTCTCCTGGTTGGGCCCTTGTTTCAACCTCTCCTTGTTCTTCTTCCTCTTCCGGGACATCAGCCGGAATAGGCCTTGGTTCCAGCTTTTGGAGAGTGCGAGGTCTCGTACGTTCTGAAGATTCTTCAGAGGGAAACCTGTTGTTAATCGGCGACCCTACGACAGGCTGGATGATCGGAGTCTTGTTCCCCAAGAAACTTCCTATGGCGATTTGGTCTTCGGCACGTTTTGCTATTTTTTCCTGTTCTTCCTCAAAGGCTGTCTGTGGGTCACGACGGATGTCGGTATCCAGTTCGCTGAGCCAGAATGGGAAGCTATTGATCTGATCTTCAAAGAGCTGAGCGATTCCATGTACGAATTTAGAGAATCGGGGAGCATCCTTAACCAGGTGGGATGACATAAGGTCTGCAAGCCATTCGGCGCTGGCTCTGCGTTGGTTGTCTCCTCTCACTTTGATCTCCAAAAGAGCATGCGGGAACCTGGAGATCTCTGCCGCCTTGATATCGGAGAACGGGAATTCCATTTCATTGTCGTCGATGTCACGGCGGTGCCAGTCATCTGGATTTCGACAGGGCCGTTCTGGATCCAACGCATCTTCCCGTATCAAAGCCAGATCTGTATCTAAAGATATCCGAATACGGTCATCACCCGGAATTTGAAACGCTGTTCGCGTATAGTTTGCTCGAACCATCGGTTGGAGCTGGTTATCCCGGATGAAACCCTGAATCTCCTCGATATCACTCTTCAGGGTATCTATGCGGTTCTGATCCGCATTTTCCTGTCGTTTCATCCTTTCGACAATCTTATCCATTTTATAATTCCCCTGGAGAAATGACTGAATGCGCTTTTGCTTAAGACTGATTCTGACTTCACGGCTGCTTCCTCCTTCGCCCATGACCTTCTTTTCCAGGAATATCTCTGGTTTATCGTTCAGGTTTCCGGTCCAGCGAAGCCGCAGGGAGCCAGCACCTGTTGACCTCTCGATTTTCTGGGTATACAAGTCGAATCTAGGATTGTCAAAATAGAGGGAAGTGATGGTTGGGTCGCCTTGTCCCAGGTCCAGGTCCTTTGACGCATTCGGATTATACAACAAGACCGGCAGGCGGCGAAGGATATAGGTTTTCACTTCCATAATGTTGTCGGCATGAACCCAGAACTTGTGGGAGGTGTAGACATCGTGGCCAAGGCGAACGTCGACACTAGGCATATCTTTCACAAAACTAGGGCTAAAATCCAAGATCTGGCGAACAAACGAATACATTGCGGATAGACGGTATAGGAGCGGGGAGTAATCCTCTGAATTGAAGGGCAGCTGGGACAACCGCACCTGGAGCAACGGTCTGACCTTGTACCGTGCACCTCTCTTTCGATCATGTTTCTTGGCAGCTTTCAAGAAGCCCGTGAAGTTGATGCGGCTAAACTTTTCGAGCTCGCTCAGCTCCTTAGTGATCCCATCCAGCTTCTCCAGGGCCTCCCGTGCAATGGTTTCCTTCTCTTCTTCGCCAATGTGGCTAACGTCGGCGTCAAGAGTCAGCGGCTCCAATTTTGCCTCGCATTCTGACGTCCGGTCCCGAAGCTCCTTATACGTTTGCCTTGAAACTCATTGACTTTATCAAGCTGGACATTTACCAGCTCTTGGACGAAATTCTCCTCGTCCTCCTCAGTCCATTGGGCTTGGTCTCCTTGAACCTTCGCCTCGTGTTCTCGCAGCAACCGCTTCAACTTATGGTACTCGATATAATGTTCCTTCCATGGCGCATAAATTGACGTCTTGAGTGTCTTTCCGAAACGCATGGTGGGTTTGCCGTGCTCAGCTTGAGTCCTGGTGTGCTGTTCGGGGAGGCGTTCGCACGACTCGGTCAATTGATGGCGAATGACAACGTCTTAAGGCGCTGAGGTTGAGCAGGAGGCCTGTCGTCGTCTCCACTGGCAGGGAGTCTTATATCAAAGAAGCAACGAGAGCAACACCGAGCCCTGTAAGGCTTGCAGAGAAGATCAATCGTTGCGGAGCATCACCACCGATTTCTCCTCTCAGGAAGCTGTCTCGAGGGCCCAGCCAATCACAATCCCACGTCTGCTCACGTTATCCAAGGATGTCGTTGCGCCTTCCCTTTTCTAGACTAGCGTGTAGTTAGCCTCTGCTTAGCGTAATTACATCATCGTACTCTATTCCTTGGCATGTTTGAGTGCTTTGTCTTGCATCCAAACAGAGCAAACAAGCAGCAGCTCCCCCGTCAACCAGGCAAAAGATGTCGCTGCGATGGCCGGCGATGCAGCTGCAGCTTGCTTTCCGGTGATAGCTTCATTCGCAAACATGGTGGTCACGCCCAAGCTGTATCCTCGCGCCACAGTCAAGCGAATTGTCAAGGCGCACACGCGGAAGAGCCTGAGCAAAAACGCAGACATTCTGGCAAGTCTTCCGACCCCTTGTGTTTCTAGTACATCGGAGCTCGCTAGCTAATCGAACGGTCTTGGGGGTGCAGATATTCCTAGACTACATGCTCTTCATGCAAGAGTGAGTGATGCCGTTCTCTCTTGGATGCCCCTATCTCATACTGCACTTCATGGCCGAGTGAGATTCTGACAGTACTCTCCGGTTGAAGACTGATGCGAGAAGCTTCCATTCGATCGAAGAAAGCGGGGGAGAAAAATATATCTGCGAAAAACATTCGACGGGTCACCGAGGTATGCCGTTCAGGCGTCCCGTCCGGGAGATTTTACTGCGCCTGGGTACTAAGCCTACCTTGCTTCTAGGGCACGTTACGGAAATTCAAGGGATGAGAAACGAACGAGAGGATGGATAAGACGGAATTGGCGTTTTTGGAGTGCGGATTACAATAGCAAAGCGAGTATAACGGATTTGTATGATACCCTCAGAGAGCAATGGTTGCCGATGTTGTTTTGTATTCCCTCGTAAAGGCTCAATTAGTTATTCATGAATGCTAGATGTCCAACGTGTCCATTTTCAGGGTGTAGATAGATGCAAAATACGCGCCAACTGCCGTCGAGCTGTGCTGGCGATGCGCCGTTTTCCTGCACCTTGACCACTCCACAAACCTCTCGCCTCAAAACCAAACAACCACCTTGACCAGTCCATTCCCTTCCCACCACCAACTTGTTTCTACCTTCGTGAGCATTTAAAACATTTCACTCTTGCATCTCAGAAGTCTTCCTGAGCATATTTATTTGCGATCCGCCTCGCGTGTACCGCTTTTCTCTTTGACCAGACGGTTTCTCCAATCGATCCCACCTCACACGACACAACCCACCTCGCGACCTCCCAGCCATGTCTGCTGCAGCTGTTAGCAATGCACCGCCAGCCGATTCCCAAGGGCTCCAAAAAGAAGCGTGGCAAGACTGAGGCTCCCGCTGCCCCCTCTACCCCTGCACCTCAGGAATCAACCTCTACCGCCGAACCTACCGCCAACGGTGCCTCCTACGAATTCCCCTTTGTTAAAGAACTTCAAAAGTATGCCCCTGTCCCGTTTTAGACCCATTCAATTGATTTGGCTGGGAGTTTACGCGTTACTCATTCTTATTTATTTTGTAGGAGCTTGAGAAACGCGACTAAGAAACTGGTATGGCGCACATCTCCAAGCCCGTCTTAACTCTTTGGAAGCTGACTAGTTTTCGCTTCTCCTTAGAATGCTACAGCCAAGGTGGACGCAATCGTTGCTGAAAACCCTGGAAAGTCCCTCGACGACCTCGTGGCAGCCAAGAAAATCAATGCAGACCAAAAGGCGCAAATTTTGAAGAAACCCGGCCTCCAAGAAACCGTTGCATCCATTGAAGAACAGCTCCTTCAGTTCAAACAGTATGGCGCTTATTACGATGATCGCCTCGCGAAGCAAAAGGACGAGCTCGATAAGGCCCACAAAGAGGAACTGGAGAGTATCAAGCAGAGTATTGTTGCCGAAACCATGCAAGCGGCGGAACAAGACTTTAAAGAGCGTTTGTTGGTGCTCAGTAAATTCTTACGAGCCGCTGCCGCAATGAGACGCAGCGGAGATGAAACTTCAAACGATAGTCGTGCCTTCGAAGGTTCATTATTCCAGGTCTACGGCGGTAGCGAAGAAGCAGTGGACGCAATGACGAAGTTGATCAATGGCGCAGATGAGAAGGTCCCTAGTGTTGAAGGCGACCTACTAGAGGTTGCATGTGAGTGATCTCCAGGAAGTCCAACCATACTGAATGTGATATGCTAACAAACCGTTTAGACTCCAGAGTTAAACAAGCTTCATTGGACTACATGCCTCCCTCAGAAACGTGGACCGAGGAGGCCCAGCAACCCGCAGAGTCAACACCTACAGCCGAGACTTTGCCAGCCAGTGACCCGACCATAACCAATGCTGGAATGACGGAATTGCGCGACCAATCCCTAGCGGAACAAGCTTCGACAACCAACGGCTTCGCACCTCCTACTTCTCACCCGGCAGAGACGGTCCCGGCCCAAACTGTTGTGACCGATGGTTCTGCTAATCCTATGGCACAAGCTGCTTGGGATCCCCAGCCTGATCTGACTAAAACCCAAGTTACTGAACAATGGGTGAATGCTGAGGCCGAAAAGGCCGCTGAAATTCCGGCTTCAACACAAGAAGGTCCGCGCCCTCCCCTTGATTCGACAAATCGTTGGGCTGATGATGTCCCAGTGACACAAGCTACTCCTGCCGAAGGACCGCGTCAAGGTGATGGGTTTGAGCGTGTCTTCCACCATACTAGACAGAACAGCGGGCGAGGCAGAGGCTCCTTCCGCGGTAACCGTGGCGCGAATCCCCATCGCGGTCGAGGAGGACAATTCCGTGGAGACCGTGGCGATTTCCGTGGCCGTGGCCGTGGTCGCGGGGAGTTTAGAGGTGGCCGGGGCCGTGGATCGTTCCATCACCCAGGAGGCGAAGCTACACCCGCGCAGTAGAAGCAAGGTGATTCCGCCAAACTGATACGAGTGAGGAATCGAACAATTTAGCTGCTCGTGAAGTGACGATTCCGATATCTGCCTGGTTACGAATATTGTCCTCCATGCGCCCCTTCTAGCTGTTGCTCTGCTTCTATGGCCTTGCGATTGCATTTTATTCGACTATTATCTCCATCGCCCCATCCCTACAGCCTCTTGCTCGCTCTTTAATACTTCGATCTCGCATGACCACAAATCAATGCAACCATCTGAATTCGCATTTGCAAAAGCAAAATTACACGGGAATTAAAAGGGCTTTTATGACCATTTAGCGTGCATTCAGTTCTGCTCTGCCTTATTCCTATTCCCTATTTCCTAAAGATTTTCTCGCCTTTTTCCTCTCATCGAGGGATTTGGATTGGCTTTTTTTTCTTCGTGACAAAGCTTTCTCTTCTCCCGCTCTAAATGTATTTTAAATGACCTAGCAATCGGGGCGGATATGGCATGGGGCGAAGGAGGTAGTTACTGGGTACTTTGCATCGCGGTGCATCCATGGCAATGGCACTGGGAGTAGCCTGGTTAGTCAATGTGAATTATTCAGGCATCATGATTCTCAAACCGTAGGCATTTGTTAGAAGCTGAATATCTGTAATATCTGGCTTGTGGCGTTTCGCCGGCTGTGCCTGTTGGGCCTAACAGGTCAGCCGCTGATCCTCACGGACGAGCTCAGGAGCTGACGTTTCGAACCGCTGGGGCTGTCTCAGTCTCAGAAGAGCTTCGAAACTCCAACAAACGCCGTCCAGCTTTGTAACTTATAAAGGCAATCAGTTTCCCTTTCAGCCGGGCGAGCTCTGCGTGCAATGCGACTAAAGCACGAGTTCTTCTGGATTCTCTCATTTCGAGCATAATGGCGACCACGACCATATCCTCGCCACAGCGGAAGCGCATTCTGAAAGTGCTATTTGTCTCTCTTCTTCTAGACCTGGTAAGTTTCGGAACAGCCCTTTTACCTTTCCCAAGTCGTCGTGCTAACTAGGTTGAAAGATATCCTTCACCTTCATCCTGCCTCTCTATCCCTCCCTCATCAGCTTCTACCTCCAACGCGATCCTTCGCCCACGTCTCTCCTGAACCGGATCCTTCACTACCTAAACGCCTACAAGAATGCCTTTGCGAGGCCCATCGATTCCAAGTATGACGTGGTCCTCCTGGGCGGAGCTCTCGGCTCTCTCTTTTCCTTCCTTCAAGCCATCGCAGCACCGTTTATCGGGTACATTTCTGACAAGAAAGGGCGCCGGACCGCTCTGCTCTGGTCGATGATGGGTAATATCGCCAGCGTTGCTTTGTGGGTCGCCGCGACGGATTTCAGGACGTTTCTCGGGAGTCGAATCGTCGGTGGGCTGAGTGAGGGAAATGTGCAGATTGCGAATGCGATTGCTACGGATATCAGTGATGAGAGTCAGAGGGGGGGCACGATGGCGCTGGTTGGAGCTTGCTTCAGCATCGCCTTTACGTTTGGGCCGGCAATTGGGGCGGCGTTGGCGAATGTTACGGGGGTCGCGGAGAATCCGTTTGGTGTTGCGGCGGGATGTTCGCTTCTCCTGATCCTGATAGAGACGGTTTATATTTATGTCTACTTGCCAGAAACGCATCCACGGTATTCGAGGTTGGCGGAGGACCAGCCCTCTACGGAGAAACGGACGGCAGCACAGGTTTCCGAGCAACCCCAGGAAGACGACAAAAAGCCAGCGTCAAGTCCACCCCGAAAGCACACAAACAACCCATCCCTCCTTAACATAACGCACTTTCTCTTCCTCCTCCCTTTCTCCGGCCTCGAATACTCTCTACCCTTCCTCACCGCAACACTCTACTCCCAAATCTCGCCCTCTCACTCAACCACAAGCCCCTCGGCCCTAAACGGCCGCCTCCTTTCCGTCATGGGCCTCCTCTCCTCTATCCTCCAAGGCTCAATAATCCGCCGCCTCCCACCCCTGCTCACCATCCGCATTGGCGTGCTAGCATGCACGCTTTCCTTTTTCTTCCTGGCGCGTATATCTACTCTTTCCGGGCTGTACGCCGCCAGTTGCTTGCTGGCTGTGACCAGCGCCACGGTGGTCACTGGGCTGAATAGCCTGGGTAGCCTCGAGGCCGGTGAGGGCGAGAGAGGGGTGTTCTTGGGCCGGCTGAGGAGTTGGGGACAGGCGGGAAGAGCGACGGGGCCTATACTATTCTGCACCCTGTTTTGGTGGGGCGGTAGGGAGGTCGCATATAATGTTGGCTGTGCGGCCATGATGGGTGTTTGCGCGATCGTGTTTGGGGCATTGAGGTCGCCGGTGCGCCCGAAAGTGGCCAAAAAGTGATATTTCTCGGGTTGTATGACCATCAAATATAGCATTTCGAAGGGGCACATATGGTGTAAGTTGGTTCTAGGTTGGCATAATCTGCTCTGTCTATTTGGCTTGATTCTGGAGTGAATAGAGGAATTCCGGTGCTTGTGTTTATCCATACATAGAGAAGTTCGCGCCCACTGTTGGGCAACAATACCCTTACTAGAATAGCAAAACTGTGCTCAAAAGGCCTTTTTTTCAGTGTGTTCTTCATAACCGTATAGACTACCCCGGGTAACTGTCTTGGTATCTTTGGCTTTTTCAACTCTTACCTAGAGGATATCAAATTTGTATAAATAACTATCCAGAGTATCAACATTTCCTTTTTCTGCCTCTAAGACTAGAGTCAAAGAAAAGACGGAGGAGAGAGGAGCCACGCCTTGATAACCATCAAATTTAACCGCCGCAAATGTTGTTACAATTGTTCTTCCTCCAAGATAAACTCCACAATCACAAAACCTAAGAATATCGTGTCTGCAAAAAGAGATCGCTTGCACTTTAGGGGACAGCTTCAGGTCGACCAGCATCTCTTGTCCTCACACAATGCGCACTCACTAGGAACCCGGTCATCAGAGAGCCCTGACCCAGCTGCCCTAAACCTCAACTGATCGCATTCACCCGCTCGAGATCCCACCGCAAGCGCTGGCGCAGGATTCGACGGCTCTCTTGAGCCCCATCTCGCTTTCCCAAGCAGCCAGTCCGTCAGGGTAACCACTTTGGCAGTTCGATCCCATCCGGAATTCTCATCCGCATGCTCAATAGTATGCGAGGAAACCCGGCCTTCTTCGTCAAACGAGAATATAAACAACCCCGTAAACTGCTCTTCCTTTCCTAGCTTGAATATTGGCGCGTCGCCACCAAGCAATGCGCTTAAGCCCCTATTCGTTCCATTCGACGCGGAGGATGCTGACGCTGCACTGTTGCCTGCTCCTTTGATCCCGCCGCTAGACCCGCTCGATGCATAGTCCCCTGTCCCAACTCTCTTACCCGACCCGGATGAGGGGTTTGGCGTGCCGCCTTCAGTTACCCAGCGCACAACCAGCTTCTCATCCCCGTTGGAGTCTTCACTGTTGAAATCACTCATGACGCCGCCGCGAACCATGCGCTCGCTCATTATCTGTAGTCGCACGTTCCCAACAATCGGAACACTTCCCCATGCCACCGGAGCTGTCCAGAGCGCCGCTCTATACGCCACTCTGCCCTTGACGGTGGGCAGATGGGGATGCGTGGACGGGAAGAGGTGGAGCGTGATATTCGGAGAAAGAATTTCCTGCGGAACCGGGTTAACAAGTAAAGTAGGGAGGTGAGTAGTGAGTATTCGAAGAGCTAAAAGACTGAGGAGTTAGCGATCTTTCGGGAATCTTTGTTACGCCAGGCTTGCGACAGTCTGATCACCACTCACTCTTCCCCAGCTTAAGTATCCTCTCATCAACCGGCTTGTGGCCTTCAACACGTTCATCTCGTCCATTCAAAGCTCTCGCATCGCTGCGGGATATTAACGCCGGTCGTGAGGAGGTAAACCATAGCTCCGACCTAGGCGCTTGCTCACGCCGCAGACGGGCTACGGAACGCTGCGATATCGACGGATATGGCGGGGTCGTGTCCTGGCTTTGCGCCCGCTGCAAAGGAGACGGAGCTGCAGGGATTGTCGAGGATGAATAGCGCCGCAGAAGACTGGCTGTGGAAACTCTGGGGGGCGCTGAGATGGCTGATGGTCCGATGAGGAGCTTTGGCATTGTGCAAGGGCAGGAAAGTCACGGTGCTTTGAGCGTATGGGCAGCTAAAACACGGGCATTCCACTCCATGAATTGGCTTGAGTGCTGCAAGGGAGAGTGTGCTCCCGTCCGTGTCGATACAGAGCTCAGAGTCGCCTTCCAGCTGGTGAGAAACTTTCAAGACGCCAAGATCGAGACAGATGACGTCCGCCCAGCAATACAACGATATAGATAGCAATATGTCTATGCAAATGGCAATTCAATCCATGTATATGCCTCCAGAATCTAATGACAATCTACGCTGAAAGATTGGAAGCCGCAAACACATCATGCAAGATCGTCATTGTCATCCTCGCCCATAAGCCGTTTCTCAGCCAGCTTCCTGATCCGTTCGTCCAGGATGGATCGATCATATCTCTGTGCAATCTTACTCGCAGCCTCCAACATCTTCCCTGTCCGATCCCCTAGCAGAGTAACAAGCTCATAAGCTTTCATGCCTTTCTCCTCCCCTTCCCGGCATTCGACCGCCAGCATCTGCAGGATGATCTTATCAACTTCAATATCCTTCCTTCTTTGTTCTGTGCTTTGCAGCGACGTGGCTTCTTCAGCCTCGATACAGTCTTCCAACAGGCTGGATTCGAGGCTTGTTCTGACGTATGATTCTTGAAGTTTGCGGCTGGCATCTCGGCCCGTGGATCCGTCCATATCAGCGTCGCCGTCTTCATCGTTCGCAGGCGCCTTGCGCGTTGATGAAATGGGTATGTTAAACTCGAATTGTGTGAGCAGTGGCCGAGGGAAGTACGGGTATCGGTCCCCTCCTTTCAAGATGATGCAGTGGAAAGCATCATCGGCCACTGCAACGGGCCAATAAGTTTCTTGTTTCTTACCAGACGCAACGCGGTCAAGTTGTTTAGTATCCAGGAGTGGCACCCATCTAGCCTGGCCTGGTTTGCGCCAATGTTGCAAGACCAACAACACTCCAGATGAATCATAAATACATGGATCCTAGTAAGTCAGCTCACAGAATGAAAACCAGAGATGGTAAATTTCACCTACCCCTTGGTCCGAGAAGAAAACGCTGCGAAGTTCCAGCCCTTCCGTCAAGGCAACCGTATCTTCATTCTGGCAGATCTGATCCTTTCGCACATTTTCTATCGAATATGTCAATTTTGTGATCCCATCACCGCCTATCGGACCGTTGCCAATAGTCAAGACATAGTCCCGCCATGCAGCGCAGGTAACAGTTTGACTCTTTTGTCTATAGACACGATAAGGCGTTCCAAATAAGGTGTAAACCCGGACGTAATCTGTCGAAGTGCTTACGACCACATACGAACTGCTTAATGCGATCGCTATAAGGCTTTAGCACATGGAGGAAAAGGAGTGCTTGTGTGTCCTTACCTGTGATGTGCTCGCCTTCAGGGAGCTCTGTCCTCCAATCGGCCCTTGTGGTCCACATCTCATGTGGCCGATAGAAGATCACGGCGGGATTCTTGTCGAGAGGCTGGCAAGCGAACAGGGTCCCTTTTTCATCTATTTCTCGTTAGCCTGCCTATGCTTCGAGTCCACGTAGCTGGTTTTACACACTTAAACAGGCCTTATCATATAAAAATGGGTCGGTAAAGTGGAAATCGCGATATTGTTCTCGGTCATAAAACTCAACGGTGACCGTGTTGTGGGTTTCTTGGTTCACGCTCCATACAAATCCGACGAGATTAAGACCTAACAGTGCCCTGTTAGCAGGAGATACGGACGGGAGAGAGAGCAGACTTGTATATTGAAAGACTTACAAAGATATCTCCTGCCACCACGCCACGGCGTGCTCCCTGGCTGAAAGGCCTCTTGCTTATGTGGCCGCCACGATGCCCCGATTCTTCTCTTACCATCATGGCCATATGGATTCGCCAAATGGTCATTTGTACGCTTGCCATAAGCGTTAACTCCTTCGGTATAACCAGCGCCGTCGTCGTCCTCCACAAAATCGTCATCTTCATCCATAGGACCAAGGATGTCGTCCAGAGAATCAGGAGTGCCTTGCCTAATCTGCCTCCCGCTGTGTGCTCCATTTGTCCCATTCGAAATTATTCTGTTCGGAAGCGTGGTTGTAACGTCAACGCCAGTAGAAAGCAAAGGGGCAACTTCCAAAATCTTCTCGAGGAGCCGTTGATATTCTGACGGTACAAAATTTGCATAAATGTAGAGCTCCCCATCTGACGTAGTAAATGACAGTTCATTATCCACAGGATGCCATGCAAGATTGATAACGTTTGAAAACTCGTATTTCCGAAGAATGTTCTGAGTGCGAGTTTCCCAGAGGACAATATACCCATCTGCACCGGCACTCGCTAGCAGCGCGCCATTCGGAGACCAAGCAAGGGCCGTGATGTCTGCAGTGTGGCCGTTGGCAAACTTCTTCTGCGTCGTCCAATCTCTGCTAGACACCACGACGATGTCCTTGGTAGCTCCCACAGCTGCAAAAGCGGTCCCATCGGGGTGCCATGCAGCCTGTGAAGTGCCTTCATCCTCAGTCTCAAGCCTCTGAATCACACCATCGATCTTTTTAACCAGCGTAGGTTCCGTTTCAATAAAAGAATAAACGTAGATAACTCCATCCGAGCAGGAAGCGGTAACATATCTCCCGCTGGGATCGAACGTAACGTGCTTAACCCCCTTCGTCTGGTCTCGCAAGTATTTAACATGGCTCATGTCTTCTATATTGACAATTTTGACGGTAAGGTCGCTAGAAAAATGCCCTGTCTTAGCACGAAATCCTTCCGAATGACTCCGATTTTGTTCACTTACTCGCTAGCAACGGCTATCCAGTCCTTGTCTTTCGAAATTGCCAGATCCCGCACGGGCAACGAGCATCGGACAAGCATCTTGTCCATTTGCCCGTCCGGCAAGCCATATTGCCAAACCGTTCCATCTTCTGCGCCCATGATAAACGAGTCGTTCTAAACCCCGCGCATTAGAAACGTATTCCACCATCTCTTGGAAAGCCTTTCTTTGTACAAAGATATAAACATACTAGCGCAGCAATAGCCAAATGGCCTTCCACGCCCTCGTCAATGGTTTTCGGTTCGCCATCTTCGCCAATCGTGTATATTCGGATCGCCGAGTTCGAACCGCCTGTGACGACTTTGTGTCCGCGGGGTGTGTATGCTAGTACCGTTGTTCCAGGTGTGTCTAAAGTCCGCGATCAGAGATAAGTTAGTGAACACGACCATATATGCAGCCTAGATTTTATGACTGTTTTAGAGCTGTCTTACGGGCTGGTCTGCCCCTTGGGGCGGCTTCCACCATTTGCGTAAGTTAACCGATTCCACCGATTTTTAGCAAAATTCAAGTAGAATGCTGCAAAGACCGACAAGTTATAGACGGGGTCTTTATCTTCCTTGGATATTTCATAGCTGAGCGAGCATTGGTCTGATGATATTTGGTCGTCCTCTTTAAATGGGCCAACGCGTTCGCGCGTCAACACGCGTCGGAACTCAAGGCAACTAACGTTTATTTAGTGTCACCCCTGTAACTAACCATCTATCAATTTGTGTTATCACAGCTACAAAGCAGTTTGTTGGAAAAGAAATATCAGCCTAGAGCTACGGATACTACCCAGCTCCGTACACAAAACGTATCATTTTGTGTTTAGTCTACACCCTCAGCTTCATCCTCACTTTAATATCTTTCCGAGGTACACAGGTCGCACTCCCATCCGTTGGGCGCGGGACTTTCCATGCCTTACCATCGGCCTGCTCAATGTCCCACATTGTGAGAAAGGCAGCAGTAAAAATCAATGCTTGTCGCTCCGCAAACTCGGGGCTGTAGCTAAGAATTGTGCTTCCCTCGCGCGGCCAAACATCACGCATCTTTTGAGATATCGACTCATCATCCGCAATGAGCTTCTCGTCTTCAAGGGATAGATCTTCGTCAGACACATCCGACGTTTCTTCCGACTTCTCAGGTAAAAATCTCCATGGCCGGAAATCTTCCGGATCGGGGAAGGATTTGGGGTCCATGTTATGCATAAAATGTGGAACGGCAACATAACTACCCGCGTCGCATTTATAAGTGTTCGGGCGGCTTGTGGCGACTGTAGTGGTTGCGGTGGGTTCCGATAAGGTGATATCGTTTATTAACTGTCGATAGCTTAGCGGTGTGGCATAGACGCGAATGCTTTCATAATAAGTGGCTTTCAGTAATGGGCAAGCAGAAACAAGGGCAGCAGCGTCTATGTGCAGACGAGGCGGTTCCGGTATACTGAAACCGGATTCACCCCAATCCGAGCGAGTCACTTTCGAATGAGGTTTTATTTCCTCCATTATCTCTTGCTTTAACTGCTTGTCCAAGAGAATGTGTACCAGATTCCAGAAAATCATAGTATTGGTAGTCATATTCATGGCCCAGAAGAAAGCCAGGTGTTCGCAGGCGGCTTGTTCCGCTGTATAGCCCGCGTCGGTTAGAGCCCGTGAACGAGCTTTTATGACTTCAGACACGTCGTCCATGTCCCGCCAGTCAAATCCAGCGTCTACACCAGTTTCTGAAGCCGCAAGCCCATTGTGAAACGATTTCAAGGCAAGTAATAAACGGCGACGAGCCGCATATGCCGTCACAAGTCCCGGAAAAGGAACCCAGCGTGGGATACCTAACAATACCGCGTTAAATCGACTGTCAAAAGCCCACAGCTCATTGAGAGCGTACGGAAAGGTCTCTGTGAATGCTGTGCCCATGATGACTGTGGTGGATATCATCCCAACAAAATTTCGTACCAGGCTGAATAAGCCAACTTCGCAAACCGGTCCGCCGTCTTCCTGCTTGTAATATACATCGCTCAATCTCTCCCAAGTCGACTGGTCAACAACGCTTGGGGAGAATGATAAAAGGTTTGGCATAGCCTTCTGGACTTCGCGTACAAGGCTTGACGAAACATCTGTCAGCCATGGATCCTTGCTTAGGAACTGAATTGGCCCAGAGTCCGCGTGAAAACTGGCACGGTTAAAAGCTCTGGTGCTGCGCCTTGCACCAAACGCATTCTCCATGATGTATCTCGTTGCAGGCTCAGAAGAAAGGGATGATGAGTGTTCCAACAATGCTGTTGCAAGAGACGGGCTGGTTACAATATTGTGAGCTCTTCCTCGGATATGGAGACCGACGATTGGCTCCTTGCTGGCCTTCCTGCTGAGCGTTAGCCGCAAAAAGCCAGTATTAGGAGTTGAATTTAGACAACTACATACCCTACGTTCCAAAATAGCTTTCGCCGCCGAAACCCCAAGGACAGCCCGTGTCCCAAATATGGCAGCCAGTACGGCACTCCCCGCACCGAGATTGCTCCATCTGGATATCTCTTGTTAAACAAACATGTAACCCCGGTGATTATTCTGGTCAAAACGCAAACTGCGAAAAAAAATACAATGATAAAAGCTGGGGATATGTCTGATACAAGGTCCGTAACGGATTGAATGATGTGAAGCGGAGCGGACTCAGGTTGCTCTTCCATAGTCGAGAAATCTGTATGGGATCGACTTTTGAAGCGAAGCAGAATATCTTCTTCTTACGCCGCAGTCGAGTTTAGATGGTGTGCTGGACATCCAGCTACAGAGATATCCCCCCTGAAAACCAAAAGGTAGACGCAGGCCACGACGGGGTCAACTAAGGCTTGTACAAGAAAGGTTTGAAGAATAGCCAGCCGCACCTAACGATGAATGTACAAAATAGAGGGAAAAAAGCCTGAACTTGAAGATTTCGTCTGCTGTGAAGAATAGACTAAACGGTGGAATCGCAGTTTCAGAGCTGAGATGGCTGATTATCTAAAATGCCAAGAGATATCACGTGCAAGTCTAGTTTCGTCCGATATCTTTCAGGGGTATATATATAAAAGTACACAGATGGCACAACCAAGGCTGACACTATTATTTACACGCCGACAATCACATTTTGGATTGTAGGATCTTCTTCAGCCCAGCACTTTCCTGCTCATACCTCTCAATGTTCGCATGGCTGTTTTCCAGCTTGGTAAGCAGCCACCGAACTCGAGGTCTAATTTCCTTGGGCTCCTTTTCCAACGAGCCCAGTACTTGCAATTCTCCTTCGTACTTGGTGATGTTTGCGTTTTCCATCGCTATTTGCTGCCCAAGTGTACGCAGCCCCAGCCGACACCGGAGCACATCATCTTCAACCAATCGCTTAAAGGCAGCTGCAAACACAGGCCTGCCTGGCTTAATGGTTGAAGGGCGACCGTTGAGTGTCGTTACGGAGATTAGCTCCGCCTGCTCAAGGGCGCGGATCGTGTTCTCCCCGTTCGTCTTGAACATGTCAGAGAACAATGCCTGGCTGTAAAGCACACTGTCGTTTTCGGCTTCCGCAAGATTGCGGATCAAATACCAGGCTTGTTCCGGTGACCAATTTCGAACCGCATTATCAACATCAGCGATGTACATTTTCAGAATTTCAGCAGCGGATTGATCAACAATGTCGTTGACGGCGGCTGCAGTGGGAATTAGCATTTTATCATTTACGAGCGCACAATAGTTGCCGCTGCTCACCTTCTGGGCTTTCTCCTCTGCTGATCATCCTTGCAAAAAATTCCAGATCTGATAGCCGGCCACCCAAAGTTTGAATACATTTTTCAAGCTCGTTCATATGACCGCCCTCTAAGGTTTCTAGTTGAACCTTGGTCTTATGGCCGTCATTGCTCCTATCAGTGTGGAGGTGATCGAGAACAAATTGTTTGGCAACCTCGGGTGTGCAATCTCCTAGTTGAATTTCGTGAAATACTTGATTCGGCAGCGCTCGACTGAGTGTTTTGGAGTACGAGATATCGCCAGTCAAAAAAATGACACGTGCAATGTTGGAGACCGTAAGCCCTGCGGCCCAATCCGAAAGTTTATTGTATATCATCTGGTTGTCGTTGGCTTTGTGTAGGAAGTTGTCAATAACAACAACTGGCCTGCACTCGGGGTGTCTTTCGAGGAACTCGTCGTCCGTCATATCGGCATCTACTTCATTCATCTTTTTCTTTTCCAGAGCTACCTTTTTCAACGCATTGGCAGTATTCTGGAGAATATGCCCTAACTGCGAATCGAGAGTCTCCGAAAGGCCAGCATTTGCGCCTAGTGTTTGCGTTGCTACGTCGATGAGGCTGCTGATGCTATTCATCCACGAAAACACCGGCCGATAGCCAACTTCTGCCGCAGCGGCGTTTATAGTTGCGCTGTCGCCTCGTGCTTCTTGGATCGGCTTGCAGTCAATTACTAATCTGTGCTTGTAACCCTTCAATACTTCATCGAGTACAAGTTCCCTTTTTCCCGAACCTCTAGGGCCCTGCACGATCGTGAACGTATTTGTAGCTTCGATCAACCAGTTTTGCAGTTGTTGGATGTCGCCTTTGCGATCTTCCCATATCGCCTGTAAGCCACCAGAATCCGAGCGCTGTCTTTGACGGAAAGAGAACATATCGTTGGCCTTGCTTGCCTGTCGTTGGACCCATAACCACATCCTGCTGTTATGAACGTCAAGAGGCGGCGCAATCCGGATTTTGATGAAGAAAGTTCGGATGGGATCGAATATAATAACGGTGAGAGTGGCGAGGAGCGCAGCTATAATGGGTATCACGATTCTCGGGTGATTGACTATCCAGTCTCTTATTAGATGGGGTTTTATTTTCTGCTCGTATGACATCTTTAAGAGCGTGCCCGCACTTCCTCCACCTTCAGCTGCAGAAACTTTGTATCCGTGCAGACAGTTCTTCGCCATAACAGCATAACCAGTGCTCCTAAAATCGAGAAGCGCATACCTAGGTTGGACTTTTGAATCAGACGGCTGTGGGATAATATCTGCCAACTTGCCATAACGACGGGTCAACGAGTAAAGTAGTTCCGGAGTCAATTCCGCCGGTGATGTCCCCGAGGCCGTAGGAAGAAATTCCACTTTAACCCTTGAACTAGGAAATCTCTGGAGGTCTTCAAGCCAGGGATGTCCACGAACCATCGCAGCCTTTACAGATCTGAAAGGGCTGAACCATGGTTTGATCGGATTCTGCTCAAGATACGCGGTTATTGATTTTGAGACTCCCTCCTTGTCCATGTTGGGCGGGTGCGAAAGTTTAACGAAGACGCCGCCTTCTGAATAGCGGGGAATTACTTGTCCAATCCTTTCCCGCAATTCCAAGGGAAATGCGTGTTCAATAGTATTCAATGGGCTTGCGCCAGTAATCCGTTTTATGAAAGCTCCAACGCGCTTTAGCATCGAGGGCACTGGACCCCGGTATTCGAGACGCGACGGCGAGAAGACCGTAACGGGCAGCATATCTTGCTTATGGTTAGCTCTTTGACCGTCCCGTGAAGGGGCGCTGGAACCTACTATCTAGGTAGAACACAGACTCATTGGGCGCTGTGCTTATATGGCCAGTTTCATCAGCCTTTGAGTAAGTGGCCGTGCATCTTCCCAGCACCCGCTGCTGAAGAAATGGAGGCCGGGCGGATTGGAAACCCCCGCCAGAGAAATGAGCGGGGGATTTCCAGCCCTGTCCCACACATGTCCTTCCCGTAAATCTGATCATTGTTCCCCCGTAGACTCCATTGCATTCCGTGCGAAAGGAGAGCAGATTCAATCAGGGCGTTTTCAAGTGCGTTGCGGAGTTGCTTGGAGCCGATGACGTCGTGAGGCTGGTGTTTTCTATTGCTACGCTAGTACGAAGAATACCACCGCAATACGTCAAAATTTCAAGCGGCTTCAAATCATCTCGAGCGGCTCATCTCACGGCGACCACCACTTCCCGCTCATTGCAAGCCCACGCAATTCAAGCCAAAATGGGGTGGTGGTGGAGCTCATCAGGTCAATCCCAACAGCCCTCGCAAGCTTCCGCTCCGGACAACAAGCACGATTCACTCCCGCGCCAGGCGGAAGACCTTCCACCTGCAGCACCTCCGCCGCAACCACGGCGACCAGTAACCCGCGATGAGCTGGCGGACGCCGAACTCCAAGCATTCCTCTCCGGAATGAAAGCCCCCAACGAACCCAGCCAGCCTTCACAGTCACAAACCCCGCCCTCCTCCTCCTCCTCCTCCTCCTCCTCCTCCTCCCCCAGCCCAGCACCCGCCCTTCCACCATCGTCCATAAACCCCGACGCCCTCTACCCATCCACCATGTCCTGCCGCGACGCCTTCGACTACGCCTTCTTCTGCCAATCCTTCGGAGGCCAGTGGGTAAACTACTACCGATTCGGCGAGCTGCGTGACTGCAGCCAACACTGGTCGGATTTCTGGTTCTGCATGCGCACAAAGTCGTACTCCTCGGAGGACCGGGCGCGAATGGTTGTGGATTATAATCGGAAAAAGGCCTCGAGGTGGAAGACGGGGCCGACAAGCCAGGATGTATGGGATATCAGAACTGAGCCGGTCAAAGGGGCGTTTGAAGGGGATTTTGCGGCGCTGGAGAGGGAGATGAAGCTCGCGGAGCAGAGGAATGATGAGCAGAAGAGCGAAATGAAGGTCACTGGAGTTGCATGATTTGGCGATTCATGGATTCTACATACAGTGTTATGTTTGTGGCAATTACTCTTTGATGGCTGGTCGCCCCCCTTATACTCGGATATGGGATGGATATCCAACTACTGTACAATATGGTGTTATCAGGGCCTTTGATTCTGGTCTGCGATAGAACGTTACCCCTGCTTGCAATTTTTGAATATCATAAAGTCCACTAAATCCATAATTGGGGTTATAGAAGGTAAAATGGATTCATTCCCAGAGGGGAAATAAGGTATTCGTATTGTTCAAATAGCGTATTCGGGAAATTGGACTACCAACGAATATATCATGAATCTTTCGGTTCCATGTCATTGATACAAACTCTCATATCATAACAGGCTCTAAATCCAAAGAAGATAAGGCGTCGCCCCGGTATCAAAACAACGGCATCTCCAGAGTCTCAGTGCATAATAGCCGCCACAACCAAACCTTGCCGGGCGCATAGTAGTACAATTCATGAATTAGGAAAACATCGAGTGGAATGGTATATGCTTCATTGCCAGGAAATTGAACGAAAGACCAAAATCGGCTTTTGACAGAAATATCCGCTGGCTTTTAATCACAAGAAGGTATCTCGGAATTACAGAAAAACAAAATCGCTATCGGAATAAATTCGTTGAAAATATTGCACATAAGGGTAGATTGTCGAGCAGACATGGCTGGATTCAAGCGCTTAATTCTTTCTAAGCGGCAACCGCTTGAACTTGAGTTTGAGGAGTTTTCGGCACAGAGTCAATAGCAGCGCGGCGCACGATGCCTCCAGTAATTGGAAGATGAGAAGATGTGCCCATGAGGTAAGAATCGACTTCTCGGGCCGTTTGACGACCTTCGTTAATACCCCTAAATTGAATTGTAAGCTCAAGCCATTAGATCGGCGAGTATAGGAAAACGGTTGCTAAACTTACCAAACGATCAGTGACTGGCCGCGTCGGCAATCTCCCGCAGCAAATACACCAGGGATGTTGGTGGCATAGTGGCCAGGAGCCGTTTTTATATTTTTCCGGGCATCCAGTTCGATTCTGTCGCCCAGCACACGGTCCTCAGGGCCCAGGAAACCCATTGAAAGCAGGACAAGATCTGCCGGGAAGAATTGCTCGCTTCCTTCAACTGTCTTCATATCCCAACCTCCGGAGTTACTTTTGGCCCATTCGACCCGGGTGATATTGATTCCTTTGACATTTCCATCCTCATCACCGACGAATTCTTTCGACATTACGCAGTATTCGCGGGGATCCTTGCCGAAGTGCGCTTTCACCTCATTATGGCCGTAGTCCACACGGTAGACGCGTGGCCACTGAGGCCAAGGGTTGTCACTGGCACGCTCCGCAGGAGGTTGAGGAAGAAGCTCGAAATTGGTGACCGATTTGGCTCCATGACGAACGGAGGTGCCAATACAGTCATTGCCGGTATCGCCGCCTCCGATAACGATAACGTCCTTTTCCTTAGCTGAAATGTATGCGCCATCAGCTAGCTCAGAGTCAAGTAGAGATTTGGTATTCTTATGGAGGAATTCCATTGCGAAGTGAATACCTTTCAGCTCACGGTTCGGAATCTTAAGGTCTCTGGCAACCGTCGCACCGGTAGCGATAACGACAGCATCGTTTTGCTTCTGTAGAGACTCCAAAGTCACGTCGCAATCTGGTCCAACAGCCGTACCTGCAATAAATTTGATCCCTTCGGCAGCCATGAAATCAACCCGCCTCTGAACGATCCTCTTATCAAGTTTCATGTTCGGGATACCGTACATCAGAAGGCCGCCGATACGATCAGCACGTTCATAGACGACAGCACTGTGACCAGCGCGGTTAAGTTGATCGGCTACAGCAAGGCCTGCGGGACCAGAGCCAATAATCGCAACCGTCTTACCAGTACGGTTTGGTGGGGGTTTGGGGACCATCCAGCCCATCTCAAATCCTCGATCGATTATAGCACATTCGATCGACTTGATACCGACGGGGTCGTCATTGATACCAAGGACACAGGCACCTTCGCAAGGAGCAGGGCAAACACGGCCTGTGAACTCAGGGAAATTGTTGGTCATGAGCAAACGATTTAAGGCATCCTGCCATTGATTCTGGAAAACAAGTTCGTTCCACTTCGGAATGATATTGGAGATAGGACAACCAGTATCGGATTGACAGAATGGAACACCACAGTCCATGCAACGGGCGGACTGGTATTTAAGTTCATCGTCATTCAAACGCTGCGACAGTTCAGCCCAATCCCGTGTCCGAGACTTGGAGCTACGGTACTTCTCATTGCGGCGGTGATATTTCATGAAGCCTTTAGTTTTATCTAGGATCAAGGCTGTGCGCTTCTTTTCCGCTTTCGTGTCGGTGATGCTATCTTCGATGTCAAGAATTTCACTCTTCTTCGCTGCTTCCCGGTGCTCGTGTTCTAACTTTTCCTTTGCAGCATGATCTGGAGACTTCAAAGGCGTGAACCCAACCCTCTTGGCTGTAGCCTTTTTAGCCGCTTCCTCATCTAGAACTCGCTTGTAGTCAGTAGGCAGAACCTTGACAAAGTGGGACAGCGCCTTGGTGAAATCCACAAGAATGCGAGTAGAGATTTCCGAGCCGGTGTAGTGGTGGTGGTCTTCGATGAGCCCGCGAACGAACGCAATTTCGCTCGGCTCTTCAATCCCAGATAGCTCAACCATTTCCATATTAACCTTGGAGTGGAAATCACCACTCATATCCAGCACATAGGCGATACCGCCGGACATACCAGCGGCAAAGTTACGACCAGTAGGGCCCAAAATGAGGACCCGGCCACCCGTCATATACTCACATCCGTGATCTCCAACGCCTTCGACAACCGCAGTGGCGCCAGAGTTACGGACAGCAAAACGCTCGGCCGCAACACCACGGAAGTAACAGCTGCCACCGGTCGCACCATATAAACAAACGTTTCCAACGATGATATTCTCTTCGGCTTTGAAGACTGCACCGCGAGGAGGGTAGACGATGAGACGACCGCCAGACAGGCCTTTGCCGACGTAATCATTCGCATCACCTTCAAGCTCCAATGTGATACCGGGAGCGAGGTAAGCGCCAAAGGATTGGCCAGCAGAGCCCTTTATATTTGCGTGTATTGTATCCTGTGGGAGACCAGCATCCCCATAACGCTTACTCACGTGGTATGAAAGTGTAGCGCCCATAGCCCGATCCGTGTTAACGATATCGCATTCGACCCGGCAAGGAAGGCCTTTTTCCAGCGCGAGCTCAGCCTCTGAAATGAGCTTATTGTCCAAGCGGACATGAAGACGGTGATCTTGTTTCCGAACATTGTACGTTGCCACGCCTGGACGAAGGGAGTGGGCAGGCGTAAGAATAAGGGATAGATCGATATTTTCTAGTTTAGGAGATGGCAAATCATCTCTGATTCTAAGAAGTTCTGCACGGCCGACCATCTCGTTGATAGTTCGCATACCCAGTTTAGCCATGATTGCCCGGAGTTCATTGGCCACATAGTAAAAAAAGTTGATGACATGTTCAGGTGTGCCTTCAAATTTCTCTCTCAATACGGGATCCTGAGTTGCGATTCCAACAGGACAGGTGCCAAGATGACACTTGCGCATCATGATACAGCCCATAGCAATCAAAGGCGTTGTTGCAAAACCCCATTCCTCAGCTCCAAGTAAACACGCGATGGCGACATCCCTGCCCGTCCTCAATTGACCGTCAGTTTGCACGATTACACGGCCACGAAGGTCATTTAGGACAAGAGTTTGGTGAGTTTCTGCAAGACCCAGCTCCCAAGGCAGCCCGGCATATTTGATACCCGTCCATCTGGATGCACCCGTACCTCCGTCGTGGCCAGAGATGAGGATGTGGTCAGCTTTGGCTTTGGCGACACCGGACGCGACGATGCCGACACCGACCTCCGAGACAAGCTTCACAGAAACCCGGGCTCGCGGATTAGAGCATTTTAAGTCGTAGATCAGTTGCTTCAGGTCCTCGATAGAATAGATATCGTGATGTGGTGGTGGAGAGATGAGGCCAACGCCAGGGGTGGAGCGGCGAGTCTGGGCAATCGGCCCCGTGACCTTTGAGCCGGGAAGTTCTCCGCCCTCTCCAGGCTTGGCGCCCTGAGCCATTTTGATCTGCAGCTCATCCGCGTCCGCCAGATATGCCGACGTGACACCGAAGCGACCGGAAGCAATCTGTTTGATCGCGGATCGCATTGTGTCCCCGTTTTCGAGGACTTTGCTACGTTCGGGGGTTTCTCCTCCTTCCACCGATGTTGGACTTTCCACCCAAGTCGGTTCATCGCGACGGCAAGAGTTGAATGCGATTCGTAAGAGATGGAACCATATGACATGGCGCCCGTGACGAATCGACGAACAATTTCTGTCCATGGTTCAACTTGCTCGATAGGGACGGGAGCCCGCTGCTCGAAGTCGAAGTCGAGTAACCCACGAAGCGTGCAGTTTTTGATTTGTTCGTGCTCTGATCGAGCATATGCTTCATACGACTTATCATTCTTAGTGCGCACGGCGTCCTGAATATTGGCAATGCTAACTGGATCATTGATGTGGGATTCGCCGCCGTCTCGCCAATGGTATTCACCGGACTCTGGAAGACCAGGAATGTGGGTTATCTTGCGGATCGGATATCCCCGTTCGTGGAATGAGAATGCATCC
Source organism: Uncinocarpus reesii 1704 (assembly GCF_000003515.1). Taxonomy (NCBI): domain Eukaryota; kingdom Fungi; phylum Ascomycota; class Eurotiomycetes; order Onygenales; family Onygenaceae; genus Uncinocarpus; species Uncinocarpus reesii. The sequence goes on along the minus strand of NW_003052499.1, from coordinate 752,623 downwards.
TGTGCTATCTGCTCGAATGTCATTCCTCGAATCCTGCTGGCAGTGCCTGCGAAACAGCGATCGATGACCACATCATCGATACCTAGCGCTTCAAAGATCTGAGCACCTTTGTAGCTCTGTAGGGTGGAAATACCCATCTTGCTCATAACCTTGAGAATACCGCCATCGCACGAAGTCTTGTAATTTGTGATGACTTGCTCATCGGAAAGTTGTTTTCTGATCAGGTTTTCACGGTTCATCTTGAGAATGCATTCCATCGCCAAGTATGGGCAGATACCATCCGCACCATATCCAACGAGGACACACATGTGGTGAACTTCGCGGGCTTCAGCCGTCTCAACAACAAGGGCAGCAAGCGATCTCCATTTGTTCCGAACAAGATGGTGATGGACGAGACCAGTTGCAAGGAGTGACGATACCGCAACTCGATCTGCCGAAGTTGCACGGTCGGATAGGACAATGATACGGTCTCCGTTTTGAATACCTTCTGTGGCAGCAGCGCAGATATCATCCAGAGCATCAAGATACCCTTGGATACCCTTCAACTTATCGAATGTGATGTCAATCGTTTTGACTGACCACTCGCTCTGTATCGACGGCAGCGCCTTCAACGCATTGAACTCGTTGATCGACAGGATTGGTGAGGGAAGATGAAGCCGGTCACATTGGGAAGGGTTGATTTCCAGTAAATTACCCTGTGGCCCAACGTAGCACTCTAGGGACATGACAATAGCCTCTCGAATGGGGTCAATGGGAGGATTTGTGACCTGGGCAAAGAGTTCGCGGAAATATTCGTACAGCAAACGCGGTTGTTGTGCTAGGCAAGCCAGCGGGGCATCATTCCCCATCGAGCCAAGAGCTTCCTTTGAATCTGCGGCCATAGGACCGAGAAGAAGACTAACCTGCTCAAACGAGTAACCGAAGGCCTTGAGGCGCGGGTCTTGCTGAATCGTGATGTCGTCCAGTATGGGTGCCAGACTACCAGTTTCAGAGACCTGCTTATGGATTTCAGGCATGCTGAGCAAATACGTCTCAATCCAATCCTCAAACGGCTGGCGATTTGCCACTGTTCTCTTTAATTCTGCATCGTCAATGATCCTTCCAGCGACTGTATCGACAAGCAACATTTTTCCAGGTTGCAATCTTCCTTTTTCAATCACGCGCTCCGGGTCGATTGCGATTGTACCGACTTCGGAAGCGCATATGATACGGTCGTCGTCAGTGACATAATACCTGCAAGGACGAAGCCCGTTGCGGTCGAGGTTCGCACCGCAGTAGCGGCCATCTGAGAATGTGAACAGGGCGGGACCATCCCAGGGCTCCATCAAGCAAGCAGCCCATTCGTAAAAAGCAGCTTTTTTCGGGTCCATTGCTGGATTATCTTGCCACGCCTCAGGAACCATCATCATGACTGCTTCCGGGAGTGACAACACGCCGTTGATTGTGAGCAATTCAAGTACGTTATCGAACGCAGCAGAATCCGAACCACCGTCTTCTACAATCGGGTATAGATGTTCGAGCTCGTCGCCGAAAACGTCCGACTTCAAAACCCCCTCTCTAGCCCTCATCCAGTTCTTATTACCACGCAACGTGTTGATTTCACCATTGTGAGCGGCCCACCGTAGAGGCTGCGCTCGATCCCAAGATGGGAATGTATTCGTCGAAAAGCGAGAGTGCACAAGCGCAAAATGACCCTCATAATCCACCGAGAGGAGATCGTGATAATATTCATATACCTGGATTGGAGCAAGTTGACCCTTATAAACGATATTCTTGTTGCTGAGCGAGCAAATATAGAACCAGTTGGCTAGCCCCAACACGTGGGTAGCCCGCTTCCGTAGGACATAGAGCTGCCTTTCGAAAGTATTTTCGTCAAATATTTCTCCGTGATCGCTATTTGGAGCCTTACCATCGCCGTAAGCCGAATGTAAAACAACAAATGGCTGAACAATGGCCGGTTCACGCGACAACGCCGCTGGGCCAAGGAGGGTTGAATCGCGAGGGACATCACGCCATCCCAAGACGCGAAGGCCCAGTGACTCTGCCAAGTTTTCGAATGTAGCTTTCGAATTTATGACATTATCGACGTCTGGCTTGAAAAACAAGTTACCAGCCGCATATTGGCCCAGGGGCGGAAGTTCCACTCCGACCTCCCTAGCAAAGTGTTTGACGAAAAACTTATGCGGAATGCTAGTCATGACCCCGGCTCCATCGCCGTCTCGCGCATCCGAGCCCACCGCCCCTCGATGGGTCATGTTGCACAGGAGGTATCGTGCTGTTCGATGAGAGCTCAGTTAGCACTGACAGCGATTCCCAGTACACAAAGGCACCACCTTACCATCAGTAATAATTTTATGACTCGGTTGCCCTTTTATGTGACTAAAACAGTCAGTCAGCAGCGCTCAAAACAATATCGTCGACATGACAATTGATCAACGCACGCTGTAAACCCTACACCACAGGCATCCTTCTCCATCTCGGGATCATAGAGGCCTTGCCGCTGGGGCAAGGCCTCCGCCCAGCCATAGCCCTTCTCCGCCTGGTACTCCGAGTACTCGTGGGGTTGTTCCTCTTCCAGACTCAGATCATATGTCTTTCCCGGGAGCCCCATTCTTCCGCCTGTGACGGATAGAGAATGGCGACGGTGACTTCTGGAGTTCGATCAAGCTAAGAGGTGGGATTAATTATCAGCTCAGATATAGGAATGATGGTTTCTCTGAGAAGACGAGGTAAATCTCTGAAATAGTCTCTGGTGGAGTTGAAAGTACGTGAGGAGGGAAGTCTGAGAAGCAGAGGGAGAGAGATATGTGAAGGAAAAATAGTGACAGCAGAGTCCAGCAGAGGTGACGGAAAGGGTCCTGGTGCAGACCAGCTTCTGTGGAGCTCAGTCCCGATACTCGCCCGTGGCAAACGGCCCAGAGAAAGCTAGGCGGGCCAGTGACAGGGCTTATCGCAGCTGCCTGACAATTGATCACGGCACTGTAGTACCATCTATGGATGCTGGGTTGCCAATGATGCTCATGATGCGTCAACAATGAAAGCTGCCTCAGTGGCTCAATTGGATTCTTTGCAGCTCTTCATGGACAGATATTTACTTCTTCTACGTGTAACGACACGGCATGTGAAGCCGGGCCTTGTTGCCTCTGTCGTCCTTGGGAGCTCCTGCTGTTTTCGCCCTCGGGTCTGAGAGGGACGTTTTGGGGAAGGAGCGAAGCTCCAAACCTTAAAGCCTAGATAAGCACGTCCGACCAATGAGAGCCGTCGGATTGACAAGGGTCTGGACGGGGCGGAAATCAGGGTTCTGGGAAAGCTTAAAGCTAATCGCGACCGATAACGGCAGGCACTCCAACATCTATCTCACCGTTGCTCTCAACGGACGACTTCCTCTTCTCGACTATTTGCTGGGACTGTACGGTGTATCCTTCTTCTTGTGTGAGGTGATGGCTGATTCCGCTGCTTCCCATTCCTTGGCGCCCATTTCTTTGTTGAGCGTGCGGGACAGCGATGCCACTTGCCCCGGAGAAGAAAGCAGACTAAAACGTGCTTTTGGTGGGACAGGTTTGGATACCCTTTCCTTTGCGGTTTGCAGGTCAGACATGGTGAAATTGGAACCACAGCCAAGACTGGGCAATGGTCATCGGCATGTATGTACTATTATTGAATGTCCTGGACAGCAGACAGTAAGAAGCTGTGAAATATGCATATCTAATCTAATTGGATTCTATCCAGATGCAAATATCTCTGCTCTATTGGCACATCCCGTCGATGAGCAGCACAGACGCCCGTCAAGCGAATACAGACTGGCCGGGCTTAAATCAGTCTTTGAGGCTGAACGCCCCGCGGATACCGGAAGTACATATACGTTCCCTTCACGAAAAAGAGCTGATCCCCAGCCTTTCCTTCAGGGAGAATCAAAGGTACCGTTACACCCTGCGCTGGCATGTGCAACCAAACCGAAGATGCAAGATCGCCCCACCGAATAAGCATCCGACATCGGCTGGCGATCGTTCCAGGAGCCGCAGCTGCAGCACAACCCCCACACAATCATGGATTGCATCCTGAAGTCATAAATTCAAGTCATGGTTTCAATTATCATCTCCAACTATCTGAGATTGTTCCTCCAAGTGGGCCCGAAGACACGCGCAAGCTCGTAGGGCTTCACTCACTTTGTTTTCTAGTACGGAGTACTCCGTAGATTTAGAGATATCTCCGCTTCAAAGTGAATGTTCTTTTTAGATAATTCAATGTTATGATAACCAACTACCACCGGCTGGTGAGGGGTAAATAGAAATGCTAGGGTCAATTCCTGCTTCGTTGAGCGGATGTACCACGTACTCCGTACGGAGGAGCCTGGCTTATAATCATTTACTTTGAGCCCAAACTATAGGCCATTCTAACGAACCGTCTAGACACAAGAGCCCAGCATAAGGGTCCATATGCACATGTGAACTTGCGAAAACACTCAATATCCTCAGGCAATTGTAAGAATCTGTCTCTCTACGCATTCATCGGGTGGTCAACTTCCGGTCTCACCCGACGCCTTGAGCCTCGGGGTTTTTCGGGAAATGTGTCGCACTCTTCCTCCCGCCGGAATCCAAACACACTCCAGCTGCACAACCTAGGCAAAAAAGCCCATAGAGGAGGGATGGTTGTCTCAAAGGGGTGCAATCGTTTGTTCTTCAAAATAGTTGATCCCAACTATTTTCTTTCCAACAACTTCGAAAGCTGCACTATTTCCTATATGACAAAAGCCCGAAGGCTGAGCCTGTCCCTGAGGCATCATCCAACCCTAGTCCCATCCATGGCTAGGATTCCAAACAGGTAGAGGCACCGCCATACAGTTACCGTCGGGTTAAAACCATCCCCACAAAGGCAATTGCCCCAGCTGATCAATATACTGCGCCATTCCTTTGGTGTTCCCATCACAGTCCGGGAACGGGGTGCTTGTCGGATTTACACCTGGCCCATATTCCACCGCCGGGCCAGCATGGCGGAACACAGTCTCCTTCCTCTCACTAGTATGGCACTTATTTCCAATGTTAGCTTCGAAGATCGTAGGGAGTTTCTTGATCCCTCCGCCCTTGCCCTTTTCGATCATGACATGGGCACAGTTCATATACATCTCTCGAGCGCCCACAAGATTGAACCATGTCCAGGCGAGCATGGCTTTGCCGTTGTCGACATCGGCGGGTACCCGGAACGAATATTTCTGATCGGGAGCCAGTGGGCAGGCACCCATGAATGATTTGATGACCTTCCATGATTTCCCCTTGTCATAGCTGAGGGAAATCTGACATGAGCCACCGTGGTGGGTGGCCGTGCCGTCAAGAATCATAGTATAATCTTTTCCTGCCTCATAGGTAGCAACCGGACGAAATTCCACGGTCTTGTGATGGCCCCGACAGGGAAAATTCTTGCCTATCCCACGTTATTATACAGCGTGTTTGTGAGCGAGAGATTCCAACGGCTTACCGTCCGGACTCAATGGGCTCTTGTTGTCATAGTCGATCTGGGAGCTGTTGTTGTCTAGATGTTTGCCACGCTGTTAGCGATAGGTCTGAAAAGCATAGATTGGAAGAGAAAAGGGTACGGACGTGGGTCGAATCTGCTCATGAGCGCGTAGGGCTGCCGCATCTCCATATGGCCCAAGACGGACTGAGCAGCGCAGAAAGCACCGAGAAGATAGAGCATGAAATGCATTTTGTGTCAAATAAGGACAATAAACCCTTGTTGTCGACCTCGTAAACCTGTTTCCTCTCTATACCTCGAATAAGACCACTACTCTGTAAGGAACTTCTTCACCCTAGGCCCACCCCAGCGCTATATACTCCCAAGGGATCTGTTCAATGATGTAGCTTGTGTTGTATTTGCATGTTGGTCAAGGTTCAGCCGGGAGCTTTCTCCAGCTTCCAGTAGCGTTGATTGCCATGGATCACCAACCGTCTAGCCAACCATTTTAACCGCCGGATTTCATGCTTCGTACTTTGGCCGAGCTATGGAGGTAAGTACTTGCGCCTGGGTTTGACCTAATCGGCTAGTCTGCTGCGTATGCCCTCACCCTGAAGAATATTAGTGAAATATTGAAAGAGCAAATCTCAGTCTCTAATCGCCCATTATCAAGGAGATTTCATCATAAATTTGGTTCCATTTTAGGTTCGGTTGGGAAAGATCGGAGAGGGTGTGAATGGGAGCCAAAAAGAGTAAAGTATAAGCATAACCACCGCTGCAAAAGCATGATTCATAGATTTTTGCCAGAGAACTGGGGCAGCGTCATCAAGCATTATTTCTTTCCATTTGGTATCCGGAACGCAATTCCCTCCTGGATCTTCTGAAACTGTTGCATATCCATGCCCCCGCAAGGAAACATATAAGATTCCCAATATATTCATTCAGGATATCATTCACCACGCCAGTCACACAAGGATTGTAATAGCAGGTATTGTTATTGGCTCCAATGACTGTTTGTCATAATGCATCCAATTCAATCGTGCCGAGGTTGTAGAGCCTCATGCTCTAGAAAATGCCATTATGCTGTACACCACACCGGTCCAGATGGTTTGGTAAGCTTCTGAAAATATGAAACCTGTTCTTTTGCATTTATCACTGCCTGAGAGGAGTTAAATATACCCCGTAGATCAGTCTCGATTTAGAGTCACTTACCAAATTAACAGGCCAGACCATGTTGATGCAAGAAGTGTGAGGAATGCAGCAAAGGAAATCTGTGACCTTTCAGGTGGAATCAGGAGAAGCAGCACTATATAAAAATGATACACCAAACCACAACCAATAACGTATTGCGGTAGTTGCCAGTCCAACTCCTCCACTATTGTGGACCAAACAGTTGATATGCCTTCAGAGCTCCTCTCATATGAAGCTGGCAGTTAAACCTCATTGCAATATTATAGAAGTCACTGCCACAAGGCCAAATTTCGCCTCGGGAGACGCAAGGTAGGCTCAGAGTATTGCTCACGTGCTCCCTTGACAACGCGGCTAGTTCACTAACTAGTTACTTAGTTACCCCCATTTGGCATGTCTTTCAATATCAACCTCACACTACACAGCATCCCCTTCCAGTCAAAAGCTGATGGCAATACTAAGATTAGGCTTTGCTATATGTGGCGTCGAGATATCACTAGCATGCACAGGAAACACTCACGAGCCGTTGGCTAAAGAGAGCGTCACCTCAGACCAGGTCGAGCAAAACGCTACCTGATGCAAGGGCCTGTGAAGGCCTCCGAGCCAGCACCACCGGCGAGTTTCCTGCATTGTTGACTCTATGCGGCGAATCGCTGTGCATTTCCTCCATCAGGGCGTCGACACCTGCTTTCTTCCATGATCTACATAGAAAGAAAGGCCGAGACCGTTGCGAATTGACATCATTCCATCAACCTTATCCAACCATTTCCCAGGACGGTTGGAAGATGCAACAAGGTGCCAGTGCACTGAATTGATCTAGAAATGATTTTCCAACTAATTAGCTCACATTTGCTTATTCTACAGTGAGCTCCTGAAAGATACCCAAGTTACAAGCATGCCGAAACCTGAACGGCGTGTCTACCGAACCGGACTTTTGCATGGTGCTTAGGTATCCTTTTACATACTCTCCCTTGCTTTCTCCATCGACGCGGTAAGGGTATTCTCTCGCAGATGACGCTCCATGACGTTATGTATGCTTTCGAGCTTGACGTAGCTGGCGTTCATTCTTTCGACTACGGTTATATAAACCCCGAATGCCCAGGAGCTTGACCGTTCGTCCAACAACTAATTACACTCGGCAAATTTCTATACAAAACTAAACAATAACCTTCATAACACCTTTATCAATATGCCTCGTTACGAAGAAGGAATGGATGTTCGCTACAAGCCTGTTGGAGGTATGTGATGGCGTTTCTGGACAAAGCCTCTTTCTCCTGAAAGCTCACCAAAACTCCAGGCCCCGACTCCCAGACTTCTGTGAGCACAGGCACTGTTATGTCCATTGCGACTGAGCCGACACAGCAAGCCGGCCGCAATGTCTCTGCCAGTGATGCAGACCCTAGATACGAGGTAAGCATTTGTGTTATAGGTCTCAGCTCATACGGTTAGTGGATGCTAAAGCCGACGTAAAGATTCGAAACTCGAATACCGGCAAAACGACAACTGTGTATGAGAAGAATATCCTCGGGGAGGCTTAAGGAAAGGAAAAGCGCATTTGGGCTTAGTTTGGGATCAGAAGTTGCAGTGAGTGTGCATGTACACAGAATGAATGGATTATCATCCTTTTCTAGTGTAATAAAAATAGGGGTTTAATTTCAACCTCCCAGTGTTGATAAGTGTGGATTAGCAAATTTCCCGCAACATAATGTAAACGGCTCACTCATACCCATGCCAATCAATGCTTACAAGTTAGAACCCGAAAACGGGGCGTGGAGTTCTGCGCGGTTGACAAGGGTTGATGTAGTTCCTAGCAAATCTATGCGCTTACCTTCAAGCAAATGCCATGCTCTCAAACCGATCTAATCAACTTCCCCGGAATGGTTCGATGCCACAAAGGCGTTTGCAGATTCATCAATAGCATATAGCGACTTCAAAAATGTTCACTCGTTGAGTTAACTACTTAGTTGCCATACGGGGCATTCCCGTCCGATCACAGCCCTATGACGTAGCGTACAACCTCCCGACCAAGCTCTGATCTGAGGTCCAACCCTTTTTTCTTCTTAGAAAAATCGAGAACAAGGCGATAAGAGGCAATATATACGAGCTTTTGTTGAGGAATTGGGGACTGATATATCGCAGACACCCGTCGTTGCAATACTCCACACGATAGCCAACTACAATGGCGTCTCTCTCAATTCTGGACTGTGGTGCGGCGACAGTGAGCTCCACCATGAAACCGTATTATGGCGACTCAATTACCTGACAGGATTTCCCGGTCTGATTAGGAGCAAGGAAGCCGACCCCATCAAGAAGATCGATATATCTGTATACAGCCACAGGACCTCATCGGAGACACTGAGGACAGAGTTGGGTTCTTTGCGGTATATGATGGCCAGTAAGTACTTGGCAAACTATCATGCAAGGTTATCATGATAGGCCGTCTAACTCGATTCCATTACAGTGGAGGTCCGGACATCTCAAATCACGCAAGCAGCAATCTTCATCTCAGTCTCGTTGCATCACCCGCCTTCCAAGCCGGCAACTATGAAGAAGCCATCCGCGATGCGATAAGTTACGAAGAAAAACTATTACACGAGGGCTTCGTGCAGGGCGCGAATCAAGCTGCTACTAGCGGCTCGACGGTTGCTTTGGCGTTGGTGGACGTGAAGAACGGGGAACTGGTAATTGCGAACTTGGGAGACTCGCATATCGTATTAGGGGAACAAGGACGCACGAAAGACGGGTTTTTATATAGGCCCGTAGGGAGTCCCCCCGGATTCCCCTGTTTGTTGCAGCGCTGTGCTGACACGCATGTATATAGAAACGTTTAACGAAAGCCGATGATCCCAATGCCCCAGGAGAAAGGGAACGCGTTGAAAATGCTGGCGGAAGCGTTCGTCAGATCGCAGGCCAGGCACGTATAGGTATGTATTTTTCCCTCGCCCTATAATGATGAGCCTCCTGCAGAAAAAAACAAAAAGCTCAAAGTAATTTCCGTTCTCCGCAGGAACAATAAACATGTCTCGTGCTCTGGGCGACTTCCAGTACAAAAAGCCCCTGGTGACAGGAGAAGCCACGGCGGATTTGATATCGAGCCAACCACACATCCTTCGCTATACCCCCGACCCAAACGTCCTAAGCGTTCTCGTGATAGCCACAGACGGTATATGGACTGCGGTTGAAGACGATTCCTTATTCGAGTTCATTGGGAAACTGACTGAACATGGCGAGGGGGCAGGATCCATTGCAGAAAAGATTGTCCAAAAGTGTGCATCGAGGAAGCATTCAGACAATGCTACGTGTATTGTGCTGTTCTTGGGAAGCAAGGATATGAAGAGTACCAGTCAGCACAGCAGCGAGGCCATGGCTGGGTTACCAGCAGGCCGAGGATGTGCCCCATGATATGCCAAGGGTTTCCAGTTTGAGGAATTTTGCTATTCCCTACAGGTGACATACCACCATGATGTGCTTATGATTTCCCATACTGTTCCATAGATGTAACTCTCACACTTAACTTTGAGTATAACCAGTGTTCAGGTTGCTCGTCCTCTTCTTCTTGCTGGTACTCGACGTGCACGTCCGCCCCAATCTCACAGTTGTATTATTGGAGCTCCTGGACCTTGAGCCGCACGAAAGACTCCCGATGATCACGGAGCTGGGCTTCGCCCGTTGTTCGCGCGATCCTTTCTGCCTGTGGTGCTGTCCCATAAACAAAATTATCGAGCACGTTCCAATAAAGATTATCTGTGCTCCACCCATTTCGTATGGCGAAGTTAAACCAGACTGTCCTATTTTCCAACGAATCTCGCATGCGTTTAGACAAAATTTTGTCCGGATTTATAAACTGCTGCTGTGCCTCGTGCTCCTGTAGAGCTTGCAAAAAAACATTGAACTTTGGGATGTAGGCATCCAAGAATGCCTGCAGTCCCTCATCCTCTACCCAATGACTAATGGGCTTCAACAACAGCCATGGTGGTGGTGAAGCCGAGAATTGCGCAGGGGCAGCATAACAAAACTCCCAGTCAATGACACCGGTGACTTTGTTTGTTATTGGGTCGACTAGGATATTCCCGGGCCCCAAGTCATCGCAAAATAACTTGAATGGCCCATTGATATCGTGGTTTGAGGTGAATAAAGGAACCATAGATTTAAGAAGGCGGCGGCATGTAAATTTGGCCCGACAGTCTCGGGAACCATTGATACTATTGCGCTGCTTCCTAAGATGCAACTCACGGGTTTCGCAAAGGTGAAAACAATAGCCTAGCGATGATCCAAAAGTGCCACAGGTTAAATCCTCCTCAGGTATTCCGCCATACCTCACCAACTCATTCATGCCAAGTGTGACTGGGCGACTTTTGACATCCCATGAACTGGATTGAGAATCAAAGTCAATGGAGCCAATCTTATCAAACTCCAGGGCCCATAGCTGAAGAAGTATCCCAGCAACCTCGCCATACAAAGTCCTCAGCGTAGTGACATCGATTTCTGGGTTTAACAACGATTCTTCAGAACCGCTTGGCACCCGGACTTTTGTTTCCAGCAACTCTTTCATCCGCGTCCCTTCAACCCAGGTCATGATGATAAAAGGACCGAGCCCAGTTGGGTTCTCGGCAGCTGTGCCATAAGCGATAACCTCAGGAACTGGTATTGAAGTATTCTGGCGAACGAGATTCATCACAGCAACTTCACCGCGAAGCTTTTCCTCTGAAAACACCGTTTTCCCAGGGATTTGAGACCGAATCAGCCATCCGGTCCGTCATCGTCCCAATGCAATCGAACGCAAAAATTAAAAGAACCGCAATGCTTGGAAACTAAGAGACACCGAGGATTTTGGCGATACTTTCCGGCCATTTCCCCGATTTCGAGAAGAGAGCTGTCAAATTTGTTGGCCCAGTCTTCCATCAAACGATGCTGGTGGGCATCGCGGGTACAGTCGAACTGCATGGCAGCAATAATGTCCTCGGGTGGGAAATTTCTCTTCAGCTGCTTCTTCTCTCTATGAAATGCAAGCTTCCCGGTTTGGTGCAAGGCAGCATATTCGTCAAATGATTGTTGCAAATGGTGGCTAGTACTCCGCAGAACAATCAGCCAACACTAGAAAGGGTTCCATCACGCCCTGCTTTGTAAACTCACGCTCCAGCCCGGGACTACTTTGATGTTTGAACCGGGCCCGAGTTCCCGTTTTCTATGTCAAAAGTAATCATCAATCAGTTCCAGGCTGCATGATAGCCATGTCTACAATGTGAGACATGAGCGAGTTCATTGTTAGTTGCATCAGAAGACTGTTGTTAGAGCAAAGTTTGGAGAAAAGGGGAAGCTTTTTGAAGGTGAGGTTCAAAAAAACAAAGCATGGATAGCTGCGGAGTAACTAATAGCTGGTTCTTGACTGAATAACGCTCGTTTATCAAAAGTTGGCAAGCACTCTGGTACAGGCAAGATGGCCGAGTGGTTAAGGCGCATGGTTCAGGCCCACCTGATCTCAATATTCCATGTCTCGAAAGGGGCGAGGGTTCGAATCCCTCTCTTGTCATTTAGATGTGTTATCATTTTTTTTTTGTTGACTGCTCTTAGATCTGACAGCTAAGCTTAGCTCAATCGTCGTGGATTTTTGGGATGCCGTTTATTTACAATTACTTTTCAAATTTGAAGAAATACAATCAATCCTGGGTGGCGACAGAAGCTGTAACTAATGATGTCATACGCCTATAGAACTCGAGATACCAGGGAGAATGGATCAGAATAAATCCTGCATTCCTGTTGCTTTTGAACTGTCATCGCACGTAATTCGCCTGGGACAATTGGATAAAAGCCATGCATGCAGCCAGCAGCGCAATGCTTTATTTACCTTGGAGTTGTAATCTAGAATATAATTAAATTAACCATACTTGGTGTGCGCTACTAATCTATCAATCAATATGTTTACCCAGCTCTGGGCCCTGTTCCATAGCTTCGCGGACTGGATCCTCGGTTTCTGCAAGCTCTGTCAGAATCGTGAAGTTGGCTGGCAGACACTTGATCGCCGCACCGGCAAATACAAGCGGGAACAGCAGCCGCTATGGAAGAAATTCAAGCTGATAATGCTGTTCAATCCGATTATGGACTGGATTGATAGCACGTCGTTCGTGAGAATGTGGATTCATGAGAAGACTGTAAATTCTGGTAAGTCCAGCCCAAAAAGAACTGGTCTTGAACATTATCCTTTTTCCTAATGCGACGCGGTAAACAGGTAAGAAAGAAGGGACCCTGGCATCTCATTCCCAGATCAAGTCCTTTGTCGATTTTTTCCATATCAACATGAACGACTTTGAACCTTCCGAGATATCCAAGTACCGCACGTTCGAAGACTTTTTCGTTCGAAAACATAAAGTCGGGGCACGACCCGTCCACAAAGCGTCAGATCCTTCAGAGGCATGCATTGCCGCCGATTCGCGTGTCGTTGTGTACCCAACAGTGACGGCAACCCGGAGTCTATGGATTAAAGGGAAACATTTCACGATTGGAAATCTGATCCAGGATGAGAAAGCTGCGGAGCCGTGGGCCGATGGCGCTGTTGCAAGTTTCCGATTGAGCCCGCAAGATTACCACAGATACCATTCACCCGTCAAGGGCACTGTGAAATGGTATAAGCGCATCCCTGGAGATTATTATCAAGTAGATCCGATATGCTTGCAAAGCGGAGTGGACATTCTGACCCGGAACGCGCGATGTTGCATATGCATCGACAGCAAGGAATTTGGTTCAGTGCTGTTTGTCGCCATCGGTGCGACGGATGTGGGCGACGTAGAGTGAGTACATTCCTATTCTTATGTGAGTGGCCGGGAGGATGCTAACATCAAAATAGAATCCGACCCGAGTTGCAAAAGCCTGGCTATTCATTGGAAAAGGGAGAAGAGGTTGGCCTGTTCCAATTCGGCGGATCTAGTATCATTGTCGCATTCGAAAAAGGAAGGATTGAATTCGACGATGATCTGGCCACCATGAGTAGACGAAAGATCATGGTGGACGTTGAGGTCGGAATGAGCATGGGACGCGTTCCACCGAAAGGGATCTAGCGAACATACTCTCATCTAGCTGCGCAATCGAGAAACTCTGCGATGCTGTAAGATAGGTCAAGAGCAAGTGCCATTTGAAACAGAGAAGAAGTCAGCACTTGGGCAACATGTTCTCGTTGTCAGTCATTGTAAAGTTAACCCGAAAATTTGCTAGAAAGAATTCGCAATTCCAATGTATCCTAGTTGTTATCGAGTTATAATCAAAGCAACTTAAGAGAAGATGATAGTGGAGAACATAGTTAGCTCAATGAGGAGGAAGAGTCAACGGGTATCATCGGCAATCAAGTCGGCTTGGTAACTTATGGGATTTCCCATTTCCTGTAGATGATTCAGCTTTGATTCCGTGAAGAATGTTGCATGCGCATACGGAGTACACGCATCTTCTCTGTCTGCCGAAGAATTGGCAGGATTCCACCATTCCTAAAAAACGGGAACACGCTTGATCAGCTAGACGGGTTTCCTATACCCCATTCCAGCGGGCCGAGTTATCCTTGGATTGCGATGGAACTTGCGCAGAGAAAAGCCTTCCAGTCTCCGGAATATTCATCCAATATCAGACCATTGTAAAATATCTCATTAACCTTGCGAGCAATATAAAACTGCTGAAATTAGGAAAATCTCTTTACTGGAGATTTTTCTGGCAACATGATCTCGCCGGCACGGATTCGCCGAGTGATACTCCGTACATTATTCCGTGAGTCCCGAAATCAGCGATGAATAATAAGTTCTTTGCTCGATTTCAGATCAAATGAAAGGGCGGAGACGCGGGGGTATGAGAGAGAGACTTGGATCTTCATAACTCCGCAAATAATGGGTCACCTTATCTCGATATCGATCCACAGTGACACAGTCGCGGAAAATTCGATCGAAGCGGAGCGGCTTAGCCTATTAATAAACCATGATGATGATAATCGCGCAAGCTCATTGCTGATGTTTTGAAAGGGCGCGATGAAGGTTCAGATGACACACGCTAACCAGAAACTTCAGGCGCACGGAAAAGATGGAGGACGAGGATTGCTACATACGTCAGGGAGTTTTGCTCAGCGGCGTGCAGGAGATATTTGTATGGGCGTTGAACAGGCACATCCAAGCTGAGATGAGCCTTGCCGAGAATCTCCTTTCTCTCATGACGCGTCGGGGCCACAGAGATACGAGCTGGAGTTCAGAGTACGAGGCCTAAGAGCGGACGTTGGCTTGGGACATGGAGATTTTAATATGGCACAGAAAGGCAAAGCAGGGAATTCTGAACAAGAGCGTTGTTATTTTTGGATTTTGTTCCAGCTGCCAACACGGAGGAATGCCTGGGATGGTCGCAGGGCAAAACCCAGCAAAACGTCCCATACTGTTTGTTCTTCAGAGGGACAAGCAGTCAACACATTGAACAACACTTGTCTCACCCACAGACAATTTACTGCGCGCTATCATTTGTGGGCCACTTGCTGATCGCGGCCCATGATATCTGGATGTGCAAGGGCCCGCCCCAGGAGCTCCAAGCACACACGTTTCCCACTCCCAAGAACGCCTCAAGCCCTCTGGCGTCTTGGGATTCGAGCCTCAAACATCCTTGAAATCTCGCCACAGTGACAGGGCAACCGAAAAGGCTTTCTCCTGTCGCCAATGGGGGCAGAACATGTCAAGCTGAATCTCAATGGAAAACGCTCCTGCAGCGCCTTTTGGTTGGCATCGCTCGCAGTCTCGATTACAGTGGCACGTCCTTGGGTGAACTACTGGCTGCGTTCAGGACCAGGGAGCCGGGAGATTTGTTGCCAACGCGCCAAATGTTCCCCTTTTCGGGCTCGGCTTCCCAACTGGACTGGACTACTTGGTTCTCAAGCTTTGATACGAGCCTGACGATTGTTATTAATCAGGCCAGGCACTTCGAACCGCACGGGAGACTCGGATGATATGACTGGCTGAGCTTGTCCTGAATGAGGATACGAAGCCACAACATGGACTGGACGGGTCGCTGTGATTTGTCCCCTTCATGCGTGTTTTTTTCGATTTGGTGACAGCCGTTTCTTCGTTTGAGCTAGTGAAGTGAGCTGGGCAAGTCTGGGCTCGAGACGGACGGGAACGAAGTATAAAGAGGACGCCGCTTCGAGGCTTCGAGGCCCCTTTCCTTTTTTCCTCTTTTCTCTCCTCTGTCTAAGAGTTCTCTGTACCAAAAGCTTTTGGGTCAATTTTGCATTTGTGTTCTCTTGCCCTTTCGATCCACTCGTTATCAGAAAGCCGCAAGGTGTATTAGTTTTTTGCAAACATGTTGTTCAAGACCTCGATCGTTCTCGTCGGCACTCTCGCCGTTGCCTCGCAGGCAGCCGAACTCGCCAGGGCCAAGTACGAATCCAACGACTCCCACTCTCTCTTCAAGCGCCAGGACCGAGTTTGCAAGCCGGTTACTCCACCAGTCACCTGCGAACGCTCCTGCGGACCTGGCTTTGAGCAATGCGTGTTCCCGCTCATGTGCTATAACCCTACCGTCGGAGATTCTTGCTGCTCCAACGGAAGTGAGTAACATTCCATTCCAATCAGAGAAATCACTTGCTAATCGGAATAAACAGAGTACTGCCCCAAGGGCGAATACTGCACTGATGGAGGGTGCTGCCCTGATGGCATGAGCCTCGAGGAATGCGGTGCCACCCGCACCCTCAGCGTTGTTCCCCCAGGACAGGGCCAATCCAGCACGGAGCCGGCTCCCACTGGTGAGCCCACTGGTGAACCCACCGAGACTGTCTCTGAGCCCGAGCCCACCGAAACCGAAACCGACACCGAGCCAACCCCAACTGGCGAACCAACCTCGCGCACCATCATCCCAACCGGCACTGGTGGCCCAGGAAACCCCGGCAACAATGCCACTGTCACCAGCCCATCTCCACCCCAGCAGACCGACAATGCTGCTAGCAAGCTCCAGGGCGCTGCTATGGCCCTTGGGCTCGGTGCCGTCGGACTCGCCGTTGCGTTCTTCTAATTGCAAACTTGGTCAACAGCTGATCGGGATTTTATTTGGCGCAAGTTGTGAATTATTGATTAGTGGTTAATTGATAATGGGATGGAATTGTATGTACGGCTAGGTTCTATCTTTTGCATGGGTATCTTTAAACAATGTTGAAGTCATTATCTTTTTGAACCTAGACCAGAGCATGAAAGACATGGCATTGTATTGTAGAGCATCTTGCGACGCGAATAAACTGGCCAAATTTGTCCCAGATCTGAGATGATTCTTCAACAGAATTTCCACTCTTCTTGATATCGACTCATCGAGTTCTGTTGTGAAGAGTTTTGCTGTTGCCATGGGTGGCTGCTGACTCATCCTGACAGCGACAGGCCCTGCCCCACCAACAGCAAAACAAAATCGAGCAAAATCAAAAGCATCTCGCAGGGCAAAGCGGGCGTCCACACAGCGAAGATGAGGTTGGGTAGCAATTCTTCCGTAGAGAGTACTCTGTAGACGGCCAAACGGACCTTTCCCGTCAGCCTAGCAAAGGCTGGCCAAAAGGAGGTTTTTGGGCGCAGGCGGCAAATTCCTGGCACATCCCACCACCATTACATCATACGTGCCCAAAGAACGGCGGCAGGGAGCTTGCGGCCACTGCCTGGAGGGCCGCAGACACCAGAGTCAAGCCGCCAATTCAACAGGAAATCCAGCCAGAAGCCAGCAGAAGGGTGTTCAATTCAGCCCGGCACAAACAAGGGAACATAGAACATTGGCGGTGGTGAAAGAAAATTCGTGAAGCTGCTTGTTGTGTGTGGAATCGGTTGGATTGTGATCGAACCGGGAGGGTTGCTAGAAGCTTCTGGCGCCAAAATTCGACCGCCCACATATAAACATCTCTCCTCAACTTCTTTCTTCCTTGAACTCACAAACTTTTCCACCTCACACAATCCTTCTCACAAATCCTCTGCTCTTCTGTGATCCCTTCTTCTTCTTTTCACAGAGTAAACTGTTTTTTTTCCTTTATACAGCTGTATCATATTCACTATTGACTTCTTTTCATAATGGCTCCAGCAATTGGTATGTACTACTCACAACCCTGCGTGAGCTTGGATCTCGCGCTGCACAGTCCAGAGGCGTCGTTACTGACTTTGAAACAGGTATTGATCTGGGCACCACCTACTCCTGCGTGGGTATCTTCCGTGATGACCGCATTGAAATCATCGCCAACGACCAGGGTAACCGCACAACCCCCTCGTTCGTTGCTTTCACAGATACCGAGCGTTTGATCGGAGATGCTGCAAAGAATCAAGTCGCCATGAACCCCACCAACACTGTCTTCGATGCCAAGCGTCTTATCGGTCGTAAATTCGCCGATGCTGAAGTCCAGGCCGACATGAAGCACTTCCCATTCAAGATTATCGACAAGGCTGGAAAGCCAGTCATCCAGATTGAATTCAAGGGCGAGACCAAGCAGTTCACTCCAGAGGAAATCTCTTCCATGGTCTTGACCAAGATGAGAGAAACTGCCGAGTCTTACCTCGGTGGCACCGTTAACAATGCCGTCGTCACTGTCCCGGCCTACTTCAACGACTCCCAGCGTCAGGCTACCAAGGATGCCGGTCTCATTGCTGGTCTCAACGTTCTTCGTATCATCAACGAGCCTACTGCCGCTGCTATCGCCTATGGATTGGACAAGAAGACCGAGGGTGAGCGCAACGTCTTGATCTTCGATTTGGGTGGTGGTACTTTCGATGTCTCCCTCTTGACCATTGAGGAGGGTATTTTCGAAGTCAAGTCCACCGCTGGTGACACTCACTTGGGTGGTGAGGACTTTGACAACCGCCTTGTCAACCATTTTGTCAACGAATTCAAGCGCAAGCACAAGAAAGATCTCTCCTCCAATGCTCGTGCTCTCCGTCGTCTCCGCACTGCTTGCGAGCGTGCCAAGCGCACTCTTTCTTCCGCTGCCCAGACCTCCATCGAGATCGACTCTCTCTTTGAGGGTATCGATTTCTACACTTCCATCACTCGTGCTCGTTTCGAAGAGCTTTGCCAGGACCTCTTCCGTTCCACAATGGAGCCTGTCGAGCGTGTCCTCCGTGATGCCAAGACCGACAAGTCCTCTGTTCACGAAATCGTCTTGGTCGGCGGTTCTACTCGTATTCCCAAGATTCAAAAGATGGTTTCCGACTTCTTCAATGGAAAGGAGCCCAACAAGTCCATCAACCCCGACGAAGCCGTCGCTTACGGTGCCGCTGTCCAAGCTGCTATCCTGTCTGGTGACACATCTTCCAAGTCCACCAACGAAATCCTCCTCCTTGACGTCGCCCCTCTTTCCCTGGGTATCGAAACTGCTGGTGGTGTCATGACTCCTCTCATCAAGCGTAACACCACTATTCCCACCAAGAAGTCCGAGACTTTCTCTACTTTCTCCGACAACCAGCCTGGTGTGTTGATCCAGGTCTATGAAGGTGAACGTGCTCGCACCAAGGACAACAACTTGCTCGGCAAATTCGAACTTACCGGCATTCCTCCCGCACCCCGTGGTGTTCCCCAGATTGAGGTCACTTTCGATCTCGACGCCAACGGTATCATGAACGTCTCCGCCCTCGAGAAGGGTACTGGAAAGACCAACAAGATTGTCATCACCAACGACAAGGGCCGTCTCTCCAAGGAAGAAATCGAGCGCATGTTGGCTGAGGCTGAGAAATACAAGGCTGAAGATGAGGCTGAAGCTGCACGTATTGCTGCCAAGAACGGGCTTGAGTCCTATGCTTATTCCCTCCGCAACACCATGAGCGACTCCAAGGTTGAAGAGAAGCTCGACGCTGGCGACAAAGAGAAGCTCAAGTCCGAGGTCGACAAGATTGTTGCCTGGCTCGATGACAACCAGACTGCTACCAAGGAAGAGTATGAAGACAGACAGAAGGAGCTTGAAGGGTATGTGCCCCAGTGTATATCGAATATATCATAAGAAACGAGCTAACTGATGTTTTACAGTGTTGCCAACCCCATCATGATGAAGATCTACGGAGCTGGTGAAGGTGGTGCTCCAGGTGGATTCCCCGGTGCCGGTGGACCTGGTGGATTCCCAGGCGGTGCTGCTCCTGGCGGTCATGGAGGTGATGACGGCCCAACCGTCGAGGAGGTCGACTAAATCAATACCCGTCCGTTCCGATAATGACTTCCTTTCTCGACCGTTTTCTCATTCCTGGCGCTTAAAATCGTGACTTGTTTGAAATGGCTTTCCTAGGGTGCAAAGTTCCTTACGACACGTGTGTTCCCTTGTGTTTTCTTTACTGGTCTCGAGGGTCATAATGGGTTTGAAATGTGCTGCGTGTTTTCTTTTTTATGATGATATTGCATAGATTTGAGTTGGGCGTCGCCAATTCGAATTTTTCTTCTTTCAGATCATGCTCCCCCTGTTCCTTGATGAAAAAGAAAAACAGAATCTTTATCATGGATTTGTAGGCAGGAAAAGTTTATCATATTGAATGGAGATGATTACGATGATTAAAATGTCCTTGTTCCATTTGGACCGAATATCGTAGTTACGGAGCTGAAATCAGTGTATAGTTCTCGCCCTTGCTCGAGAGATATAACCTCAGGAGTGTCCATATCGTAACAGGCAGGATTCATTGGCTTTCTCGCCTCAGCTAGATATCTCCTCTGTAGTCCCTTGAGATTTTGATTATGTGCGTAGCAGGCTTGTGCATCCATGGCAGTAGCTACTCTGTATAGTTTAAACATTCATCCGCATTGTTAACTAGTTTCACTCTCAGCTGTGGTGAGGATGCTGGTAGTACCCAATGCCATCAGCAAAACCAAATCATCATGGCTCTACTCTGTACTCAAGCCCTTTCATTCTCAATGGCATTTTCCGTCAAATCCTCCCCTTCTCAGCAATCACGTGAGGCATACTTGGAGCTCGCCACCTGCATTCGCGCTAAGGATTCTGTTCCTGTTGGAACGCGATTTAACCATCTCGCCCATTTCACCTTGTGCAATTACTTCTCCACCTGAGCACTGTCGTCGCCAAGCACTTGGTACTGCTTATCGTTTCATTTTTCTTTTACCTGTCAAGCTTCCTTTTTGAACAATGAGCGCCAACGACGGAATTGCCCCTCACGGCGCGGTGGAGAAGGGCAAGGGTAAACTTGCTGAGGCTGAGGACGCGTTTATGGGACGGGCTGCTGAGGATACTGACTCTGGAGAGGAGAGTGAAGGTGGTGATAACGAGGATACGGTATGTTGATTAGTTCCTGTCTTGGGACTCTTCAGAGGGAGGTTTTTGCTAATGTGTCTTTTTCACCTATAGCTCGTCGAAGGTAAGAAATGAGCCCCAATTATACCCTCTTCTCCCTCCAAAGGAGAATTGGAACACCCTTGTTTCATTCTTCCCGCACTCCATTCATTTGCATTTTTATTCACGCGCATCGGCTGGTTTTAGATGACATCGAAGAGGAAGAAGCCGAAGACGACAACCTCGAGCGCATTTCCGCAGATAACATCATCGAAGGCGGACGTCGCACGCGCGGCAAGGTCATCAATTTCGCCGAGGCTGCATCAAAGGTCGACGAGGACGACGACGCGATGGACGATGATGAGGATGATGACTTTAGGCCTAAAGATGAGGACGAGGAGATGCGGGGTTAAAGCAGTTGTTTGTTCTCCCCGTTCGGCACACCCACGCGCGGCGCATATCTATCTCAAGGCGTCCATCACTTTTCTTTTTTCTTCCCTTCTCGGCGGGATTGCTATTGTTCCCTGTGGTGTGAGGTGGGCGGTGTTTGATGCGACCGGTGGGCCTGGTCCAGGATAAACAAATCTGAGAACTCTTTCTGGTAATCCTTTGTTTTTTTTTTCCATGCTGGTTAATGTTACAGAAGATTAGGTGCTTTCTGCAAAAGGAGCACACGTGAAGCTTCACGATATCAATGTATCTCGCAGAAATGCTATTCCAATGAGATCAATGATTTCTATCTATGATTGGGGGCAGCAATGGGCCACTTCTTGGATCTCTCAACCACCACCGTGTTCCGATATCAATCAAATTCCCGTGCCAAGTGACGCTGATGCTCTTGGCAGACAGTTGCCATCCAGCATCCAAGAGACTAAAATCTCGGTTCCTCAGGCAGCAGCCGGACTGAAACCACGCTGGAAAGATTGGACCTTGTCCTTTTGGGATGTTGCTCGATGTTCTTGAAGCTTCTGTTTCTCCGTGCACATAATCTGGCGCTGAAGCCTGATGGAGTCGCTCTCGACATCATTGCAGGCGGGCAAACGGGGACATGATTCCTCCCGTCCTCGATGCAGGATGTTCCCAAAGTTCATCCGAAGGGGTGTCTTCGTTTCCAATTTGCACACGGGAAAGCCCTTCCCATGTGCGCCAAGGGTGTCTGCCTGAATGGCGTTCGTGTGCCTTCGTGTTTTCATCAAACTCCGTTCAACCTCACGCGTTTAAGGAAACTCTGATTCGTGAAAGCGACAAGTTGGGTTTATGGGTGAGGAGGCTGAGATGCGTCGAACGGTCGAAAAGGCCTGCTTGTGGTGAGAATTGAGGAGACATGTTGGGATATAAAAACCATGGACGCTTCCCCCGCCTTTTGATGGAATCCAGAGTCTTTTTAATTCGATGAAGAATATCTTCTGAAGCTCAACTTACCTCTCTTCTGCCAAACCACCAATCTCTGGTCTATCGCAACCACATACTTGTTCAAGCTATCCTTCCCCATCCACCCAACCGTCTTTCTACGCAACCGGAAAACCATGTCTCCCGGCAAGGCAATCTACATCAACCTCCCAAGCAAAGACTTGGAAGCCTCCAAACGCTTCGCCATAGGCCTCGGCCTCACCTTCAATAAAACATGGTGCAACGATATGAAAACGCTCGCCTTCACATATACCGACTCCATCCAGTTCTTCTACCACGACCATTCGACCTGGGAGAAATGGCTCTTCCAAGGGCGGAAAACTGCCGACGCGCATACGACCACGCAGGCGCTGTTGACTTTGGCCGCCGAGTCCCAGGAGCAAGTGGACAGTATCGTACAAAAGGCGGTGGAGGCCGGAGGGAAGAGGGGCCCCAATATGGTGCCGGAGGGCGCGGATTGGGGGATGTACTCGAGAAGCGTGGAGGATCCGGATGGGCACGTTTTTGAGATTGTATACTCGTCCCACAGCTGCCCATGACTTTTTTGAGATGTTTACGCAAGGGATATCTGCCGGGATGAAGGACTGTGGAGGGGAAGTCCTTTGGGGCTCTTTGACTTATGCAGAGGGATATTACAGTGTTTCCCATTGATATGTTTTTGCTTTGCAGTTTTCAGCACCAGGTTAAGCTTGCAACCTTGGTCTTGCACTCTCTTGAATGTGTTTAATGGGGCCTGAGATCTATAGTCAATCAAAATGATTAAAATATCAAGGACGTGAACAACTCTAATAAAGGGGGATTTCACTAGAGCACAACCACAGCCCATGCAATTATTTGTTCGATTCAACCGAAGCCACCTTGACGGAAGATATCTTTACATCTAAAGGTATTCTTCAATTTTCAGTCATATTAAACCAGAGAGTTGTGGATATACGAGTACACTTATTCTATATCGATCCGATATGAGCAACATCATATTCTGTGGGCTGTCTGAGAGCGTTTAATGTGTTTAACACACTCGCCTTCAACTAGTGAAAACTGCTTGCAGCCTGACAAGCAAGCAAGGGCCCATGAGTCCCTGTTTATCCCATGCTGTGCTGCCTAAATTGCAATCCTGGCTGTGTTCGGAGAAAGCAGGAAGCAGCCATAGATGAGCCATGATGAGGGGTAGCAGACGGATTTAGTTGAACTCTTCCCGACCGTCTTTCATCAATGATATAAAGTGGAAATCCTTTGAATCTAGAGGGTATCCAAGTGTATAAGTACACTGCTCAAAAGTTCTGTGGTGAAATTCTTTTCAGTGTGCTAAAAAGCCTCTCCATATAATATCTTCAAAAGTCTTCGAACAGAGAAACCAGGTTTGTGTACACCATACATGATCTGTTTCAGTCTACGTTCTTGCAAGGCCTAAATTTTCTTGTTTTTACTTTCCACTTAGCTGATATCGAGCGTGATGCCAGCGTCTTCGACCACAATGCCTGAACAAGACCAACAGTCGAGATCAACCATCAACATGGGCTTGTGTGATCAGAAAACAATCCAACAGTTGACCTCTTCCGGGAAAGCGGCCCAGGCCGCTCGAAGTGCCATAATGGCCCGAGCTCAAGCGGCTTTGCACCAAGCACCAAACGCAGCCCAAGGACAAAGTCAAGGAGGAGCTGCACGTACCGTTGGTGGTGTAGGTGATGGAGATCATGGGCGGGGGGAAGGGCAGGGCCAAAATTCATCTGGATAACCCAAGCAAATCGTTTCGCGCAGTAGGATATGTTTTTCGGTCAAATATGGAGGACTGCCATATATCTATTTTTAACCGCGTTTCAAGGGTCATCTCCAGTAAATGCTTTCCGCAGATTAGCCTCGTAGTCTTCCTTATCTTTGAGCTTCCGCTCTACAACATTAGCCGCATTCACGTCCCAGTAAGCACTCATTACATCGTAGAAATTTGGGTTGGTGGAATCACCATATCGTGGCATAAGATGGTAGAAGAACAAAGAGAATAGTCCTTTGGGATTTTCCAACGCATAGAAAAACCAGAAGCTTCCGTTCTCCAAGCCGTTCCTAATTATACCAGCAAGTGAGTGGCAGAATAGCAGTCTATGAGACTCCGCTTTTCGTATCGCCTTTTCCTCTTGCTCAAATATTTCCAGAAATTCGTTATGGGTTTTGCTGAATTCTTCAAGACCATCGTCAGGCAGGAGACTGTCTACTGGTCGATCTGTAAGCCAATAAGGAGCCCGCAGCATATCGACTGGTTGCGAACAAGCCCATTCCAGATCAATTATATATTTAATATTCCAATCCTGATCAACAAATATGTTGCTCTGATGGAGATCCGTGAGAGTGAGGATAAAAGGTCCACGACGAAGACCGCGTTGAAGATAGTGCGGATGGGTAGCTCGCATGACAGTTATTGCAGCCATTTGAGCGCATCCGTCGAACTTATCGAGTACACTGTTCGGCTGATATCTCAATTTGTTGTCGTAACACGCCAGAAGATCAAGCACATAGGACTCGGAAGTGAAGTACACCTGATCCCTGCCGATATGAGTTGGAATACCTTCGTTTTCCAAATGCTGAAGACGAAGCGTAAGGGGTCGGTTGCTGAGATGCAAGAAGCCTTGATCATCTATTCTAAGTGAGCCAATGTGAGGAAGGGGTTGACAAGCAAGTGTAAGATTAATTCGCGACATATCGCGAAAGAGGTTGGCCCTGCGGGTATCGTCATGGCGGAAGTCGCTCCAGGTCTTTGATAGCATGCTCGCGCTGGCTTCTTCGACATATTCCAGAATCATGTATCCATGGCCTAACTTTGGGAGTGTCTGTTTGACATAGGCACATGGCAAGGATCTGCAAAAAATAGACAAGAGAATGCATCGAGCATACCAAAACATTCGATGAACAAAGGGAGCCGCCGGAAGTGGTGAAAACTACACAAGTGTTAGTAGCCATCAAAGCAACAGCATGAAAACACACATACACCCAGGCCATCAGCAAAGCCAAATCCTAGCAAATTGGGAATTGGTACAGTAGGACAGTTCTGCTGCATCCAGACATACGTTGCAACTTCGCAACGAAGTTTCTCCTCCGAGTTGCCTGGATATTTCATCTCTCCGGTTTTGTAAGGAAGTGGAATCCTAAAGAGCACCCGTCTAGCTGCATAATGAGGATCTCTGATATTGACAGGAATGCAGAGGTTGAAGCTGCCATGAAGCCATCCCTCTTCTGCCACCTGACAACTACCCGTGCAGAGACCAAGATGGCGTGCTACGATGGCTTCGATATCTGATCTGCGCGCAAAAAGGTAATGCATAAAATCATCTCGAAGACCAGGGTAAGTGAGTTTTTGCAGCATGTTCTCGTCATCTTCCAAGGCCGTTTGAAGGTCGACAGTCTGCAGGAGCAATGGGAGTTCTTTTGCAACAGAGCGTGTAGAGGACATTCTATCAAGGAGCTATAATGGATGTGGGTGGTGTATGGCAAGGATGGGGAATGCAAATGTTGATGCTGGTTCATCATACTTGGTGTTTTTATTCTTGCTGCTATTGGTCAGATTGTTCACCACTTTGTCATTTGCTAACATAGTTATATAAAGACTGTATGCATAGAAATCGCCAAAGAGGGCGGAGAACAACATAATTAAACGGTAGTCAATGACAGCGCAGTAAAATTGACAAGTTAAGCATGTGCAATGCAACTACGGGCAATCAATGAGCGGTAGTCAATGCCTATCAATTTCCTTAGAATGGGATTTGAATATTGTGCTCTTCGTATCTAGCGTGGAAACAAAATATGAGTATTCCCAAATACGATGTGAAATAAATAGTTACGTACTCCGTATTTTAGTTTCAACTCTCCCTGGGCAACTTGAAGCAATGAGGATTGAAACTTGACGCACATGAGTTTTATCAGTGCAGTCTTCCTTTCAGCTGCATGATGCGAACTCTCCCTGGATTAGTTCTCAGGTTGCTGAAATGCAGCATCCGGAATCCTTATGAAATTGCAGTGTCCTTCCTCCCATCTCACAGCTCCAAAATGCTCGAGCATCACCTTCCAGTACTCGTCAACCTTCAGGAACTTGCTTTGGTCCGCCGGGTCAACACCAGGTCGATATTCTGTCTTCCAGACCCTCTCTCGTTCTGAATTCCGCCAGCCATGCAGCCATAGAGAACCCTTCAATGTCTTCCCATTCTGCTCAGTAAGCCCATCCACCCAGCCTTGCGAGACGAGACAATCCACCGGGGCCTTGATGGTCTTCGAGCTGCCGCTGCTATGCTCGCCAGCCTTGCCAAGAAAGGCGGAGATTTCACGCTGTAGCTCCACACTCATGGGGGCTTGGAAAAAAACTTTTGCGACTTCGGTACGGCGGTTGAGGAGGTTGGGGATCCAAAAACCAGGTTTGAAGTTGACAATGTAAGTTATCGGATTTTGGGCATTATCGCTAGCAGATGAGAGCATTGCGTGATAATCTCTTTTGCGCTCGGATGTCAGGAACATCTCCGCGCTCTCTTTGGTTTTCCAATCTGTTTGCAGTCAGCGAGATGGTCGGCTCTTGTTGGGAGTAATGATAAGACGACGATAACAAATTCTTAATGAATTCCCTAAAGCGGTAATAGTCGCAGCGAACGAGCTTACTCGCAACCACATAAACATGGGATCGTTTCTCTTCCACACGTCCCCAGGCCACATCTAGCACATTCTGATCAGAAGTGAGGCAGCGGAGAGCTGCCATGAGAGTCATGCCGGGGTCACAGGAAGTATCAAGGTCTGCAAGCCCAATCGATGGTTGAATTTGGGCCTCTGTCCACGTTTTAGCCAAAGGCATGTCATCACTATTGACTCCAGAAATGAGACAGGATAACGGTCATTCTGATCTGGTATGGAGGATAGATGTTGATTTTAGTTCCTCAGAGAAGGAAGCGGTACTTGGAAGTACGTTGCCACACGGGCTGGCCATCCCCAATATAATTTCGCTTGTATGAAATCAAGGGCTACAATGAACTAGGTAGGTCTACAGTCCTAAAGACCGATAATGTACTCCATAGTACTCCGTACCCGTTGAAATATCCTGCCGTAGCCTTAGCTACAGAGTACGGAATACCTTTGAGTCAAAAGCGCAGCCACGTCGCTCAAATAGAGTTATCCACCATGCCGTTCTAGGATAAGTGGCTTCGAACGGCCATGACTAAGCAGGGGCGTGCAGACTCCAAGCCCAAGGACAAATAAAGGATCTCGAAAGGAATCGGAAATGGGATTCATGGTGCTTATCAGGTCTTTGACCGTTTCGTCGTTCTAGATGGCTTCAAGGTGAGTCGGGTCCGAGAAGTTCCAGACGCACTCCTTTCTCGCGCCAGTCCGTCGGCATGCTAATGTTTCTAGATTCCCCCATTCAGCCCTCCACCAGCGAGACCCCAGATCATCGTCGAGTTTGTTTGATTCCTATAGCGGAAGTAAGGAGAGGAATCGCCCAGCCAGCCGATATCAGGGTTATGGTGGAGGTGGGTATAACGCTGCGGAGTCGTCGAATGGGCAGATAAACGGAGCGTTTCGGTCTGCCACGCCGAACAAAAAGTACGGTCAAGTTGATCCCAATATCAGCGCTTATGGATGGTGTCAAGGGGATATATGAACTAATACATCTTGCAATGTCCAGAGGGCAATACTCGGATGCAGTTCTATCGTCTCTAGAGTCCCAAAATGATTCAGAGGTCGAGGGTATAACCGCAAAGGTGAAAATGTTGAAGGATGTATGTTTTTCAAGGCCCCTTTTTCGAATCTGCGCTCTTGAAGTGAGGTGCCTGACCAAAGCCGGGTCTTAGATTACCATGGCCATCGGCGACGAGATCCGCGAATCCTCCGCCCTCGCGGATAAAATGAACGACACGTTTGACAATACTCGCGTTCGACTCCGCGGCACCATGAATCGAATGCTACGAATGGCGGAGCGCACTGGTGTTGGATGGAAAGTCTGGCTAGGCTTCTTTGTTGCAGTTTTCATGCTGTTCACCTATGTCTGGCTATTTTGATTGTCTTTTTTGCTTTCCAACCAGGATCTCTATGCGCCTGGTGGTCTTTTTTTCGTTGATATCCCTATCGTTCCGGGAAGCTTTTATCCACTGCTATCCTTGCCGATTCCCTGTTTCTTTGGGCCACATTCGACCTTTTCTCCCTTTTGTACGCTTTTTGGCGTTTGTTTTGGGACAGGAAAACAGACCGGCGCAGTCTGAGGGTTTGCGACCAGTAACGCTGACCGAAAGCTATGACCTCTTTCTTATTCTTTTTTAATGTCCTTTCTCGTTGTGGCTATTTTAAAAAAGCATTTGGCATGAGAGCTCCCGGTGAGTTCAAAGAAAGGACGGCGTTTTCGCACCGCTTTTTTGAATGTTAGGTATAGGTTCGAAGTTTTTGTGGATTCTCTAGTATTTTTAATACCCACGGCCGCAAGGCATCAAGTTGAAGTTTTGTATTGGATACACTTGCATCTGCGGGCTGGAGATATTACCAGGGGTTACGGCGTGGTTTAGATTTTCATCTGATGAAATGCTTGATTCGACCGAGTGCTACTGATGCAGTATCTGGAGATCAATCGGAGATTTCCAATGAAGCCCTCAGTAGCAACTGCGCCTAAAGGCTAATGAATGGGTATAATATATCTTATCAAGAAGCATG
Source organism: Uncinocarpus reesii 1704 (assembly GCF_000003515.1). Classification (NCBI taxonomy): domain Eukaryota; kingdom Fungi; phylum Ascomycota; class Eurotiomycetes; order Onygenales; family Onygenaceae; genus Uncinocarpus; species Uncinocarpus reesii. Next base: position 723,684 of record NW_003052499.1, on the reverse strand, counting down.
GAATTTGAACGCCCAACGCCTTCGCTAAGTCAGAAACCTGCCATGCCTCAAAACGCTATGCACGAAATATCCATTTTTTTATGGCATGTTGAGAGAGTCCTCCGACAACGTCGACCGCCGTCTCCGGGTTCGCGCTCTTGGGATGCGCAAATTCTGGTCAGACATGCCGCTGGATCGAAAAGCCGCCATGGAATCCTCGACATCATCGCCAGCTCCACCACTCCATCTATCCAGGAAAAGTCGCTGTGCTTCTGTTTCTCGGTGACGAGTGACGGGCGGTGGCAGCGGAGGTGAATTTTCAACTCGTGGAGAGATGCTTGATCGAAGACGATGTGCTGGCGGGTTGAAATGGCGATCAACACTATCGTAGCGCGCATAGTTGGAGAAACTGTCTCCGTCATCCTCATCCTCGTCTGCCTCCTCGTCGGCATCGGTATCTGTATGCTCCCACTCCTGCTCGTGTACGTTAAAATCTTCCTCTTGCTCTGGAATATCCGCATCCAAGTCTCGCTCCATCATAGTATCGCCTTCTCCGTTGAATGACCCTGAGGGAATATTCTCATCCAGATCAGGCTGGTCATCGAAATGCTCATCCACTTCATCATCTTCGTCTTCCTCATCAATCCCAAACCCCTCCGGAACATCATCATCCAAATCCCTCTCCATCAAAATCTCTTCATCTTCATCCTCCAAATCGTCCTCGTCGAACCCATCCTCTCCCTCCTCCACAAGCCCACCGTCAGCATCCGGAATATCATCGTCCAAATCCCTCTCCATCCCTTCCAATGCTTCCGGGTCGTCAATATCCACTCCCGCCACCCCGCCATCCAATCCTGCCTCCCCAATAAAGTCCATCTCCCCTTCTAACGCCGCATTTGCGGCCTCCTCCCGTTCCGCTTCCTCCTCGCGAATTCCCTGCATCGTCTTTGGATAACCTGCGGGCCGGATCCATGAGTACCCAAATGACGCTATGTTTTGTTTACGTATTCGCAAAGCGCGTTCTTCCAGCATGAGGGCAGTGAGGGAATCGGATGAGGAGGGAATAAAGGAGGTTCGAGATTGGCCATTTCTACGGGGGTTTGAGCCTTGACCGTGGCTGTGGTTGTGCGACGTGCGTCGAGAGCGTTGTGAGGGCGTAAGCCAAAGATGGTGAGACTAATAAAAGGCCGTTAGTTCCTCCGCCGCGGAACAGTTGTAGGCAATCAAGCTCTTGATAGCAAGAGCATTACTCACATCTCGGGGCTCAATGAGCGGGAGAGATAGCATGGCTGCTAGCTTTCACTCATTTAGGGAGCCGAAGATTTGACGGAATAAGAATTTTCTTGAACTTCAAATGCAAAACAATTATTCTGTTTTCTTCGTCTGCGCATATGGAATATGTCCATCCATCCATGGCTCAATTGACAATTGACAAGGTTAGGTACGGCCCACGGGCCGTATTTCGGAATTATTATGATCCGAATGCCGAGCTGCTGACTCACCCACAATATTCAGGGGTGAACGCCATCGGTTCTGATGCAGTGGATGGACTGAAATCACTATATCAATCGCATCACTGGAGAGACCAAGCAGGTATTGATAGATGTGTGGAAGCGACAATCCTTCCTTTGCGCTTTCGAGCCTTTTTGGGTTTGTTTACAACTTCGACAACCCCACACCCTCACTCCGGACCTGACTGAGCTCTGGCACACTCATCCTCCGTGGGTGTTGAGAAGCAATATCGAAATAGCCATATGATTGCGTCGTATCAACACAGCCTGGCGGTATGATTGCCCCTAGGGCATTGCAGCATTTGAGTGCCTTTTTGTTCTTTCAGCCCCAGGCGAAGGCAACCTGTGGCGACCAGTTCAGTTGAAGAGACGAGTCGAAGGGACGCGACACGTCAATGTGCAAGAGCCTTGAAGAAAAGGTGAACCATATCCGATGCAGCAGTTGAATCTAAAACCGAAGCTGTATCGCCGTTTGTCGAGAATATCCCGTCCGCCTCCAAGGCGGCTGGTATATGTTTCATCTTGCGTTTGACGATCTCCGTTCTTGACGCCTTCGCAACGCAACGCCTTTAACAATCACTCTATTCTCCAAGTCACTGAAATTTGAAGGTTCATGACTTTTGCGACGATTCCTAGATTTCCGTCGTTTCAGAGTGCATTATGCTGCAAGAGCCATCATGTTCGCCAGAGGAACATGGAGCCGGGTCCTGGCTTGAGTGCTTTGCGCCACCAGATCAACTCTTTGAATGGGACAATATTCGGCTCTACTTGTCTGTGCTTGTGTATGATCGGCTGGAGCAATGAACGGAACTGTCTAGTTTCCTTCGCCCTTGGTTACAGGCCGAGACACTAGATCCTTCACAGCTTGCTTGACTCCGGTTAAACCGGCCTTTCTCAACTCTGATAAAGCTTGTCACAATCCCATGCTTGTTTTCTATGGAAGATCCATTCTCATCTTGTGACTGATTTGTTTTCCTAAGACCAATTCAAGAGCAATAATTTTGTTCCTTCTCATTCTTTGTTTACTCTCATCCCTTGGCCCTGAGTCTTTGGCTAATCCGGAGCCTGTTCAGCTCTCAATATGCGCTCTAAACTCAGAAGACAAACCCCTCCTCCTCCCGTATCAGTAGTTCCAGACGAGGTCGAGAGTGACGACAGTGATAACAGCGATGATAGCGATGATGGCATTGAAAGTGATAGTGATGATAGTGGCGATGAGGACGACCTAGAGCCTCCGTCGCCAACAGCTGCTAATGCGCCATCGAATACACAGTCGATACCCACAACTCTCCGCTCAAGCACGATAACCAGAAATTCCCAAACCGTTCTTGTGACCTTCCCTCAATCCACTATTACGGCGGTAGTAAGCGGCTCACAGTCAACGGGACTTTTTATCCGTCCGGCTGAACGTGTCACCGCAACGCCTACCGCTCGTCGTGGGGAAGTAGGTGCCGAGAGGACAGCGCCAGCCAACTCTCAGAGTAGTACGAGCCAGGTCACAGCGTCTCCAGACAATGAACCAATGACCGATATGGGGAGGCCACAGGGGGTAGCTCCCGCTCTTATAGGGTCTCTGATTGCTACTGGGCTTGTTGGTAAGGACATATGCTTCTCTTGTCGTTCCCACAAACGCTAGTTAACCGTTCAACTGTAGTTATTCTAGTCGCTATCGTCGCGGGCGTTCTGATCAAGCGAAGAAACCGGGTTCGCATCGGCCCCCCTCCAGTACGATATGGCTTTCTTTCCATCTCATAGTGTTGCGCTGCTGATGAAATTCTAATTGGTCGTCTTTGCAGGAGCCCGCAACCGACACAGAGCCGCCAATGGGGCAAACGGATGTACAACAGCGAGACGCTGAGAATCCATTCCGGGACCCTCCTAGACCGCCAACTCCAGGGACGTACTATATTTAAAGCGTCAATACTATGGCCGATGGCTAACAATGATGCTTCGACCGCAAGAGCCAATTGCCTCAAGCATGTTCGTTTGCCGGACGTACTAACCCGAATTCGAAGGATACAACCCTCCGCAGCATTTGTTATCTTGATGACTCCAGCATATCTATTAACCAAATTGGGGAGGGTCATTGGATGTTTGCATTCAAGCAGACTGGGAGTAGATAGCTCTACTCCCTGCTCTTTTCTAGAAGAGAGAGTGTGGCTGGCTGGACAGGCCCGTCATTTCACAGCCATTTGAATAGGCGTTGGAAGAACTAGGCTACGGATCGGACTGCATTAGACAATAGTTCATCTTGTGGGAGTGAGGTGTCTCCTGAGCTACGGGATTATTGATCCATTGGCAGTCGGTCAAATTCGAATTTTTTTTTTTTTTTTTTATTCAGCATGCACTAATTAGTTAGATACCAGAATTGATATAGCTCTTGATATAGCACTCTTGATTAATGACACATTCACCAGTAACGCAACTTTGACGATGGTCATGGGCAACCCTGCATGATTGAGCTGCAGGAAGGTGATCAACAGCTGTAAATAACTCATACAGCTATGATCCACCATGGTTTCAGGACTTGCGTGGAAGCCTGTGCTCTTACAATCTTGCTTGCTGTCCTAGCAAGTTATTCATAGCTTGTTGCAGTGCGAGCTTTATCCTTGTTCAGATTCTCACTCCCATTGCATACCACCCATCCCTTGTCTGTAAGTTATCCAAGCAGCATGAGAAGATGATTGAGGTGCATTTATAGCAGTCATAAACGGCTAAGCAAGAGTACAACCAAAAGGTCAGGCCATCAGGGTGCGGTGCAATCGCCGGAATCCATCTTGTAGCTGTCAAAGTGGGCGGCTCTGTCATTATTTTAAATCATTCCAAGTCAATAGCGTCGAAGACGGACCTATTGTGTTTCCTAATGACACTAAATCGCCGCCTGAGTAAGTTGATGAGAGGTCCCCTTGAATATCGATAATCTAAGAATGTTGTTTGCTGGTGTGGTCACAGGGACACACTGATTGAAACTGCCCTGCATCTATTTGGCTCTGGAGTCTGGGAGTAGCGGTAATGACTACCCATTTTGCATGGCAGATATAATATTCTCTTGTGTATACACATAAAAAGGTACAAGATTATGCAACAAACAAGTTGATAGTAAGTTTCAATTGCAGTTTGTAGATGACTAGCCGAGAGACACTGAGTAGCTTCAAGACGACCAATGTCACTCCTGTATCATAAGAATATCCACAATAAGCTTCTGAGACTGGTAGTCTGGCAAACTATTGCAATGTTAAAGCTCAGAAAATAATCAAAAAATCTCATGACTATATCTCCCCTTGACATCACCCATGCAGCAACCTTGGCGGAGTCGATTACTCCCGATTAACGACATGCCATAGCGCCCACGGCATTCCTCACACAAAAGCGCGGATCAGGACACAGATGCCCACCTTTGCAGCACATATGGGTAAACCGATTGAAACAGGAAACCCCTTCACACAACCACGGTAGACCGATAGGGCACGAGCGACGACGCTTGGAGAGATCTCGAGCATGAGTTCGATTGGTGGAATTTCCGCGGTCAAGATCCTCAGGCGCAATGGCCGGAATGAGGCTGCTAGGGTCGAGTTCGATATCTTCGTCGATGGTTCGAGTTTCTTTGTCATGCGCTTGGCTGGGGTCTAAGCTGTGCGTGACGCTTCCGGATGCAATGGTAAATTTTTCCAGGTTGCGCGGGGTGGTAGCTTGAACGCAGACGAGCATGGCCTGCAGTAGGAGTAGGGTAAATCCTAGGATCTTCATGTTGAATTTGGAACTTTGATGGAGATTTGAACTGCAAAAAGAATTTGAAGAGGATTTGCAAGTGGTGCTGGAAGAATGGCTGTGCTTCAAATTTGTAATGATGATGGAGCAAGTGCATCTTCTGCTAAACAGGAGGGGTATATATAGTTGTTCCTGAGATGTACCTTCACAGCAAAGGCACTTCCATGAAGCAGATCCTAAATCATTGATAGGGGTGAAAGATTCTCAAGCAGCATTGTTCGGCATGTATTCAACTACAAAGCCTTTCAAGTGTACATTTTGGTTCTTGAATGGGCACAGCCTGCCTCTGCTAATCACCCACGGCTGAAAGTAGAACATGACTATTCACACATTATGAGATCTTGTTAACGGTGAATAGCAGCGCATCTCAGAAATGTTGAAGTGAATAGGGCATATTACATAAGCACCCGCTTGACCGGCACGCCAAGAATGCATGTGACGCCAAGCAAACTAAAGCTGGGGGAGCTCTAGTCCGGAATGGGGCTAGCGCCATAAGTCTCCGAGCGCAGGCCGCAAAAAAATGACTCGGGCGGTGGTCAAATTTTCGATCTGTCTGGTGCTGGGTGCTGCAATTGATCGAGGGATCTTTCATTCTCTTCTGGGGTTCTGAGATTAACAGGTTCTTGCTTTATTTTCTTTCAGCGCTTTTCGTTCCATTCGCTTCGATTTACCCGACATTCGCTGCTCTTCTTCCACGCGAGATGGCTCCCGCTCTTGTTGCACCAGTTGCCGGCTCTGCGGCCAAGGATGTGAAGAGGGAATCAGGAACTGCAAGACTGCTAGGATCCGGTATGATTATCAGCTTAGGGAGTCGTTGAAAGCTTGCTAATCTCGCTCGAGGCTCTGCCGGTATCGCTGAACTGCTCATTTTCCATCCAGTACGGGCTCTCATAGCGGCCAAAGAAGATCTCCACGACGCTAATGGCTCACTGGTTAGGTCGATACAACTGCAAAGCGTTTAATGAGCAATCAAACAAGAGTATGTGCGGCACTATCCTACGTTAGGTTTATATTTCTCATCGGTCCGCGCCTAGATCACGTCCGCTTCAGCCCTCAATAAAGTCGTTTTCAAAGATTTCGCTTCTGCCTCGGTCGCTCGAAAATTCACATCGCTATTCCCGGGTCTAGGGTATGCCGCCGGCTATAAGGTGAGGACGGAATCCGCTTGTGAGTGCACGTTTTTGGGGCTTTGCGCTGATTACTCTTTTCGCAGGTTCTGCAACGAATCTACAAGTATGGAGGACAGCCATTCGTCCGTGATTACTTGGCTAAGCACTACGGTACCGAATTTGATAATGCATTCGGAAAGGGGACCGGTAAGGCTATAATGCATGCTACAGCTGGAAGGTACAGATATTTCTTGCGCCGACTATTCAAGGCGTATCAGGTTGCTAATTTTCGGGCTCCAGTTTGATCGGAATTGGAGAGATTGTCCTTCTCCCTCTCGATGTTTTGAAGATCAAACGACAAACCAACCCAGAAGCGTTCCGTGGCCGCGGCCTTTTTAAGATTATTTCCGACGAGGGAATGGGTCTGTACCGTGGTGCTGGCTGGACCGCTGCTCGTAACGCGCCGGGCTCGTTTGCGGTAAGTCTTTCGCCCCGACTACAAACCGATGCCGTTCTAATGGATCTTTAGCTTTTCGGTGGTTCTGCCTTTGCGAAAGAATATCTCTATAAGCTCACGGACTATAACCAAGCGACCTGGACTCAAAATTTCGTTGCCTCTGTCGCCGGTGCCAGTGCGTCTTTGATTGTTTCCGCACCGCTGGACGTCATCAAGACTCGAATTCAAAACCGCAATTTCGAAAACCCCGAATCCGGATTCCGCATCGTAAGCAGCATGATTCGCAACGAAGGCATGACCAGCTTCTTCAAGGGATTGACACCTAAGCTGCTGATGACCGGCCCTAAGTTAGTGTTCAGCTTTTGGCTGGCACAGACCTTGATACCCGCTTTTGGAACAGTCGTATGATAGGTAAAAAAAAAAAAGAACAGCGTCTCGGGACAACTGGTGTTCTTGCGATTCGCTCTTTGTTAATAAATGCGCCCTTATAGATCTTTTTTAATGCTCGGGTTCCGCATGTGTATTTATAGAAATCTCCCTGCTTTGGGATTGTTCGGTTTGTTTGTGGTGATGGGGGAGTTATCTCTAGGGTATTTACAACAGGGATTAGCTAGTGATCGCAAGAGCATCAATGACTGAATGACAACTATCCTGTATGTGTACAAGTAGTGGAATCCAAGTGGCTATGGAGTACTCCGTATGCAGTGCTTTATCGGACGTTCCAACTAGTTACGAATCGGGATCTGAAAATCTATTGTTCCGTCAACCCCCAAAATCCCAAGTCTCGTCAACATCAGATGCAAGCTTGCGCTCCGGGAGCTGTTGTCCTAGCATGCTAGCTAGCAACCATGGCGCCAACGGTGGCTTATCCGTATCTGATTTCCAAGTACGCTTTCCCCCCTTCCAATCTGCCCCATTTTCGAAGATCTGTGCACAATTCACACCCCCAACAGTCCATAACTCCCCGGCATCGTTTAACATCTCAGAATCTAGGTTCGGCGACCCTCTATTCGCGCTCTTCATTGGCACATCAGCCGCCTATATCCGGATCCGTCGTGAATACCGCGAGCAGTACCCGGATTTACCCAGTGACATGGTTTCGATTCTAAGCCTGGGAAAGGGCAGAATGGTCAGGTGGTGGAACGGGTACCAGTGAGAGAACAGACAAGACCTTCATGGTGGGAAGGGGGTTTCTGGGACACAATTCACTTTCTTTTGCAGAAAGTGAATGGAGCGGATTGAGTGATGTGTGCAGGAACTGGATATCAACCGGAACTGCTAGGTCGCTTTCTGGGCGAGGTTGTGGATGGAGAAAAAGAAAAGCTGATGCTTTGGCGGCTAATATATACTTGACTCCCCGTCGACCATTGAATTCGAGAAAGGCCGGGTGGAACTACATTTGTGGCATTGTTACCTGTTTCCCTTGTGAGCCAGGACGGCTTTTCGCTCAGCCGACGATTATCAAACCCGAGTCACACGAGCTACCGTCTGGTCTTCCCAAGGTCATTTGAGTCCTACGGGATGATCGCCGGGTCCAACATCTTCCGGTGCATCGTGTTTCAAAAGAATGAGGAAGAAGGTTACGGTTATTGTTTTCGTCAGGAGTCGTTGAAAACCGCCATCACTTGTTCCTTTTGAGGCCTTTATATATCCCTGGGCAGGAGTGAGGAGTTGCTGGAACGGGCATGCGATTTGAACCTCATTATTGTATAATGCATGTTTTCGAAGTACGCTTGCCATTGTATTGTACTCTATGTATAAAATGGGCGGGTTGAAAGAATATTGACGTTGAACCGACCGTCAGCTCCAGCGTTGTCCTCGCCAATTTGGTGAGTAATATGCGAAATTTACCGTTGACGAGATCGCCCACATGAAAGTGCTTTCAGCCGCCGCCAAAGCCATTAACTACTCTGTAGAATCTCATTGGATCATACCAGCAAGCACGATATCATCCGGTAAAATCAATTCCGCAGCTGCGCTTGCAGAGAAGTATTTGTTCGGCTCAGGATCTGAACCTGGCTTTATGCTGTTGCGCGGCATTAAGAGGGATTAATCTTGATGATTATTTTCTATTTCCGTTTCCAAGATGCGAGTAAATTAAGAGCTGTGACCGAGGAGGCTTTACATAAGAATAGCCACTAAAGCCAAATGCCATTCATTATCACATTCTCATACTAAACACATCCCCGGTAGTATAGAAAGGACGATCCAGGAGAACAGAGGTCATCTCCAGGCTTGAAACACCTTAACGGTACGCTTGGGCGTACCGTTAGCGGGAGACAACAAAAGATGAAGGAGCCACAAGCGTAAATATAGACTCGCAGTAGAAACGCCGTAGTAAGCAGACCAACACCGAGTACCAGGAGGATCCGTATATCTTATAAGAAAGTTTTATCCCCCAAGAGAATGATCCAAAAAGGAACGAAGGCAGTAAGAAGTTAGGGTGTCGAGAAACCAAGTTCGCGAGCCGTGCTGGTATCAATAATCCAGGGGATCATCGTGAAAAGGGCTCGAATCGTCTCGAATTTATCGCCTAGGTAATGCTGTAGACGAATGTCATCCAAGCGCCACCGGCTTAGTTTCCGAATGTATTCTCGCCAGAGTATCTATAAATCGCCCAGTTAGCCGTTTTTCAACGCCACGGCACGAGAGGTAGATATCGAAGACACATACGTAATGTACAAAAACCCATCATCATCCTTGTGCTCTTCATAGATACTGCTCATTAACGCGGCGGTCGGAGGAAGCACCTCATCGACGAAGATGAAAATGGCCTTCTCGGGGGACAACTTGATGCGCTTGCGGATGACATAGACGAACTGGCCCACTGTGAGATCGGCTGGGACGAGGTACTTCTTCTTGTCGATGGTTGCGATGTCCGACTTTTCGACCTTTTCGCAGATTACCTAGCAGGAAACACAGTGTGAGAAGGCGGTGAAGGGAGATTCAGAGAGGTCAAGGGACGCATACTGGAATGCGGTCTGTGTATTTCTGGCGAATACGCTCAGCTTCGGCCTTGCGCTTCTCAAACGGGTGCTCATCCTTGAACTTGGAGCGCATGATGGATGGATGGAGATGGTTTCGCTGCTGACGTAGTTGATTCAAACGGAGTTGCAGTAGACTCGATCAGCGTGAGAACGGCGGGGAATCGTTGGCGATAACGGGAGTGGACTTGGCTCGACGAGATGCGGCAGCAATGTATATGCAGTTGAAGGTCCTGGTTTGATTTAATGGAGAGGGAGAGACGGAGAGAAGATGATCTTTTGATTCATCAGGAAGGCTGCAGCCCCGCGAAGGGAAGGTTAGGGCGGTGGAGAAATGCGCTAGGTTGTATCTGGCTTAGCGGCAGTGGCAGGTGACTCGGGCGTCCAATCAGATGACGAGCTGGGCACACACGTGATCGGAGTCAAGTGACTCAGCCAGGCGATTGTCAGCAAAAGAGTCACCAGAGCGCAGCGAGAGTCATCAAAGACACCAGCAGACTGCAGGGAGGGCGCCGGCTTGGAGCCATTGTCGTGAGAGTGTAGACTCGACAGAGATCCAGAGCGCTTTGCTTTGAGGGCCTGGGTCTCGACAATCCCCACCGGTCCGGCACTTCAGCTACAAACAATGACCTCATCTTGCAAACAATGCAAACATAACTAACTGACTAACTAGTTAGCTGCCATCTCAGATTAGTCATCACATATCTCTATCATCAGCACTCGCCCTCTCGACGAGAGTGATGAAGGGCATACATATGGCTTGGAGATGTGTCCTTCGAGTCTGTAGGATTGTGCAAGCTGAATTCGCCGTATTAACTGATTGACTATTCGCCGCGGAGAAAATCAGTGCACTCCGCCGGCCAGAGCGGCCTTTCGGGTCTCCCCATCGATATCACGTGTCTACCCTCCTTGCTTCCGAGATGTCGTGTTTCTCGACGTTGCGGGCCAAACAAAGTGCCGGTAATTCCAAGCAGCTGATAAACCATGATAACGACCGCTGAGCGCATGGTATTTATATAACTTGCTTCTCATGCCTTAATTGGTTTCCTCGGCATCCCATCTCGCTAGAACCACCCGTTTGTTTCGCGTCATAGGAGCTATGGCTACTCCCCGGTTATATTCTCGATGTTGGCGCGCATTTAGGAGCTTTGAAATCCAGAGGTCGCAATGTTTCGCAACTACAAGGAGTCAGCGGCGCCAGCTATCTTCGTTCGGTTTCCGGCCGTCAGAGAATGCGTCAAGGGGGAGACAGATCACAGCACTCTCTATCGCTGCTGTAGCTACTGTAGTGACAGGAGCTACACTTCTTGGTTTAGTATATAGTGCGCATTCCTCAGAAATAACATGCGCTAATTGCAATTTGTACAGCCTTCAGAGCCTCTCCTTAGACTCGATGCACCCTCAATCGCCGATCTCGATGACAAGACAAAGCGTGAAACGACAATTACCTCCTCCTCACCCATGCGCCTACGTATGGAAAAGCTCATAAAAGATCACCAGAAGAAAATTGTGGACGAACTCTCCCGCATAGATGGAAAACAGTTTATCTTTGACGAATGGAATAGACCCAATGGTGGCGGGGGGATCTCCTGCGTTCTACAGGACGGCAATGTCTTCGAAAAAGCCGGTGTTAATGTCTCTGTTGTATACGGCCAATTACCTCGCCCAGCGATTGAAAAGATGCGTGCAGACCACAAATCATTCGTAGCAACAGATGTTGACTCATTGGATTTCTTTGCTGCCGGCCTTTCACTCGTTCTACACCCGAAGAACCCAATGGCGCCGACCGTCCATCTAAACTATCGCTATTTCGAGACTTCAGACCCCAAAGACCCCCTCCACGGGCCAAAGAACTGGTGGTTCGGCGGTGGAACAGACCTTACTCCTTCCTACATCTTCCCCGAAGACTGCAAACACTTCCACCAAACCATCAAAGACGCCTGCGACAGACACGATCCAAGCTACTACCCCAAATTCAAAAAATGGTGCGACGAATACTTCTACCTCCCCCACCGTCACGAGTCCCGCGGCATCGGCGGCATCTTCTTTGACGACCTCGACACTGAATTTCTCTCCCACTCTTCCTCCCACTCCTCCACCAACGCCCAAGAAACCCTCTTCGCCTTCGTTTCCGACGCCCTCGCTTCCTTCCTGCCCGCCTATGTGCCCATCGTCGAACGCAGGAAGAACATGCCGTTCACACAGGCGGAGAAGGACTGGCAGCAACTGCGTCGTGGCCGGTACGTCGAGTTCAATCTCGTGTATGACCGTGGCACGAGCTTTGGGCTGAGAACGCCGAGTGCGCGCGTGGAGAGTATTCTGATGAGTCTTCCGCGGACTGCGCAATGGGTGTACATGGATCCGATATCGGGGACGAGGATGGGGGAGGAGAAGAAGGTTGTTGGGGAGGAGGTCGGTGGCGAGGAGAAGAAGAGGGAGAGAGAGCTGATTGAGGTCTTGAAGTATCCGCGTGAGTGGGTATGAGATGTCACCTCTATAGTTTCGCGGATTTTCGCCGAGCTGCTTCGATAAGCTCATCCTAGCTCTGGCGCATGAGGATGTATGATATAAGAAAGATTTGTGAGGCCAGACGCTCGTGGACTGGATATAAAAAGCACGGCAATAGACAGGATCTAGTAATAAAGTCTTCAAAGAAAGAAATGACACCTAAACTAATGCTTTATTCTCGGTTCCATTTATGCCAAATCTCTTGTCTATCCAAATAGCCTCACCGCGAAAATCGACATGCAAAGAAAAGGGCAAAAAAGCAAATCAACGGCTAGGCAGTAGGTATCAGGGTGAATACCTAACAAAAAGAACAACTCCCTTTTCAACGTCGTTTCCCAGGCATCTCATCTATCGCGGTGTACGATATTCCAATCACTTCCCCGTAGCCCCTCTGCCTCCAACATCCCCAACCATAGCCCTCTGCCTTGATAACCACGTCTGTCCGACCTCCGTGTTCGAACCAAGCCCAGTGGCCGCACCGCGGTGATGGTACCGCGCTATACCAGCGGCATTCTGGCTCTGTAGCCGCGATTGAAAGTTGTACCAAGCAGAGGAGATGAGCGCGATTTCACGAGCTTGGCGCTGGACGACTTGCATGAGCTCCGCCTAGTCGTTTGTTAATTTCAAATTCCCTCCTGGGCTGGCTATTTACGAGGGTACCGAGGTTACTCAAAAATGAAACCAAACTATGGGAACTTACCTCTCGCTCCTTTGCGACCCTAAACTCATCCAAATCCGTCGAAAGACCTTCATAATTCTCAATTCGCTCTTGCAACGACTTGATAAGCTCATTCTGCTGTTGTATGTGCTATATTCAATTCAATTTTCTCCCTCGCCGGAGGGAGAAGGGACCCATTAGCATATAACTTTTTCTGGGTGCGGACATAACGATGTAAAGTGACCTCGACGGAAAAAAGCTGCGTCAAAGTGGTCATGGATTGGGGGTAGACTGCGGTGAATACGAAAATGGCAAATAACGGCAAAGAGAAGGACCAATGCCAGAGCCTGATCGTGCTGCTCTTGACCTAGTACTGATCAACCTCTGCTTTGTACCGCTCGGGTCGGGGAGAAGGCTGGGGGTGGACGGTTCCATGGAGAATTTTGAACAAAGTATAATGATGCTACATGTTTCTGGACGTGGATGGGGATAGTGAACTCCATAATTAAGAGGTTAAAAAAGTGTAAACTCACCTCTGCGCGTTTCGCCAGCTTGTCAGCACTATTCTCTGTTGTGTCGGCGAACTGTTTCAACAGTTCCAGGGGCGACAGTTCCGGTTCGTCCGAAGTACCATTCATCCGGGCTGTCAATTCTTGAAGCAGCTTCTTCATTTCATGCAACGTCTCCTGGTCTTCGTCGCGGAGTTCTTCCTCTCTCCTATCGCGGGCGGCACGAAGTGCATTTCTCTCGCTGCAAACCTCTCTCACGATTGTCCGGCTGACGTCCAGTTTACCTTCTAGCTCTCGGATCCGATTCTGGAGTGTGTCCCACTCCGTCCGCATTTTGATGAGCTCCGAGGCAGTTGATTCCTTGATTCCGTTGAGGATGTCCAGCTTATCCTTATCAACAAGGCTCACTGAGACAGGCATTAGCACTTAAACGGAAAGTACTACGAAAATATAGCTCAAAGGACCTACAGTCCGTCTTTGCATCTGAGAGCTCCCGTTCAGAGGTCTCGACACGAGTTTCAGTTTCACTAAGTTTATTACGCAAACTCGCGTATTCTTCGCGTAGTTTTCGATAAACCTCGCTAGAAAAAGGATCTTGTTAAGATCGAATGTAAAACACAGTGCAGATACGGCCCTCAACCCACCTTTCAATCTCGATGTCAGGGAATTCAGAATCATCCTTGATTTCGTCTAGCTCTTTCCGGAGTCTTTCGTTCTCAGAATTGCTACCAAAGGTCAGCTCAATATGATCAACATTCCACATGGTTTACTAACAGCTGTGTTCCCCGTTTTCCGATTTCATCGAAATCGCGTTGTAAGGTTCCATGACCACTTGGAGTTGAGGTTCCGGGGCTGTCCAGGCCTTCAAGCTCCCCTATGCGTTCTCGCAGTTCAGCGATAGTTGCCTCATCGCGGGAGTGTTGTTCCTCAGACCCTTGCAGTCGTTCAGTCAAAGCATGATTGTCGAACTCGAGTTGTTTCTTTAAATTTTGAATCTCATGATGGTCTTGCTCAATCTGCGTTATAAGCTGCTTGTATTTTTGAAGCTCTTTGTTATGTTCAGATGAAAGCCGCTGATTAGAATCGCTTTCAATCAGCTGCTGTTTCAAGTCTTTCACCTGCAATTTCAGCGTTTGGTTCTCTCTTTCGTAATCTTGGCTGGCTTGAAGTTTCTGGCGGTATTTTTCTGCAGCATTAGCTTTTCGAGACAGCTGATCCCTCTCATTCTTAATCTCATCATAGTCGTCTTGGAGCTTTTGGAATCTTTCATTTTTCTGGCGCATCGACTCAAGCGACATTCGCAAGCCATCAATTTCATCTTGCGCTGCTAGCAGTCTTGTCTCTTGTGAGGCGATTATATCCTCTTGTTGGCGGCTGCGGCTTTCAAATCCGGTTGCATCAGGTCCCAAGTCCCCCTTTCCAGCTTTAAGTGTTGCCAGCCGGTCCTCCGTCGACGACAGCTTGGCTTCTAGAGTATCGTTATTCTCTTGAAGCTTTGCTAGCCGATCGTGAAGATCCTCCAAAGCCTTCCCCAGTTCCCTCTTTTCGTTAGAGAGTTTATCATTTTCCGCGAGCAGTTTTCCCACGCGTTCTTCAAACTGTAGTTCCGGGTCCATGGCAATATCGCGCCTAGCCCGGTATTCGTCCTGCTCGTAGTGGATCTGCTCGAGACGGTCCTCCGACGGACTCTGCGCTTCTTGTATGATGTCCTTCAATCCTTCTTGTGTTTGCGTAGAGAGTTCTTGCATCGTGGTAATATACGATTCGGCATGCGGGGAGCTGATCGCCGCCATCAAAAACAATTTCAAAAGTCGATTGGTGTCTTTGACAGAGGAATTTTCGGCGATCGCTTTCAGGTCGGGAACAGTGGAAAGGCCCGCTGGCACTTCGCCATCGTTCTGGTTTCGAATGTAGCTGATCAACAGCTTGTGCATGTGCTTCAGGTTCTGCCATTTCGGAACCCAGTGGTCGGCCGGGGCGTTTTCGGGGAGGTTGCCGAGAAAGTATTGGGGGTCAATGTCCTGGAGAATCTCCCAGAGAATGGAGCCATCGCCCAGCTCGCTGCTGGATCGGATTACAGTTCCCAGGGAGAAGCTGTTGATCCATTCCAGGAGTGTAGCGGTTTCAAGGTCGGAAGACATGGCTTCTGGCAAATAATCCAGCCCATCGAAGCGGTGCAGAAGGCAGCTAGTTAGACAGTGGAGAGTTCCGGTGCAGATATCGCCGGCATCTTAGCAATGAGATGCATTCAATGTGATGTCTCAGCGATGACCTTTTGCCGGTTCGGGGAAAGTGCCGGGTGTCAACTAGTCTGCTTACATATCCAGGGGTAAGGGGCTCAACCAAACCCAACCGCCCCGTCGACTATTATTGCATGGCTTGAGGGCCATAGAAAACCGAGGCAATGCTGCGACCTGAAGGGTCGTCCATCCACTCTCTATACTCAATGTCTACTAAATTGTTTCCAAAGGCTTCATATCCTACTCCCATCCTTATATCTGCAAGCTTCGAAACCAACACCTTCCAAGGGAGAAATTATACGCAATGTTCCCCTGGGACAGTAAAGCAAAATGGTCCAGGCCTAATGCCTAGGTGGTTCTTAATCATTTCCTTTTTGCTTCAATTCTACCTCAAAGACTACAGAGTACATAACCTTACTATCTATTCGCGCCAAGCCACGATATAGGATGAAAGGCATGCCTTTTACGGTAGCCAAATCCTTGAGGATGAATCCACTTTATTCTTCCAACCTTCCCTCGTTGCACATAAAGTAACAATCTGCACAAGATGAAAACGAGTTTCTTGCTTTGTTCCTACATGAGATTTAGTGCCAGTGCGCCATACTCCCCAGAATCCTTCTGACCCATGCTTAAAACATTCAAATCTGACTGGACATCAATAGGAGGCTTTGAATTACCTCATCAATGTATATAATCAGGCTAACTGAGTGAGATCGTCACGTAATACCAATATCCAAAAACAAAAGCCGCTCTTCGTTTGACTCGCTCATGCTCATGTTGCTGCTGCTCTTTTAAGAAGCCAAAAATCATTAAATCATTCTGGCTTACGGCCGTAGACAACGTAACTGTGAAGACATATTAGCATCGAATAAACATTCCATGGAGATTATACTCACCAATCGAACATTCCATGAATCCGACGATTTCGCATATCACTTCTTGCTTGGGAAGCGAGAATCTTTACTTCTTGCTCCGTCCAGCCGGCATGTCTCGTCAAGACTGCCATAGCGCCAGCTTCAAACCCGCCACTCTCATACTGGAGGATCGTCCACGTGCCAATTTTTTTCTAGCAAGCCACGGATACATTAGCCCCAACGGGGTTCGGATGTAAGCAATGAGGAAGAATAACGTACGTAGTACTTATCCTTTGGCCAACTCCCAATCGGGACGATGTGTTTTTGAACACAAATATCCTTGAAGCCAGCTTCCCGAAGCCACCGTTCAAGGTGCGGCCCAGCATTTGCCACATACCCGGTCTTCAGGAACGGTTCGACGACGAGATCATAGTACTTCTCGAGCGCGGCTCCTTTCAGAGATCCATCTTCCGAGTAAGGGTTGGGATCCCAATCTTGAAATTCGACCCATTGCCCGGGGGCAGTGTGCCTAGAATTAAAAAGAACCCGAATCAATACGGATTGGGGGCAATGGAAGTCCGCCTAGAACGTACTTGTAACATTGTTTGATTAGCCCAGCGTAGTCTTTAACTGATCCAGCTAAAAAGCGGCCGTGAATAAAATCGAAATGGTTGGAAGGATAAACCCATTCGTCTTCGAAATCTTCAACAATAAATCGAAGATTAGGAGGGACACTAAAACCTGTTTAGTTGTACGGCGTTGCCTGGACCTGCGAGGGGATAATTACAGGGAGGGTTGGGTAGGACTCAGGTCATTTCCAATAACCTATAGCAGTGAAAATAGTTAGTACTGTCCATAGCTCTCCTGAAATACGTTTCCTATGGGAAGACTACACACACCTCTGCGGACGGGAACTGGTCGGCTGTGACAAAAGTAAAGCGGTTAGAAGCGAGTCCAAAATGTCCATGAAACTGCCCATACCAAAGTCAATCGCCCATATGCCTGTGCCGGTTCCAAGGTCCATAGCCTTCTGCAGCCCAGGATTTAGTGGTGCGAGAAACAGTTTGTCCTTCATAATCGCCAACATCATGTGGTGAATCATATCCAGCCGGTCGGCCTCTTCTTCATCGTTTGGGAGGAGATAATCTTTTCCCTGATATTAGTATGATACAAAAGTATTTTCTCCGTATATGAACTCTGAGGAGACGTACTCCCGTCACGGTAGCCATGATACCGGCGGCCATTCTCTTGTCGATAGTTGACGACAGAAGAAGTAAGCGAAGCCGTGTAGCCGGAAAGTTCGGATCCGTAGATGGAGTCGTTCTCAGTAGCCTGCAAAATGACTGGCTTTTAGATATGCTGGAGCACAGGGGAGGTTGATGGGGTCGAGTTATAACAGACCTGAGAGTCGACCTCCAGATGATCATCCACAGCTTGGCCGACGTTCCCAGTGGATTCGGCCATTATCGATAAGCAAAACCAAAGATAACAAAGCCTGGTCGTTGAAAAGACTGGTATGCTTTCTTAGAAACAGAGGGAACGAGTGATATATCTTGAAAGAAAACAAAGAACCAGACAATCGATTCCCTCGTCTACTCGGCCGCCCAAACCTTCATATTTTCCATCCGCGACTCTCGGCGACCCCTCCTGTCGAACCGCCAATCCAATCAAGAACCAGGATGACCGACGTCTCGTTTGTCGCCGCCAACGACAAGAAGTCTAGTGAACTAGTTCAAACGGGCGGTGCGGAAAACAACATCAACTTTCCGAGAACTCACCATCTCGGACCGACTCAAGTCCACTTGGATGTAACGATGCAGGCCATTCAGTTGCGAGTTATTGGGCAACAGGGCGTTAGTGCTGCCACAAGGATGCGCCAGACATGCGTTAGGGCGAAGCTGCTGGACGTTCATCCCGCTTGGTTTCTGCAGCGAACGCGACCTGGTGATGCGATACGCTGTGATACGCTGCGTTACGCTGTGCCAGGCCTCGGGTGCGGGCGCCTTAACCCAGAACAGGCTAGCGCGCGTTCTCTTGGATTCCAACCCCAGATTACCGCGCCAAACCCTTTCGGGACGCTCCCTTGCCCTTCGCTTTGCAGCCGCAAGTTGCAACCCTGTCAACACGCCATGGATGAGCGGCCTGCAGATTGCTCGCGAGGTCTGGACAGTTCTCACAAGCCCCGATCAGTGCTTCTCTGACAAAGACTGCGAATGATTGTTTCTCAGTGCACACCCAAGGGCTCAATTGTGATGTCCGAGATGGAACTTGTGGTTATATCGCTCGCGAAGATTGCTGTTAGTGCACCCTCCTCGAACCGAATCATGCATGTTGGCAACCCGCTGGCATCACGGAGCCGAATGCAAGCTTGAGTGGTCAAAGTACTCCGTATTGGCTGCCAGGAACCGTCCGCTTGTTAATGGATACATGGTGGAGTATGTGCCACTGGATGTTCCCATTCCAGGTGAATTGCTCCCGACCTTCAGTACTGTTAAAGATTCCATCATTTTTCACGGACTTTTTGCGCCTAACTTCAAGCACGACATCGACAAGCAACGAGTTACAAGAGCCAAGGAGCACTTGTTAACCTGGACAAGGCTAGGATTCGGGCTGTTTACCTCCACTCGCCCACTCAGGCGCCCAGCTGTTGGCTCGACCTGAGGATTTGTGCGCAAGCTCAGGGCAAAAGGAGGTGACTGTTGTTTGTCTTGGGGAATACTGGAAGGGGAGATTGCCTGAAAGAAGTTTAGGTCGAGGTGATTCAAATAACTAATGGGCCCCAAGAGGCTGTTATGAGGAGTCATGGCTCCTTGACCCTAACCTCTCGTGGGTAAAATATGTTTATATGTACTCCGTATGGACAAAATGCTACAAATAACCAACATGATTGCAGTGAATCCACAGTTAAGCAGTGGATCTATGGTAACAGTGAGCACCCAATGCAAAGTCCAGCCTGTAGATTCACTGATAGAGCAAAACCCCCTCTGGCTGTCGGATGTTCATTTATGGTGACAAGTTTATTAGAGAGCACATCTCTCTGATGCCAAAAGGTACTGAGAATCGGTTCGGCATTGTGCCATTTTAAATGCTCATGCAACAATCTATACTTACCTAGATGATTCGATTTCATATTTATGAGAGCTTGAACCTCTTAGCTTCACAGTGCTTCTAGGCTACGTCGAATTCAAAGAGCCAGGATTCAGTCAACAGCAAAATAAGCCTATGCGATCTCTCAATAAGTAGCGTGGCGAATCTCAGAGAGGCGCTTGATTTCCGATCACGATATGCTAAGGCAGCTAGCTTCCAGCAGAGCAATTGACATGCATTTTTCGACATAAGATTGCATTGCGATTTGTGGTAGCAAAACATTAATGAGCGTCATAAATTTCTCTCATATCATAAAGGGTATAACAGGATTCGTAGCAATTCGGGCCCAAATATATCAGTTTAAATAGACGTTGAAACAAACCATTGCCATCGTTGCGCACCCCACAGAAACAAAAAAATTGCATGGATACACTCCCACAAATCATTGCTCATATTTGCCCGCGTTGAGATATTTACTGAACGGGGTCGTTGATGGTAACCACCTGGTCTTCCTCAATGGCGGCGGGGTATTCTGACCCAAGGGCACTGACGCTGTCCAAAGCGCTCGCGGGTGCTTCCGCAGCAAATCCTCTGCAGCGGGGAGACCGGTAAGTATCATAATATATTGGGAGATAAGGGCAAATGGGCATACTTGATCAAATCTAGACAGGCAGACAAGTCAGCGGCGGACAGTTTTAATGATCTGATGGAAAAGGCGCAACTTACTGTATTCATGGGTGATAGTGCCCCCCTGTAGATTAGAACACAAATCAGCATCCAGGATATTGTGGAGCGAGGCAAAGAGTAACGCGGGGGCATATCATACATTTTGCTTGATCGCCTGTTTGGCGTCTTCTACCACCGAGTCCGGAGTTCCCTCAGGAAAAGTGACGATAACAGACTTGCGAGGAGTGGAAGAGGCCATGACAGCTGGAATCAAAAGGCTCAGGATCAGAGCGGGATTCACTTTCATGCTTTGCAATAACTGTTATGCGCTGGGCGCGGGGTCGTTGGTACGTTTTGTCAGGTCAGGAGGCAGAGCGTCAAAGGTTTCGATGGCTGAGGTGAGGAGTTAGTTCAGAGTTGAATTGGGGAAGATGAAATTGATTAAATGTTTGATGTTTGATGGCTGCCTGGCAGTTGTCCCTTTTTATATTAATTCTGGAATGATGATGTCCTTGCAGCAAGGGTCCAGGGAGTTCATCGTCATCAACACTTCCCAGTCTTGAACCACAGCCTGGTCCCAAATGTAACATGGAGAAATGGGCCGACCGATAGCGTCATGTGAGAGCGATCTTCAGCCACACCTGATTGGTAAGCCAATGGCTGACATAATTGCTGGGGCTGCTTATGTCAGCGGGAGGCCAAGTTCAACCTCAAAAGCTCTTCTCTTGCTTCCAACCGCCAACGACTCCTGTCAACAACAATATCGCATCGCTTCGCACCTCTCCTTTTCTTCGCATTTCATACCTTTTAATGCTAGATGAGCACGTTTTCTTTTTAGATCTCTTTCGCTTTTGCTCGCTCTTCCCAACGCGCGCGTCGCCATCAGCCGAAGAACTTCGTTCGATTCGCTTGTCCGATCCCTCAGCCGAGACTGGAACGCCTCAGCCCTAACCACTAGGCAGTGACGCGTACATTGCTTGAAGGGAAGACGTAGAAAGGAGGACTACTTTGTTTTGATATTGCGAGAGGTCGAGGATACAAGGTGCTTTTTGGGGCTGATTTCGTGGGATGTCGCATGGGTTCTGCTCGATGATCAGTCTCTGCGAATAATAGCTAGTGAAGAAAAATTTTTGCATATTGTTCTTCGTGTTTCTTCTTCTATTGCTCGCTCAGATCAGAGATTCATCTCCGCAAGGAGGGAGAGAGACAGAAGACAGTCAAACAAAGAAACAAGATACCATTGATTTGTTCCTGGCAACACAGGAAAGTTACTTACTCCCAAATCTCACTCCGCAAGGGCATAATCAGAACTCACCCTCTTTTCTTTTTTGTTTTATTTCTTTTAACTGTTCGTCTAATATCCTGACGGGTGCTTTCCTCCATTCGCCACTTTCGTGACTCTAAACCCCAGCAATATATCTACTTGCGCGACATGTCTGGACTCGCCTCGGATGAAGTTGCTGAGGACTACAAAAACTCTCTCGAGGATCTGACGACAAACGACAAGTTCCAAATCAGCAATTTAACTGTGATTGCCAAGGAAAATACTGAACATGCGATGGCCATCTCCAGGGTACTGGAAAACCATATACGGACAGTAGGTCAAAATCTTCCCTTGCCGTCTTTGTTTGGTCCCTATGCTATTGTGCCGTTCGTCGGTGTTGTTGAGATGTCATTGGATTTGTAGATGCTTTATATATTGCGGGATCATCGTCTAATTTTTTTTGTAGACCCCTCCGTCGCAAAAGCTTCCAGCTCTCTATGTAGTGGACTCAGTGGTCAAGAATGTAGGGACTCCCTACACCCTATTCTTAGGGCGGAACCTTTATCAGACCTTCATGAACGCATACACATTAGTCGATTCTCAGACTCGGAAGAAGTTAGACGAGATGCTGAAAACATGGAAAGAACCCGTTCCGGGGTCATTGGACCCCAGACCTGTGTTTCCTGTTGAGATCACTCGCAGTATTGAAAACGCTCTGATAAAAGCAAGGACCGCGGCGCTTCAGCAGCAGCAAGCAAGGCAGCAGCAGGACCTTCGCACCTGGAATCGCGGAGTTTCAACGCCTCCTCCTGCATGGAAAAGCGTGCTGACGCCACCACAGGGCCCAGCGCAACAAGCCCAAACCAATGGTCAGAAACCTGTAAGTGGTGCTATCAGTAACCCCCGGCCATGGTTAAATCTAACCTAGAATAGTCGGATCCTTACCAAGCGAGATACACGCAAACTACCCCCTCACAATATCCTCCAATCACCCAGCAACAGCAATATGGTCAATCGCACCCAGAAATAGTTGATTTGGCTTCCTTGCATCGCGATATCGACAATCTGATTATGAGCGCTCGAAATGATTTTGCCAATCGGCCCCTTGATTCTTCTGTCCAACAGCGACTTAAGGCGCTGTTGGATTTGCAAAGCATTCTTCAGCAGCAAAAGTTGCCCCAAGAACAGTTAAAACTTATCCGCGATCAGGTCTCTAAACTCGCGATCGCCGCTCCTCCTACCCCTGTTCCCGTGCCCGCAGCTCCAGTCCCTACCACAGCCGTTCAGACGCCGTCCATCCCCACATTAACGACTCACACTCCGCCACCAAATCTACAAGCCTTATTAAACCCCACTACACTCGCAAGTTTGATCAAAGCTACTGCAAATTCGCAAAATCGCACGCCTCCCCCTCCTCCCCCGGCGCCGCTGGCTCAAGTTTTCCCACAACAAGCCCCTGCCAGCTCATCCAATACACCTTCGATTTCAGCTCCTGTAGTTACGGAAAATCCTTTAATCGCTTCGCTTAGGGCCCGCGGCCTTCTTCCACCAGTACTCAACACTCCCCCTCAGCAACCACCCGCCAACCTCCCATTTCTACTTCCAAGTCAGAATGGATACACGCCAAGTACAACGCCACAGTTACCAACTCAAACTCAAACTGATATTAAGATTAGTGTACAGATGAGTTCGGCATCTATCAAAGTGTAGGTTTTTGACACCACCTGCTATCTATATGGTCGTTGACAAAGTGTGTAGCCCTCGTCCAAACCTTATTTTCCGCCTATATGAGGAGAAGCCAAATCGCTGTGGAACATGCGGTCGTCGTTTTGCAGCTGATGATGCAGGGAAAGAGAAAAAGGCTCGTCATCTGGACTGGCATTTTAAAACTAATTTGCGTATGAACGAAGCATCTAAGCGTGGCCAGAGTCGCAGTTGGTATGTGGACGAAAGGGTAAGTTTCAGATCTTATCATTGGCAGGAATTTCAAGTTGATAACAGAACAGGATTGGATCAAATCTCGAGAGTATGATGATGATGTTGATATAACGGATGCCATGGCCGCTTCGGCCGGGAAATCAGGGGGCCAAGATGGAGCCGCGCAAAATGCACCCCAACAACGATGGATTCATGCGCCAAACGACGCAGCCCTTCGGAACACACCGTGTCCTATTTGCCAGGAGCACTTTGAATCAACATGGTCAGAGGAAGCTCAGGATTGGATATGGAGGGATGCGATTAAAGTGGGTAATCGTGTATATCATGCTAGTTGCTATTCAGAACTCACGAAGGATGGGACAACTGCTGCTATTGCCGGCTCCGCGACGCCACTTGGGAGGACCGGAACACCTGATTCTGTGCTAGGGAAGAGAAAAGCGGAGGTAAGACTTTATGGGTGCTTTATGATGATTGCAACCAATGGATCCTAACCGTTTCAATAGGACACTGATTCTACAGGATCTAATGTTAGGATAAAAACGGAGCCAGTTACTTGACCAAGTTCACGTAGTTCCAGTAGCACTTGAGCGCTTAGTTGAATTGCTTTGGGCTGGTTGGTCTCAGCTGGCTTGATCACCGTGTCTGATCCATGATACGATCAAACGGGGCGGTATTCGTTATTTTTGACTGCATTATGTATTATCTAGCCAATGTGCCTCAGCGCTTTAGATATTGAAATGGCATACACTTATACATTTTCACGATTATTCAATTTCCCGCTTTCTTTTTCCCAAAGTTGAAAAGGAGAATCAACAAAGTAATAACTAGCTGATCAGTTAAGTGGAGACAACTCGTATGCTCCCGAGAACATATTCAGACCCCTCATCACCGATCTGAAGTCTACCTGTTCAGTTGCTTCATCAATCAACAGCCCTTTTCTTTTTGGGGCTTCCAGATAAAATACCTTACTAAGAGCACCTCTACCGTTGCGCAATACATCGTTCGTCATGTCAATGGCGCGGAACGACCCGTGGAAGGTGAACTGGGGGATCATGGGTAAGCTACACCTTCAGGTTTACCCATAACCAAACCTTTAAATTCATAGACATACCACTGCCAATCCATATATGAAATACTAGCTAACAACCTATATAGCTACCGGTGGTATTGCCAAAAGTACGGCGCGCCTCTTCATACCCAAATCCCTATACCACAACGCGGGAACTCAAGGCTTCCTACGCGATATATTTGATGCTAAATACCCAACCAGGCTTCACAAAGGACCTTTTGATCGACCCCGCTTCCCGCGGTGCAGCTGACATCCTCCACATCGTCAGCGCCGTGGCCTCATCCTCATCCAAAGTACGCGTAGAGCAATTCATCGCGGAGCTCGGGATCCCTTCCCCCTGCGCCGCCTATGATTCCTACGAGGATCTGGCGAGGGACCCAAATGTGGATATCATCTACATTGCTACTCCACACTCCCACCATTTCCAGAACACCATGCTTGCACTGGAGCATGGCAAGCATGTTCTATGTGAGAAACCGTTTACGGTGAATGCGGCGCAGGCGAAGATTCTGGTGGAAACGGCGAGGAAAAAGGGTCTGTTTTTGATGGAGGCGGTGTGGACGAGGTGTATGCCGCTCTGTGTGCAGATTAGGGACTTGGTCAGGGCCGGGGAGATTGGAGAGGTATTGAGAGTCACGGCAGATACGAGCGTGGGAAGCGATTTAGAGAAGGACTGGAGTCTGGACCATAGGATGGTGAATATGGAACTTGCAGGTGGTGCGCTGCTTGATCGTGAGTAATGAGAGCTCCCAGCTTTGCTCTTTCTGTATTGCTGATTGATCACTGACCTGTGCGCTATAGTGGGCATATATTCGCTGACATGGGCTTTCCAAATCCTTTATCACACCCTTCATCAGGACCGTGCTCCTCCATCAGCAATCTCGTCACAAATGATCAAATATCCTACTACAGGTGCTGACGAGTCTACATCTATCCTCCTTGAATTCCCGCGCTCCACGCCTGGTGGGAAGTTTAAAAGCCATGCCGTCGCCACAACAAGCATCCGCGTATCTATCGACCCAGATGAAAAAGGCACGGCAGGCCCTTCCATACGCATCCAAGGCACAGATGGCGAAATTCAAGTCTACGGCTATGCATTCCGTCCCACAAAGTATAAGATTATACCCCGGAAAATTGCGGGCCAGCCGGTCAAGGATGTGAAAGAAGTCGATGCCGTGTTTCCAGGAACCGGGAGGGGAATGTATTGGGAGGCCGATGAAGCTGCAAGATGTTTGAGGGCTGGAGAACGTGAAAGCGCTTATATGCCCTTATCAGAGAGTTTGGCCATTATGGAGGTCATGGATGAGGTACGGAGGCAGGGTGGATTGAAATATCCCGAAAGTATCGAGTCGACTCAATATCCGCTTCAGCTTTGAGAGTCAAGGAGAGGAAGCAGTGGGCATCAAAGCAGCTATATAATCATAGGGTTTATCAAATCACTCGTAAATGAATTGCTATCATTCGTTCTCCTGAAGCCTGTATTCTAGTGCCGCAATCATAGAGCTAGATAGTTGCGACTCTTTGAAAGTTCACTTACCGCAAAGCCAAGGTCTTTGTTTCACGGTTGCTCGGGGATTAGAAGCTGTTGGGAACGGAAGCCGAAGCCTGAGAAAGCTAGGCTCCCTAGGGGACAATCTAGGGTAGTTAAAGGGGTCATGACGGCCCAAAAGGCAGCGCCGTAAGAGCAAAGAGTCCTTCCATTGGGTCCTAAGTACAAATTTAAAAAACACCGCAAAACAAAGCTAGAGGTCAAAGAGAAGAGTCAACTTTTTGCCTTGTAGAGGCCCAACAGCGAAAGCTGTTTTAAAAATGGGAGATTAGATTGTATCGTCCCCAGCCTCAAAGGAGAATTTGCGCTGGATGCCAGAGGTCGAGGGGGAGGCATTGTCGACCTTGGCTCCCTGTTGAGATTCTGCTTGGGCGGGCGGAGCGGCTTGAGCAACCTGGTTGCGTTGATTCGAAGGGCCGGCAGTAGCTTCACGGCGGGGGGGATACGAGGGTGCAGTGTACTATAAGGAGGTCCGAGTTAGCTTGCTTCGATCCTGGTATTTCGAGGAGTATATTTAAGCAGACGTGAGGGCCCCAAGAAAGGGCAAAGTATAAGGACAAAATAAGGGCATTATTACCTCGCTAAATTCGTCAATAGCGCGCTTTATCTCAGAGATAGGCTGAGCCTCCACATTGGGATCTCGTCGGTGGCTTGCTGGTTGTTGATTGCTATAGCAGTAAGTTGTTAGCCTTGTTTCCTTTCAGGGGAACGGATCACACAAGAGAGCACAAGGCTTCATGACTCTTCTCGAATGCTTCTCGAAAGCCAATAGAAGGAAAATGGAAAACAAGAGAACAGAGCACGTGCATGCCATGCAGGCTGCATATTGTACTCCCGTTATGTGAGGTCATGCAGGATGGCAGCTCCAACTTACGTCTCAACCCCATCCTTTCAAAATTCGCGGTGGTGCGTTCACTAGAGAAGAAGCATCTGGGTTAGAGCAATGTCTTCAAACGAAAGCACTTTTTATCATGAAAGAATTATTGAATAAGAGAACTCACAGAAATGGTAGGCTTATTTGTGGCGGGTTGTGGCACTGGTGAGGAGTGACCCTTTCGTCCTGAGAGTCATCACCACAGCAAAGGCTTATAAGGGATCCCATTTTGCTCAAGTAACAAGCTGCACTAAGAACAGGAAAGATGTTTCTGAGGTTGGACGAAAACTGAATTCTGGTTTTGAAAGAAAGATATGGAGAGTTGGAAAGTTGAAGGAAGATTGTTTTAAGGTCCAGGAAAAAAAAATAAAAGCTGCAAGCTTTGAGCAGGAGTTGCTGAGTCGTAGAGTAATCAGTGAATGGTTGCCAGAGTATTCACTAGAGCAGCGTAATCTTTCACTGCTGCGACGAAAAGCCGTATTGTCTAGCCCAAAATCTGTCCATAAACATTGATTTGAGAAACCGAAAAAACAGAGGAGCAATGGCCGGAAATTTGAACATTGCTATGAGAGACTAATTGCCCAATGCAAAAAGGGTAGTAGTATACATAAGCCACAGACCTCGCAGTCTATATACGCATACATTTTGCTTGCCCATCAGAAAAAGGAAACCATAGAAACAAACTGTTTCCACATGGACTATCATGAAGAACATATCCAATTCTCCAACAAACTTTGGTATCAATTCCCGAAGATCAGAATGGAGAACGAAAAAGACAATGGGTCATAGATCTATTTTGGCAATCCCACCTTGTTGAGGAATCTATTGAATTCAATTCTTCTCAAAGACCTGCAGAAGGCTCTTCCAAACTTGGCTAGGCTCCTGGCTGGCGTCGATTCCTTTCCAGATACCGGTAGACTTGTAATATCCGACAACAGGGGCGGTTTGAGAATGATAGGTCACTAAGCGCTTCTTCAATGCTGCAGCATTGTCATCGGAGCGTTGAATCAGAGGTTCGCCAGTGATATCGTCAGTCATGGCAACCTTTGGAGGGTTGAAAATCTTGTGATAGGACCTGCCGGAAGCCGGGTGCACCAGTCTTCCAGTTATCCGTGAAACAAGGAGTTCGTCGTCAATCCGGAGTTCGACGGCATGTTGAAGCTTCTGGTTACGGGCGTTGAGCATCTCATCCAACTTCTCTGCTTGTTTGACTGTGCGCGGGAATCCGTCCAGGATGAAGCTGCATATTGTAGTCAGTGAAAACCCCGTATACCCAATGTCTTGAGTGCTATGCGTACCCATTGCGGCATTCCTGGTTTGTCTCCAACTCGTGCTTGATCATGTTCACCATAATTTCATCGCTAACTAGTCCACCCTGGTCCATAATCTCCTTGGCTTGTTTTCCCAATTCCGTCTTCTGCTGGACTTGTGATCGGAGCATGTCACCAGTGGCCTAGCAGATACCACAGAAGACGATCAGTTAGCATTGGTCTGCGGATTTGGATCAATTCAACGATGGACGTACGAGGTGGCATATGCAGAACTTCTCCTTGATTTTCGGAGCTTGAGTTCCCTTCCCTAAAGGCCGTTGAGTTAATCCCGCGTCCATTGGGTGAAAAAGCGGCTGTTGCAACTACACACCTGCACCGGGAGGACCCATCAAGACCATCCGCATGCTCTCTGCAAGCGAATTGGGCTTTGAGCTACTCTCTCCATGGACGAGCTTCCGCTCCAATTGCACAACGCGGTTTTCCAGGTCGCGGATGATGCTCTTGAGGCTATCGACGGCTTCGTCTGTAATTGGAGCCATTGCGCGAGAGCAATTGAAGGCGTGGACCTGACCAAGGCCGGACTGTCGGTGCGAGGGACTTGAGAATGGAGCGGAAGCAGCCGTTGTTCTGCGGAGAAGAAGGCGAGGGAGGGAAAGTTGAGGTTGGTTGTGAAGGTTTCTGAGTTGACTTTCCGGATCCTCAAATGCTGCCGCACGGCCGAGGTGGTTCCCAGAAAATCCAAAGTGGACACAGTGGACGCTGAGCGAGGGTGGTCGATCGGCGCGCTTTTTTGCCGAGAGAGACGCGAGCCCTGACCACTGCCGGCAAAGCACAGCCAATTAATTGAAGATCTTCTGCTGAACGCAGGGTTCTTTACGACAGCTAATCTCTTTCAAGGAGACGAGAAACCGTTGGGGGAGACGGTTGTGCCGGGTGCAACCGTGCATCAGGGTTTCTTCGAAGATACAGGTTCAATGGGTTGATTCTTGACTACTCTGTAGCTACTCCTTACGTCTGAGCGTTTCCTTCTCTCCCCCTGGCTTGATACACACTCCAGCCGCCATCGTTGATCTACTCGCTTGTCCTTTTTTGTCTCGATCGTCTTCAAGCGCGGTGAGCGATGGCATATTAGTAAGCAGATTAGCTCATCATGTTGTCATGTGATTTAGCGTATCTTATTTCTTGGCATTGCTTACTAAGATATTGAGCTGGAGCTTGCCTTTGCCTTATGTGATATGGAAACCGACTTCAACAGCTCCGTGACAGCCAGCAACTGCCCCCCGCATCCAAGCTCTTCATCAATTTCCATAGAATCCGCCAAGTATCGTTCTGTGCAGTACTCTTGCCTCCCGACTTCTGACCATGCCGGCGGCCACCACTGCCGATGCTCTCTCCCTGGTGAACCGCACCGTCTCTGTCGCTCCCCTAGTCCTTCTCTCAGTCGCCGATCATTATGGACGAACAGCAAAGGGCACTCGACGACGGGTCGTTGGCGTCTTATTAGGACAGAATGATGGCAAGAACGTTCGAGTGTCAAACAGCTTTGCGGGTATGCATTCGCTTCCAGAGGCTGGAGTGTATGGTTACCAGGCTGACATCCCTGCTACATCACAGTACCGTTTGAGGAGGACGACAAAGATCCATCCGTTTGGTTCTTAGATCATAACTTTGTGGAATCAATGAACGATATGTTTAAGAAAATCAACGCTCGGGAGAAATTGATTGGGTGGTACCACTCCGGCCCCAAGCTTCGAGCATCAGACTTGGAGATCAACGAACTCTTCAAACGTTACACACCAAATCCGTTACTGGTCATCATCGATGTACAGCCAAAGGAGGTCGGCGTGCCTACCGATGCATACTTTGCTGTCGAAGAAATTAAAGATGTAAGGACAGCTTCTTTGTCGCCGTTCGCTAGCTTTGCGGCTAATGCCATTCATTCTCTGTGCTTAGGACGGAACCACAACCTCCAAAACTTTTGTTCATACCCCTTCGATAATCGAAGCGGAGGAGGCAGAAGAGATTGGTGTGGAACATCTTCTTAGGGACATCCGTGACGTTGCCGTCGGGACGTTGTCCACCCGAATCACCTCACAGCTTCAATCATTACAAGGCTTGCATTTAAGATTACGCGACATCGGCCAATATCTACAAAAAGTCCTCGACGGAGAATTGCCCGTCAATCATGCTATCTTAGGCAACCTCCAAGACATTTTCAACCTCCTTCCCAACCTGGCAACGGCCAAACAACGCACACTCGCCAACTCATCCGAGAACTCCCAGATCGAAAATACAGAACTTACACGCGCAATGAACATCAAAACAAATGATCAGCTCATGTCCATTTATATCAGCAGTCTCATTCGTGCCATCACAGCTTTCCACGATTTGATTGAAAACAAAATCCAAAATCGCCAACGGCAAGAGGAACAAGAGGCTAAGTCAGAGGAAGCTAAGGATGAGAAGGCTACAGCAAAAGGTGACAGCGAAGAGAAGAAAGGGAATAATACCGAATCTAAAGATGATTCAGAAAACTCAAAGAATAAAAAGAAAGCGTAATAGCTCGCCCGTGTATTCGCACCCCTATTTTCAATTTGATGACTTTGACTATCCTACACCGGCGTGATGTACATTTTGCCATGTAGACTAGATGCAATAAGAGTGGGGGACGGCACCGATGTTGAGAGCATTTAATGACCACCCAGAAGTCTTTAGTCAAAGCAGATTCAGCGTGTCAGCTGTAACTGCTCCAACTGTGTAATTATTCCCCAATGCTGTAATTCTTAGAGGCATTGCTAAACTTTGCCCTTGGCTGGGAGGAAAGCTCTTATCGCAGTCCAGCGGCCGTGGACACCGGCCTCCCTGGTCGAGATTGGCTTATATCCCGTATACACTGCAGAGTAGTACTTGGGATCTCCCAATCCCCGAGCATATAGCCCGCTTCGCCGTGTCGCTCATGGATGTAGGGCAATTTTTCCGTAGAAATCTTCATCCCGCATGCAGCGCCGCCATTTCGGCCTCGCTCACCACGACCTGTTCCACCCCATGCCCAAATAATCCGGAACACTGCGATGCCAGAAGACACGCCAGCAGATGTTTGCACATAGGTGGGCCATGCGAAGATCCGACTTTCCTCCCCAGAGTTCCACCGAACCGCCAGTCCCACACAGCATCTCCGGCACGCAGGGCTGAAGACAACGACGGCGGCAGCCACGGATCATCGACTTGTTCTGAATTCTGCTCCGGCGCGAATTCCTCCAAAGACGAAAAGGCGGCCAGCGCGAACGCGGGGCAGGTACAGTTCCATGAATGCAGGTGTATTTGGTAGTATTTTTCCGGCAGATACAATCTTGCCTGTGTGTGGCTTGTGTCTGATCCCGTAGCCGTTCTGGAGGATGCAGAGAGCACAAAGTACGTTCCGTGGGCGGTGTTGTCGTCTGCGAGACTGTATCTTCTGACGAGCTTCCGGTCTAGGATGTCTAGCGCCAGGAGGAATTCATTGGGGAACAGGCAATGTAGAGTCAGAAGGAGGGGTTTAATCTTTGAAAGAACCTCCGGGGGCAAGGAAGAAAGTGGATTGTTGGCCTGGTTTTGATGAGATGTTGATGGTCGTAGGGGGACCAGCGTAGAGAGCTGTCGGAAAATTGAGGCTATGAAAATGGATAAATCTGGGAGAGGTTCAAATCGATCTCCTGATTCCATGGGAAGAAAGGACAGTACATAGCTTCTGTAAGGAGCTGGTGAGGATGCATGGATTGATGTTGATAGATAGAAAACTTAGGAGTTGTGGGCTCGGAGACGACGCCTGAAGCTCTTTGCTCACGTCATGGTAGAGTGGTTGCATATAACTGTTAGGCAGGTATCAAGACAGATCATCTGGATAACTTGGATGCGAAAGAAATCCTGAAGACAAGCTTTCCAGAGTAACTACACAATTAAATGTCCAAAACCTCCGCCATCAACAATCAGCACGAGGCAGATTCCCAACTAAACCCAAAGTCCATGTCCAACGCCAAATACGCACATACGCACCCCAGTGAAGCCGGAGCTATTCCCCAGCCTTCTAAGCTGCTGCTGCTGCTGCCTGGTGGCCGGCTTGTTTCGGCAGCTTTTGCCGCTTTTCCACCCCCTTTGGCTTCTGTGACGGGATTGAACCCGTTTGCTGTCTGCGACTCCGTCTCAACACACCCTTGAGGACTCCGGTTAAAACCATCTCGCCCATAGTAACGTTGACGGTAATCTCTGCCGGTTGACCTTCCCACCTGGTTGCTAGTGGCACTTTTGCTGTGTGAATTGGGGGCGAGTTTCCGATTTCAATGTTTGGGTCATCTTCAAGATTTGGGAGTTCAAAACTCGCCTCCATGGCCGCTTCAGCCTCTTGGTCTTGTTCAGCAGAAGTTGTTTCGGTCTGCGGAGGGACTTCGGCGCCTCTAGTGGGTCTTAGAGTCGATTGGTCCATAGGCGGTAAAGTTCCATTGAATAGACTGTCATCAACCGTCAACTTGGTGATGTTATTGTCCGCGCATTGAAGTGGCTTCCGCATATAAACCAAGATATATGGTTCGCCAAACGGAGAGCCCTTCGTACAGAGGACATCGTTCAAGGCAGCTGTTTGGACTTCGTCATCATTTACATGAGCCCATTTATCTTCAGGGGTCCTGACATAGGCCGTGTAATGGCCGCAGCTGACATCCTCCCCTTTATGTAGAACCGCACTATACAGTTCATAGGTTAACACCTCGCCTTTCTCTCGCGCATACGGTTCGAGCAATTCAGTTAACACAATGTTTTCGTCATATCGTATTTGCCCCATCAGCTTACCCTCCTTTTCACCGTGGCGATTGATCTGGAAAACGAGGATTTCGGGCGCGTCCCTAACGAAGGTGCGCCGTGTCAGTAGACCACTATGCCTACAGCTTTCGCAAATGCGGCTCACATCGCCGGTGAGTGATCGCTCAAGAGCCTCATAAAGCGTGGAGGCTGTGTCTTCGAGCGGCGAAATGCGCGCTATATAATCGTATTCCTTTTCATACGAAACAATGCCGCACTTCTCGCATTCCTTGCGGATTTTATAGACGGTCTGAAACATATGCCTCAAGAATCGATCATCCCTACATATCAAACACATAAGTTTTAATAAACAATAGAAACCGTTGGTTCCATACATACTGTTGGGAATGCTCGAACCGGCTTATCAGATGATTTAGAAGCTTACTGAAAAACTCTTCAGCGTCCTGCTGTGCACTGACTTCTAGATCCCAGAATTTCCTTTGACAACATTCGAACGTCTCTTTCGCCAAGCTATTCAATTCAGCTTGGTTTTTCAATTTGCCGTAGGCACGGTACTTCTGAGCGATAAAGCCAAGGAGGCATGCAACACACTCGCCAGTCTGTGTTGTTTCAACGCATGGAGTTTGAAGGTGATGGTAGAGCCAGTGTACGAGGGCCGGCATATGCATCAAAATCACAAAAATGCAGTTTCGGAAACAAACGACCCCGGTCTCATTATCGAAACCCATCGGCTCGGGACTCCGCCAGCAATCGAAGGGCCAGTCAGTGAACATTACCGTCAACTAATCGTATTAGCAATCTTGTAGGCCATGAGATAACTTGGTGTTTTGGAGTACAAGTGGCTCACCCGTCCGCGCCGTTCATCCCTGGTCGGGCTCACTGGGCCCCGCTGAAGAGCCGCCATAGTTTGTCTGTATCAGTTCGTGACTGAACACGATTTATTCAGAAGAAAAGAATGCTGGGTTTAATGGCTAAATGCTAACAACCCAGGAAGAGGCTTGGTCTAATCCGGAGGAAGACTTATGCAGTATGTAAAAAACAAACCTCCATTGGGAAGGGAGAAATGTGGAAACTTCTCCATTTTTAAACCGCATAGCATTGAACGGCTACTTGTTGCATCGCTCCTTTATACCCAGTATAAACGTTTTGTCAACTTCAATTCATTCACTCAATACCTTTCATTGTTGATCCTGGAGTAAATTGGCCCGCGAGTAAACGAACGCATTCAAAAGGAGAGCCGGATGGAGGAAGGAAAGCCTCATTATCCTGAAATCAAAGCGCCTAGCCATAGATGCAAATATAGAAATAGCAAGAGAGAGGTGTACATAGTCCTGTCAAGTACTGATTTTTATCCTGCCTTTGATCCCATCACAGAGAAACTGTCGCTGGACAAGGAGGCTAGCGGCACGACTTTCCTTGGGACAAACACAAATTCGGCACTGGCAAATTCCCGTAGTGCACTTCAAACCAAGCCCAAAGGGTTTGAGTATTTCCTTTCACAGATTCAGGGAGCGGCCTGAATCTCACAGGCTCCGTTTGGGCCCCAGCCGAGTATAGGGAAACTGCCATGGCATGTAAAGCGAGCAGAACCTCCATTCCAGCCTGTTGAAGTTTGAGGCAGAGGCTCCTTGTCCTGCTGCTGTCTCTTTGTGTTGAAGTTGAAGTTGATGTCGTCGCTCCATTGCTGTTGATGGACGTTCAAATAGGCGGTCACATGACCGACAGCCGCTGCAGGCTGCCCGAACAGGTAATGTGGGAGCAACATCGCTTCATGCTCACGATGCGATTGACATCTCCAGCTATGGGCTGAAGCCTCGCATCCCAAGCAACTGAAGTCGGACACCGGCGAGAATCGATGAGGTCGGAATGGTGCTTGGTTGTTGACGCATTGAAAGAACCGGTTCGTTCACAACCAACCACTTTGGGCGCGGTGGCGGCTGCAGAGGATGGCGGAAACTGCTGATGGCGCAAGATATGTAGCTAACAGCCTCCGCCACTAGTTACTGGAAATCTAGGCATTGGTTACGATTTCTCCGAAGGAGTTCGTTGTTCGTGCCTCGTTGCGATGCTTCACTATTCGCGAGGGTGGCCGGATTCAGCGAACGCAATCCCGGCAGATGTTTGAGCTTTTCCTTGGATTAACACCCCACCATGCGAGTTAGACGGTGTTGATTCAAAAATTTAAAGCCGTGGCTTGCCATGACTTGTTCCTCGTGTCGCTTTGGCGGAAAGAGTGGTCAAGTTCGTGGGGTGGATCGTGTGCTCAAGTCGACGTTCATCACCGACTGTCATCAGCTCGTGACTGTCAGCTCGGCGGGTCAAGAAAGTGTGTGTGAGAGAGAAGATTAAACTTCAGATGATGTGATTTGAACTCCATCAGCCCAGGTTCTGGACTTTTCACCTCCGGATGGTCCAATGGGGCCCTCTCACCGCCTCTCCCCAAGGATGCCTGATCGAAAGGCCACATCATGATTGCATGCAATGCAGGTCAATCCCCCGGTACAATCCAGTTTGCCATGCCAAAATCAATGATATGGATTCCATTTCGTTTCAGCGAGCAAGCTTGGTGAAGCTGACCGCTTTTTCTGAATTTTTCCTGCGTTAGAATTTTCTTGCATTCGGTACAAGAAAGCAATCATTGAAAGGTGAAATGCCGAAACATTCTTTTCGGCATCAACTTCTTAAAAGACAGTTGTGGAGCCTTGAAGAGCCCTGTGCCCGGAGCGCTATACGCCGAATTTCACCCCTGCCCTTCATTGATTGCCAAATCAACGAGGTAACAATACAACCTGCGAAAGCCTCACTCTGGTAACTCGGTAAGGATCGCCAGGCGTGCCGGCTGTGTGCCTCTTCTTTCAACAATAAAAAGGCTTCCTGCATAATGGACCAAGCTTCTGAATGAGTACCTAGCACGAGGC
The DNA here is from genome assembly GCF_000003515.1 of Uncinocarpus reesii 1704. Taxonomy (NCBI): domain Eukaryota; kingdom Fungi; phylum Ascomycota; class Eurotiomycetes; order Onygenales; family Onygenaceae; genus Uncinocarpus; species Uncinocarpus reesii. The sequence continues at coordinate 687,680 of NW_003052499.1, read as the reverse complement.
CCCTCAACGAAACCATAGAAACGTGCGGCGGTGTTCGGGGACTGTCATTTCTTGCAATTGTGGGCCTGATAGTGTTTTAGGCTGAGTTATCGAGTATGCAATAAAGCAAACGCGAGGCACGGGGAACGGGCTTTGGTTTCTTCCCCGGTCCAACTCTGTCAAGTTCCAGGTTCCTGCCATTGGGCAGCATGTTGATACCTGTTCTTTCCAACATGCCCATTTTTTTACCCTACTCCCCGGGCGTGGAGCAGCAGGCTTTTGCCAGCGTGCTGTCCATATAGCGTCATGAACAACACACGTCTCCAGTGACATGGCCAGGTTAGCTTAACTTCTGCAAGGCTGTGCTTGGGGCTTCACATGAGGCAAAGATGGGAAGGCACCCTCGATCGAATGGGTTCGTAATACTCGTCAACTGATTGGAGCTACATCATTCCATGATTGATGGCAATGACTTGTCAACCAGTCCAATCAGTCTGGATTCTCTCCTGTTCCAATTAACTAGTCCTATACTCCGGAAGGTTTGAAGGCAGTTGCAATTGCTAGCCTTGCTCTTTTCATTGCATAAACACCCTGGGATTCATAGACTTGTGAAGTGAGAAGTTACTCTTGTGTACCTCATGGGTCACCCGAAGTATTTCCCGTGCTTTCGAGCTTTGACGGTTTTTCTTCGTACAACAGGGGATATTTGTATTCCGGCTGCCTTCGTTTCAATGACCGGAATTCGCAGCCTAACCTACATGCTGATATGATGGAAAAGCATCTCTCCTATTCCGTACGCCCTGCTGAATGCCACATAAGTCTGATTTAGCGCATAACCAGGCATCTGCAGAGACAAGGCTTTGCCAAACCTGTACAACGTTATGGCTGTATCAAAGGGATCTTACAACTTCTTTTTCGCCGAAACCGCTCCCATGAGTGATTTGTTGTCACACCAGCCGTCTTGCTATTCAGGTATTTTCGACATATCCTGTGTCTTTCATCTGGCTTTAGCTGAAGTCCATGGACAGCTTGGTTCCGATTACATTGCGTTGACTTCGAGCTTGCCAGGCGCCCAATACTACTAATTCCAAATCTCAATCAGTGGGTGATGTGTACTCCTGTATCTCTATGTCTGAAGATTATAATGTTCCCACTTTGCGATTGTATTATTGTCAGTGGGTTATCAAGATATTGTCTTGAAGACGTTGATATCCAACAGCCATCTCGATGATCCAAATCAGCGACTCAAACAAACACGGAAAGTTTGTGGAAGTACTCATATCTTTGCATCCAAGCTATTCTCACTTGTTGTGAATGGTGGTTCAAGGGTTTATACTATGTTCGGAGCAAATTGCAATTCTATTTGATTTTTAGATAATGCGCACTCTTGAGGAGGAGCTTTTGGACCCTGTACTTGCTCACTGCAAACCTGATTCGTCCCAGAACGTAGCTCGGCGAAAGTAGAATCGGGGAAATACTGACACGAGATATCTAGTTTCTGTAGATTGCGGCCCGCAAAGCTGCCATGTTGTCAGGTACAACATGCGCCCTTCTCAACTGGACCGTAGACTCTCGATGTTGATTCTAAACAACATGGGGCAAAGGGAATAGAGTGGCGCTCTTGATTGAAAGGCTGCAGCCCCAAATTCAATCTATATTCTTGAGTCTAGGGAACGGAGATGGGGTAGCATAGCAACCTTCTAACTCTACCGAAGTAGCGTTTTTCAGGCGAGGAACCGCAAGAAAAGTAGTAGATTTGAAATATAACCCTATTCTACACCGCTGGATATCGAAACTTTTACTTTGATCGGTAGATCGATGGGAGGCCAAATCACAACGTAAAATAGAACCAATTCTCCGAAAATAACTGACCAATGCCATCACCTGCAATCTTCGATCGTTTTCAAATATAAGTTAAAAGGAGAATTCGGCACAGCGAGCCTGCATTACAGTAGATGCTCCATAGATTTTTCAAGAACCATTGTGCAGATACGTGTATCTGCTGGCGACAGATTATGTCGAGTAGGTATATACTTTCTAGACTGGTATATTTTTGGTTCTAATTGGGCATATCCTTGTCGTAATTGATAAAAGAGCCCATTCAAGTGGAGCTCTGGCCATCCTCACTGCACGAAGTGTGAGAATGGGCATTTTTGGCTCCAAAATTACCAAGGGCAACTGCGCAAGATGGTGCAAAAACAGGCGCTCGATGGTCCGGGTTATTGCATAGAATCATATACCAAAGCATAGCATTCCAGACTGGATGGTAGGCTCCTGGCTACTTGGTGATTGTTGAAGGAGCATCGTCTTCAAAGTCAGGCGTCAGCTTAGAGCATGCCACGCGTTGAAGGATTTTCTTCATGCAACATTGTAAATCTGCAGCAAAGGATTGAGCGATTGACTAATTCCATACGGGTCAAACCACATTGTCAAGATTGCCAAATGCGAAAGGGTATGATGTGGTATGATGTCCTGCATGATATTGAAATCCGTCGTGCTCATCAAAGAGATAAAAGGATACAATGCAATCCTTTTACTTGACAGTGAAGCAAGCCAGGCTTATATTGTCCACAGTTGCTTGATGCCTGAGAATCAATTAATTGTCACAAATGCTTTCAATGGAGGATCGCCTGGGTTTTGAGTCCAAATTCTGAATCAAAGAAGAAGCCAAATATATTCCAGAATCAGGATTAAGAGTAAATGCTATATGGCGCAGCTTCGACCTCAGAGTGTTCAATGCGTAGGGCAAAAAGGCCCCTGGCTCTCACATGTTTAATTTTCGGCGTCATGAAGTTTTATTCTTCAAAAGTCATAACGCAAGATGGATGACGCTTGCCATCACCTGCTGACAAAATATTAATCAGCAAAGCATCAGCTCAGACAGTTAAATGCTCCAAAGATCCGCGGCTGGAGATTGAAGGGGAAGTTGGGGTATTCATGTTTAACAAGGTGAAACGGCATTGCTTTGCCATTGAGGCTGCCTTGTCGGCAATGAGCAATGGCAGGAAATGTCCCAGGCCAAAGCAGCCCTAAAACAGAGGGAGACTCTTGTCGGATCAATCGCTGGCTGCTGCTGTGACATGACATGTTGGATGAAGCGGTGTTTGGGGCCAGTCTAGGTGCACGTGACACGTGCTGACTCAGCCTATCCCTGGTCACCGGATCCCCCCTATTTAGGCGACAATGAGATTCACAAACCGTCTGTAAAGTTCATCATTCTCTCAGATGGGAAAGCAAATCCTCCCAATCAGGACAATACGCTGCGCATGATGCTCTGATACATGGCTCGGCCCATGAACCATCTCATATTGATGCCCAAACCATGATTGGGTCCATGGGGTGGCGCTTGTGAGGCATCAGAAACCCAATCTCGAGTGCGCCCGGTTTCAGCCCTGGGGTAGACTCTGTCTAATGCGCGTCATGCCGGGAGGATATCGTCGGAATCACACGAACTCCCGTCGGTAAAAATTCGTTTGGTTCTTTTTTTTCCTTTCAGATGCTTTGACCCACGGTCCATCGGGCACAAGTATTTTCGTGGAGCGGCTGCTGCCTCCCTACACCTCCCCTTCGAGATTAAGGAGGTGCTGTTAATAAATCCGTTCGCGTACTTGAAGCGGCTCGAATGTGAAACCGAATTTGAATTCTGGCTCAATTCAATGGCTCGGAATTGACGGAGGATATCAATCTCGCCTTGGACGGGACGGCTGTTGCCAGTATATGCAGCAAGCGTAGCGATTTTGTCGGCACACCGGCATTGCTCCATCTGCAAATCCCCAAGCCTTCCCCCAGAAACACTTGCATCTGAGGGCCAGTGTGGGAACGAACCGTTTCCAGTGAAATAAACACATGGACTAGCTGGTTGTCTCACCCAAATGGGAGAATCCATCCACCCCAATGAGTAATTCTGATCGAATGACGTGGCTGGCGCAAGCGAGTCCGGCTCAGACGAGCTCCTGAGGGTTTTCCCGCATGTGACGTTCCAAGCCCATTCCCGCATCGAGCGCCCCTTTTTGATTCAGTTTTGAGAGCTAACCACATCAGATCGAATAGAAGGGTTTGTGCCACGTCCGCAGGAATGTGTAGACTGGTAATTTGATGCCCCAAGCTTCTTTCACTAATTTATGCCTGGAGAGCCAAGAACCTTCTCTCCTGGTTCAAGCGAACTCCAGTGTAGGGAAGAGTTCTTGGGGCATGATGAGTGGCAGATCTTTCCCGGGGCGGATCCTTATTTTCGGGCATGCGACGCATCTAGACTCCGTATATCGGACGCATGAACATGCTTGGGTACAAATGGAACAACCCAAGCAAAAACGGTAATCCGACATACATGCATTCATTGAAATCACTTGATGCCCTACTCGAATTCTCAGGACCAAATATCTCCGGAATAGACGGTACAAAGGAAATTTACTGGGTGGTGGCTGGCTCACCGCCATGAACATACATCATTCAGCCTCGCAATGCATGGGTCATGTTGAATGATAATCGGCCCCTTTTTCCTTGGTTCTTCTAGGCTTGTTTCTGATGTCAAACCATGTACGGAGAGCGGGTTTGTGCAGTTTACGTCACCTGAGAAGACGCTGGAGTACATTCGAAATGCCGAGAGTACTTGACAGGTACATCTGCAGCCACTCGAAAACTTGCCTTAGCGGCAATCCCGTCCACTGAAAATTAGGTCGCATCGGGAGGAAGCCAACCTTTCAAACCTTACCTAAACGAACCGGCACGGCGGTTCATCTTGACTCTCGCAACTGCCACATGGACGAGTCGAGCGCTCTGGCAAATGAACGGAAGCGAAAAAAGACAGCAGGCTAGGTAACGCTTTACGGGATTCTGACTGGCCTCCCGGCAATATGGTTCGCACCATGCACGTTCGCATTTTAAAATCCGCTGGCCACGGTCACGTCCTACAAGGAATCAATCATAGGAATTTCTCCAGGACCTGAAACGGGGTTAGATCTACACCGGAGTTTAATGACATCGGGACATGACAGCGTATGGAGTACATACTGATCCCGGGGGAAGTCGATCGAGCTCAGTGACACGGAGACGGCATCATTAGCTGTTCAACCTTCTCCATGCGTCAATAGGCTACATGGGGCCTCATGTTTGCTCGATGAAAGATACCCACCTCGCAGCAGAACAGGCCAGCTTACCGCATCTCAATCCCTCTATCGTACCCCTGCCGCATCAAAGCATCACAATCCAGCCTAAAATGATTCTTATGTCATGTTCCATTTTGCGTAACCAATCTGAGCACAACCCCAGTGCACTTTTGGAACAAAAGCATTGGGCATTCTCGATCAAAAGCGCGGCTTTGGGGCAACGCCATGCGGAATTCGCGAGGCGAAGCCCTGTGCACCGATACAATCAGTCAAATTGGCTCATCCCCTTTCTCTTCGGGGGGGGGGGGGGGGGGGGGGGGGGGGGGGGGTTTTTTAAAAAACATTTACCCGGTTCTTATCAAAGCACCAGAGAGGCCCGCCAGTTTTCGGCGGTGGGAAATGTGCCGACCGCCATATCAAGTGTTCTTGGCGCTGCTTATTTTATTTGTTTTGGGATCTGTCATCGGCAAATTTCATGCAGGTTGAATATCCAAGCGCAGCAATCAATCCTTTGTTTCGCCCTGGGAAACCGTCATCTGTGCGCGGAAGTTGGCAGAAAATCCTCAAGATTGGGGTGCTGCGGTGTGCTGTGCCCCTGACGCCAATTTGATCGATAGTAATCAATATTATAGCCAAACCAATGAAAAATTGTGTAAAAAAATAAGAACCGGCCCAGGGTAGTCCTTCTTCAGCCCGATTTGCCGTTCGGCGACCAAACGGCTGGTGTTGGTATCTCACGATCATGACATATCAAAGTACAGCCGCTATCTCGACAGGCCTCCCTGAAGGAGCATCGAATTCTTTTTTTAGCCCTCTTTTCCTTTCAGATTGTTAAAGGATGCATTTTCAATTCTATTGTCAAAGCCAGGCAAAACTCGACAAAAACTCTGTCGGTATTTTGCTTCCGGATATGCTTCATAGTATAAATTTTCCGTCGCACTCACCGCATATCTGAATATTCCGAAAATCATGCCGTCGGCATGCATATCTAGCGTCAAAGGACCAGGGAGGGAAGAGCAGACAATGCATAAAGTGTTCCTTTAAAAATAGAAGAAAAGTGATGGGTCGCAAAACAAGTTATCAAAAACAATTTGTCATTCTGGGAAATTGATAATGCAAAACCGGGGAAAAAAAGAAAGAGAGGACAGGAGCTGACCTTCAACAGAGGTGGTTAATTATATGTATGTTGCATGAAAAGCATTTGTCGCTTATCAAGTTTGAAGTCTTCGGAATCCCAGAGGGTTTTCTTAAGTTCTATTATTCAACTCCGTAATAGTTGCTGGCAAGTAATGAGTTGACGGCCAAGAACGGAGGTGGGATCTTTGTATCTGTGAAATAATTAGTTACATGCTGGGATCGGGTCCAAGGGTTCTTCACTCGGCTGAAGAAACCTGGGAGGGAGACCGATTTGTTTTTGGCCAGTGCCTCAATGAGGGAAACGCCCCCCCGGGTTCCATTCTTGACGCATATCCCGACTTTTCACACCGCATGGGAATGCACTTTGTGGATGAACTAGCTAACTAGTTAGTGAACTCGATGGCATGCTCGTATCATCGTTAGTTCTGCCACTAAAAACGGCCTGAAGAAAACTCTCGCCCCAACTGTGGTTCGGTCGCATGAAAAAAAGGAATTCGAAAGAAAGTACTCCGTAAAAATAAAAATAAAAAAGAATCCTAACTCAGGCGATCTTAGCTTCGAACTACGGGGTCGATCACTTGCCAGATTATCAGATTCAGATTCACGTCAGAAGACCTCTTCCCTCATCCTTCGTCGTCTGGGGAGAATTAGACAATCGTCACTCATCAGCTGGAGTGCGAGCTCCTGTCCATGCCCTTGCACTCGAAACTACAAAGCCATCTCCAGCGATCCTGTCCAATATTAACCACTCTGGTCACGGCAGCCTATCCTCAAGCCGTTTCGGTACCCAACGAAGCCGATACGGTCCCAACATCATTGAGGAGGTCATGACATCACTTGAGGCGTCTGGCGTTAGACGTCTATTAGCGACTCCAGCGGAAAAAGGAAAAGCATTGGTTTCCCGTTCGCTGGAAATCTTAAAACTAATCCTCTCCAGGTAAGTTAAGCTTAGGCTGTGGGTTTCAATACCTCTTTACTCCGTAGTTTAGGAAGCGAATTTGGTGAATGTCGGTCTGACGTGACCAAACTGATCTAGTATCGTAGAATGGGGCATGTTCATGCACGCCTGGAAACCCTTGTTTTTTTAAACTCGTTTAGATGCAGAAAGACTCAGACAGCCCATTCTTCTTGTAGGCGAAATGTTTCGCCGCTACAAAATTCTTTGCAGGGCTTCAGGCGGAGAGCAAGCCTGCGCCCCAAATTCAATGGAAGGCTGTATCTTCCGAACCTGCACGGAAGAAAATAAAGTCACCTATTCTGGACGGTCCATCCGCCTATCCAGAGTTTTGCTTTTTATAGAATAGCTAGTACCAGAGTTGTAACGTAGCATGTTGTGTGGGGAGTTGATTCATCAGTCTATCTTTTGATCTATTTGCTGGCCGCGCATAGGGCTTATTCCAACGCCTCGAAAATGCGCCCATCCATCACGTCTGCAGCGGCTTGCGAGGAAATCATATGTGTTCGTGCTTATGTCGGTGTCTGCTCCTGTCTGCGCGCTGCATTGACGCCCGTTTGATCTCGCCTCAGTTTTGGTTACGTCCTTGAGAGCTCAGGCAATAGATTCGAGGGATTTGTGTTTCAAGATACAATCCTGAAGGAATTCCTTCTTGGCCTTTGACGTATTCGCAACAGTGCCGAGAAAACGGATTTTCGCACATAGTTACGCATTCAGCCTAGCACCAAAAAAGGCCGTCAGCAAGGACGCGGGTGCGGATGGAGAGGATCTAGAAAAAAGCAATGAGACACCGGAGCCACAAATAAAAAAGAGCTGTTAGAAGGCGGAATATAACGGCTTTTGTCAGTTCTTGCAAGCTCTGTAAAAGTTGAAACTGAAAAACAGACGCGCCCATAACTTTTTTGCCCCATTTGCTTTTTCTCCGCCCATTGCTTGTCAGTTTTGATTTAACATAACCTGACGATTATTTGTTGCATGCAGCGGTTTATTATTAGCGCCAATTGTTGCTTGAATCCGTGCAAAGAAAACGAGCAGCTCCCCTTGACGGTTCCGATTTCCCACCCCCACTCTTTATCCATTCCCTCCCTGTTCAATACTATCTTTCTTGCGCGTGTCATACCTCGTGGCATATATGCTGCTGGAATCCTCCATACAGGGTGAAAATCCAATCTCCCTTGCTTGGGTTTTTAATATTCGCACGTCTTTTCATTTCCTTGCCTGTTATTTCAGGTGACACAATCTCCAGGTCACAGCTGGGAGCAGGACACGGCGTGTATCAAGATTTGTTGGTCGATAACAGGGTGCTCTCCGCCCAGTTAATTGGTCGCGTTCGGTCAAGGATTTGAGACCATCGATTGGTCACCCAGGGACAGGAGGCAAATAATAGCTGCAATAAAAGGGTGTAGACACGTTTGACCGACTATTTGTACCTGCCCTAGATTTCCCTTCTTTGCAAATCGTCTCTGCTTTTTTTTGGTTGTCGAAATATTGCCAACCCACTTTGACAGCCCAGATCGACAGTGCAACGACGCTCGTGAGACGGTCAGATTTGCTTTCGCTTCTATTATCCTTCCAGATCTTCAGTTCCTCTCCGCAGTCATTGACGGTGGCGCCTGATTGTCCCACAACGCAAGTAACGGATAGGCACAAGAAAAACAAAGGCTTTTCGTCGCGGTAGCTTGAAGAGCCCATCAAACCGCTTCTGGAAAGCGGATCCTGGCCTAGTATTTTGCGAATGACCGGTGTGAAAAAGACCTAGGCTGACATAAAACCGATACTTCATCCGTGTCCAAAGCTCTCAGCGGCTACGGCTCAAAGCTTTATCCAAACGCCTTCGAAGTATCGCCATCCCTGAACAGTGGCGACTTATTCCCTGAGGAGGCACATGCACGGTGCATAGTTTTATGGTCCTGCGCGTTATTCCACGATTTACCACAGACAAATTGGATATCTCGCTGCTTTTAGGATCCCACGATGAGGAGAAAGAGGCGACGAGTACAACAACGACAGCTGGAGCAGCAACGGCGTCCCCAAGACCATCAGAGTCAGAGAGAGCAACCTTATCAAGGCCCTCGGTTTCCACAGCTTCGCCAGAAATTCCGGGCGCTTTACTAGCCTCGAGGCCGGGGTCTTCCGCGAAGAGACCGCTGCAAGATGCGTCGCCAACGGGTCGTGCCGCGAAAAAACAATCAAAGTGGTCTCCTGAGGAGAACGCGTTGATTTTGGAACTTCGGGGAGGAGGGATGAAGTGGGATGACATTAGCAAAAGAATCCCAGGGAGAAGTCCGATAAGCTGCAGGTTACATTATCAAAATTATCTTGAAAGGAGGTGTGAATGGGATGAAGATAGGAAAAATAGGCTGGCTCGGCTTTATGAAAGGTAAGTTGGATGCAGCAACTTAAGCCAGCTGAATTTTATGGTTATCGCTAACGTCCACACTCAGATTCAAGGAGGAAATGTGGGGAAGGATAGCCGAAGAAATGGCGATACCTTGGAGAGCCGCGGAGGCGATGCATTGGCAGCTCGGTGAAGCTGAAATGGCGCAACGCGCAGGAGTAACACCATTCTCCTTTTCCACCCCTCCGACGCAGACTTCGCCGAGAGCGCGCCGAAATACCTTGTCACGACGAGATCGCTTGAGCACTAATCAGCTTCCATCGGTAGCGGAGTTGACTGCAGGCATACCCGCATATTCATCACAACGGGTGAATGAGCCCACGGCATCTCCTATGTTTCATCCGGAGGGAAGTCCCGCGCAGCTTCGAAGAGGGTCAAGAAGTCGAGCACACAGGCGATAAGGCGAAAGTAGAGAGGGAGGATCTGTTTACTTAGCATGCATAGCGCAGGTTGGGAAAGGGAAGCGGGAATGCATATGGTTGTTTGGCGGGATCTAGGACAGCATCTTATGTAAACCTAATCTGGTGTCTTTTGCTCTGTTCTGAAATCGGTTTAGTCCATTCGCATTTCATTGTACGGTCGATGGATCAATAGTTATTTTGTGAAATTTAGTATTTCGGTATATCATTTTTTTGACCCATCAAGGAAGTGGAGTAGTAATTGCCCACCAGTTATCCTTCTCATAACCATGGTCGATAACACGGCCACCAGCGGCGCCGATGTCAGCTTTCAACTCATTTGCTTGGTAAAGGTGGTAGTAACGAAGAAACGTTTGGGACGTTTCAGTGGACTCGTCGGCATTTTTCTGCTTCGTTACCCACGGAACCATAACATCCTGGTCATCACCCGCATCCCAGCCTCGACGGCTATTTTTCTGTTCAAGCGCCCAAACGTATATGAGGGCTTTCCCGCCCTCAGAATTACCCTGAGGCGGTTTAAGAGTGTCTAGGATCGCCCGGATCGCTTTGACCCTACGTTCACGGGTCGACAAATGGTGTATCACTGCAATGGAAATTGCAAAATCAAAGTGAGCATTCGGATGGGGCAGGTTCAGAGTATCAGCTACCACTGTGGAATGGGGTGGATGCTGGCGAGCGATTTCTACCAGGGCTTCAGACCTATTCAATGTTAGCACAAAGGGAGAAGTCGAGCCTCGAACACCGCCACTTCGTACCTGTCTGAAGCTATAATAAAGACATTTGAGTTGATCGGTAGGTATTTGCCGTTGCCGCAGCCGACGTCCAGCCCAACAGAGCCAGGGGGCAACTCCTTCAGAAATCGTTCAACTATTGGCCAGGGCTACGGAGAGTCAGCAAAGCGGGTGAAGCTAAAAGAGCCATTCGCTCTCACCTTGTATCTGGTAGATGAAAAATGATGTGCGATTTCTTGATAAACTCGATGAACATGTTCCTCCTCATACGACTCCCCTCGATCATTGCCCGTCGCCATTTGTGATTGGGAACGCCACAACTCAGCCTCCAGTGTGTCCCCGAGGCAGCGACGAGTAAATAACCGAAAAAGCAATTATCTTGAAGATCCAGTTCCTCCAGCAAACCCTTCTCAGCACGTTTGTCTGTGTGTTTCGACGAACTGCGGGATGCAGTGCTTGATCGACGAATAAAGCTGTTCATCAAATTAAGGTTTAGCGGCCGCGCTTATTTTAGTTAGCGGGCCTACCACGTGACCCACTTCCATCCCCTACTGGCTTAGTCAGCTAATGCTGTTGTATGGTTCTGGCATTGTCTGCAGTCAAGGTAAATGAGTATATGTGAGGTTGTTTGTATGGCCAAACCAAAGGATAACCAAAAGTCTCTATTTTATTTGGAAAATATCATACGCGCGTATTGTTGATACTGCTGTTTTTGTTCCGCGCCTTGTTGGCTTCCCTCTCAATAACTAAGTTAGTTAATTGCTTAAGCTCATCAACGCACAGACAGCCGCTAAATTCGAAACTCAACGTCCCCTGGTGAATATCAAACCCAATATATCTAACCTCCGCCGCCAATCGATTTTGTACTCAGAAAGTGTCTGAGAATTGCTGCGATTCTCTTGTTTTCTAATACCATTCTTCTTTGAGCGCTTGCATTTCGCACCAATACTCTCATACTAAACACATGGTTTACTGCTAGCCCCACGCCTGTGTACTCGGATATTCAATTCTATTCTTCAAGAAATCCAGAAGCTATAATGGCGTTTCAGGCTCCGGCGGATGTTTCTGTCGCTATCAGTATTGCTACCGATGACTCTTCTGGGAAAACTCGCCCTGCTTTCGCGACTGAGCGTCGGGTTACACCGACATGGACCGTTTCCCTGTTGAAGGGTAAGCTGGAAACGATGTGTGGAATTCCTCCTGGAAGTCAAAGGCTGCTTTTGAAGGCTCCTGGACGCGAGAATAGATGGATCGATGGCGATGACCAGCTCGTTGGTGATTGGGGATTGGTCAGAGGTTGCGAGATCGAGGTTAGTAAATGCACTGTAGACTGGGGTATCCTCTTGAGGATCAGGACTGCTTTCTCGAATTCTCACGAAAGGGTCCTTGATCTTGAATTGTTACGAGAAACTGTCAGCACATGCCTCAATCGTCACCGTTCTACCCTAGCATGACCTTCTTACACCTTGTCCATTCTATTCCACAAGATATATGTATGCGTTTGCGACAGCCCGTCAAAATTGCTTATCCGACCCTCTTATATTGTGCGACCTTTTGGCATGGCCTTCTGGATATCGCGCTAACAGGCCTTTTAGATCCATGATTTACGGCCCCCAGCAGCCCGCCCAGATTTCACCGATGTCTCATCCGTAGAAAAGTATACGCTTCCGACATCCACGTATGAATCACTCCCCAATACGGTTCTTGCCTGGAAGAAATCACAGAAGCTTGGCCGGTTCGATCCCGAAACCCTTACTCCAGAAGAGATCGCAAAGAAGCAGGCAGAAAAGGATGCGGCTGATATTAAAAACCGAGGTGAGCTCGTCAATCTGTACCACATTGGTAACAAACTCACACAATTCAAGGTCTCGAACTTTCAAAACGGGCAATAATACTACCATCCAGCCCACCGCACATCCGGAGAGGAACAGTTCGTTTTATTGGGCCTGTTCCCACAATACCTTCTGGAAATCCCAAAGCAGCTGAAGACCCGGAGATCCCAGCGCCGCTATGGGTTGGCATCGAACTGGATGAACCCATGGGAAAGAATGACGGCAGCGTGGGAGGGAGGAAATATTTCACCTGCCCGGATAAATGTGGAGTATTTGTAAAGCCTGAAAAGGTGGAAGTAGGCGACTTTCCTCCATTGGGACTGGATTTGGACGAGGATATGGAGGAGCTTTGAGAATCTGACTATTGCTGCCTCTTTTGGCAGAACGTTGGGCGTGTGATCAAGCCGGTCCTGTCTCCAAACCGTCGCAGATTCATTTCAATCGTCCCAATCTTGCCTTGCAATGCATCATGATATCTTCTTCCATGATAAATGGCACTGTTATTATTGAATGGAACAGACTTAGATGAAAAATGACGTATTGATGGACAAGGTGATACATGGAAAGGTGCGATATCAAGTCAAATGATAGAGTAGGACCTATGCATTTGGAAGCTTTTCATGCGAAACCATGATTGACGTAAACAGTCCACGAGACCATGCCATACTCTCGAATTATCCTGTTTCACTGCGATAACAGAGCAACAATCATAAAACTATTATCCATACCGTGCAGATGGGCTATGCAGGCCAATTTCTGCAGTGAACTAAGCCGGCTGACATCTTTGGCTAAACAAATCACTTTAACGCTCATTGAGCATTCTGCTTTGGTCTTCCCCTCTTCTTCTTCCCTTTCTTCCCTTTCTTTTCCGTCTCTACTTGTTGGCTTTGCTCTTCTGGCTCCTGACCCTCTCCCTGTTCCTGTGGTTGTTCTTCCCCTTGTTCTTCCGGTTGGTCTTCATGTTGATCTTCCGGTTGTATTTGCTGAGCAGGATCTGGTAGAGGTGGAGCTGGAGCCCCAGTGTCCACATTTCCATCGGAATCTAGCGGTATACAACCCTGGGTGAAAAAGATAGCAGCAGGTCTGTCGTGTTCATTTGCAAAACTGTAATTATTACCTAGGGTTTTGAATGTCAATAATTACCGCGAAATCAAGATTAAGATAGAACTAAAGGGCGGACTGACCTCGCGGCACTTGGAAAACGCACCCCTTCCCAGCGCTAAACACCAGGCCAGATACATCGACTCGTATCCTGCCACGATACACAAAAAACACCATATGCATGCGTTTCGAGTTCTTCTGCTTTTTGGCCGCACCCGGCGGCATCTCTACAAAACCCGAGCCTAGGAAAGGTGTGCTGAGGACTTTCGCAAACCGGAAGCTTGAGCCTTTGACTTCGTGAGTCTGGATAGCCGAGGGAGCGTAGGCGACATCTGTTTTTTAATTAACCAACATCCTAACAAACTTCGAATGGCATAGATCGTACCCATTAATTCTTCTTCCTGGGTCCCTGTCTGCAATTCGTGATCCCACGTTTTGACGGGCCCGTAGAATATACCCTCATCGACTTCCCAAGGTTCCATATAATCCTCCTCATCGGACGATTCTTCACGGCTTCTTTTCGCCTTTGCTTTTGCCTTTGCCTTTTTACTTGACCTCTTACTAGCTTTCGTGTATATTGGCTCGGGCTCATCGATTCTGATGATTTCTTTGATCGTGGACAAGGGAAATCGCTGGCCGGGTTCAGCTTCACCCGTACCGTATACGCATTTCTCATTGCGCCAGTACGCCAGAGGCTTTACTGATACGCGACCGGACCGTGTGTGTCGTACTGCTCCATCGGACGGAGATTCCCTTCTTAAAATATGGAGGCTTCGCTGTTTCTTGAGAGGCCCGTCTCGCTTCGTGATATTTCCGATGACTCGATTTAGGTCTGATTCTTGTTCGCTCGACATTTTCAAATTGGTTGTAAGCTCATTTGGTGCTGCCTTTTTTGTTCGCTTAGCTGGCCTTGAATCTTGATCATCTTCATTGGCGCCGTTTATCTCCTCCCGGGCGGCTTTTGGCTTCCGTCCCCTCTTGCTTTTAGAAGCAGAAGTACTAGCCGCTTTCACGGTGTCATTTCCAAACTCAGTTGGCCCCTTCTTCCGTTTTATTCCTCTGCTCGGCGCCTTTGTAACTACAGGTGGGGAGGCAGCCTCTTCCTGCTCAGCTTCTCTCAATTCATCCTCGTCATTATCAATGTCGTTCTGTATGGAATTGCCAGGGCTATCTTGGCCGCCATTTTCGTGATGGAGGATGTTCGATTCCACAAAAAGAGATTCCTCTTCGGCTTCCTCCACTAGATAATTCCCATCATCCGAGAAATCTGCAGTTTCACCAACGTCATCAATCTCGCCAACGCTTCCTCTGCCTGCTGGGGATTCAAGCTCTGGGGGAATGGACGTAGATCGGACTTGTTTTAGAGGCGATTTCCCCAACTGTGTTTGCGATATGGATAAGTCGAGCGACCTCTTGGCAACAGTACGCGAAGAGGGACTGGATATTTGGTCGCTATGGGGAATTGGTGAAGAGCGTATTCCCGGAGTTCTGCGGGGAGACCCACTCAAATGGGTTTTGATAGGGGACCGTGATCTGGGTGGAAGGACGTAAGAATTGCGTGCGGCTCGCCGGCTGGAAAACATATCTGCGGGTTCGGGAATACTACTACCTAGTCATTGAGTCGTGTAAGCGCTTTGATAACGTGCCTAGAACCGACGGCATTGCAGTCGAGAAAAGGTAAACATACTGCCTCCTGTTTCCATATCCTCAGAATGTAATATCGTGTCGTTGGCAAACCCGTTTGTGTTGTGTCTTGCAGGCGATTTCTCCGGCGAAGAGAACATCCCATCTATTTCTTCCATGCCGTGTTCATCGAGCTTCCCCTTTTCTAGTGTGACTCCCGTCCGTCTAGAAAAAGGACATGTTTTAGTATAGGAAGCTTGTACTCGGTTTAAAGGCCAGCAACAGCTTGACGCGCAAGCTATAAAATGAAATTACCTTCCTGCCACGCCTACATTTCCGAAATCCATCTCTCGGGCCTTTGGGGGAGCCCGTCGCGCTGCCATTGTTGCTGTTCTGCGGCTATGCGTGGGAGGCGGAGGATGTTGGGCATCAAAACACTGGGAAGGCCAGTGACAATGGTGATTGCGATTGCTGTGCTCCCTTTCCCAGCTGGAAGTGGGATCGCAAAAGCACTGAATAGGTATCCCGAAGATGGCAGGGAGTTCATTGAGAGACCATCGCATGTTCCAACAAACTTCCCAGCCACATCCAGCAACGCGACTTGGCCGCACTAAACCCAATTGGAAAGCTCAAGAGCTACCGCAGACGCGCTGCTCAGTCACGACACGCGTTGCCGCCGACACTCTCGATCTCCAGTTGAACAACCTCGAAGGCAAAGATCTGAACTGCATTTCCTGTGAGAAAGAGTCTAAATATCCAACTCGATGGCCAATTCCCAAGATGACCACGTCAATCCCTCCCAAGGCTCGTCTTCCAATGCCTTCATTCCGCCCTCCATTCACCCCTCCTCCCTCCTTTCAGGTCAATCATACTGCCACTATTCTCCATGTCCAGAGGATATAACATCGTCGTTGAACGTCGATTCCACCACGCCCATACCTGACCCTTCCATTCCAACTACACCATGTGTCCTAGGCGTCGACGAAGCCGGCCGCGGCCCCGTCCTCGGCCCCATGGTCTACAGCGCATTCTACCTCCCATTATCCTTACACCATTCGCTCCTAGCCGAAGAGCACCATTTCAATGATAGTAAAGTCCTCACACCGGGCGTACGATCAAATTTAATGCGTCTTCTCTGCACACCAGGCCATTCGTTACAAAAGTCCTGCGGATGGGCCGTGAAACTCCTCTCCGCGCGGGATATTTCCGCCGGAATGCAGCGTCCAGGAGCGGGAATGTACAACCTCAATGCCCAGGCGATGGACGCGACGGTAGAAATCATTCGCGGGGTTGTCGAGGAGCGTGGGGTTGACGTCAAGGAGGTTTACATCGATACCATCGGCAATCCGCAGAGTTACCAGAAGAAATTGGAAATGATATTTCCTTCACTGAAAATCACCGTCGCGAAGAAAGCCGACTCGCTGTTTCCATGCGTCAGCGCGGCTAGTGTCTGCGCAAAGGTTACGAGAGATTCCGCCTTGGATATCTGCTATGAAGCATTGCAGAAAGAAAGGGTGGGAAAGGGCATGGAACATATGAACGACGGATGGGGCAGTGGGTATCCATCGGACTCTAAATGCACGTCTTGGTTGAAAAAGGAGATGCACCCGTTGTTTGGGTGGGGGAATGAGTGTAGATTCAGTTGGGGGACGGCAAAAGAGCTGTTGGAAGTGAAGGCTGGGCTTAAGGTGGATTGGCCAGCGGACGAAGATGAAGAGGCTACAAAAATGACACAATACTTTACCACTGCGTCGGCGGAGAGCAACGATACGCAGGACGAGTTGCGAGATTGGTATGGTAGGAGGCCGAAAGAGATATTTTGATTTGGACATGATTGCGACCCAGTATACTTTGAAGCAGAAGCTAGCATGAAATGATACCCATGATTCGAAAACCAAACCGTCCACATATGGCACCTTTCCATCACAACAGGGTATTCGCCACCAGAGAAAGAAAAGATCCTTAGTTAAAATACAGCCCAACCGCCGACCACATTCAATGCATATAAAGGAAGAAAAAACATATAAAATGCCTGACGTTCGTCAAAGCGTAGCAGTGGAGAAATAGTAATTATCCCAAAGATACTCGTAATCGTCAATGACGCCACCCACCAAGTCAAGCAAAGGTTTGCCCTTCAACCGCCGTGTCATGCCTTGAAGCCAGGACCTATTATCAAAGTTAGAACTTCGTGATACAGAATTATACGGGATTTCAAGCCACGTACTTGGTGACATTCTCATAAAAAGCTCCCCTCATAGTCCACCAACCCATACTCCACCCTCTTTTCTTGAGCTCCTCCCTTTCTAGGCCGGTTAAGCCGCGTAAACCACCTGCTACCCGAGTGCGAAAATCTTTCTTTGCTAGCTGTCGACAGCCATATTCCATTCCGAACCCAATTAACCAAGGAGTCCAGCTCTTCTTCTTTCCACTCCACTTTTGCAGCGCCAAGGCGTAAATCAAGGGGCGGAGGATAAACATAACTTCGGCAAGCTGGCCCATCCCATTAACGCGATGCAACAACGTTTTGGGAGGCTTAACGTCGTCTGCTGTAAGGACCTTGGAAATGAGATAATTCGATACATCGCTAGCATCTGGCAAACTAGGCATTGAGAAACCCGTTCTCGGCATCGTCCAGCTGGCGTCCGAATCAGATTTTTCACTCTTTGGCGTCTCCATCCCATTCCAATCGCCCGCTTCATCTTCGTCTTCTGCTGGTCGCGGATCAACTTCTCGCTCCGGTAAAGGCGGGTTGACCAGCGGCCTGGAATTCGTCAATCGGAGTAGGATCAGGCGACATAGGGCCTTGAGTCCTTCGATAAGGACCACCACGCGCCACCGAATCTTTTCGCCTCGGCGCCGGGCAACCATTTCCCAAAGAAGTTCTGTATATTTAATCATTTGTAGCGCTAAAGCGACTCGGTGATAGAGGGATGAACTTGAGATCCAATACTTAGTATACCGTGCGTGAGGGGTAGGAGGAGGACGGGGTATAGTGAGTGGGAGGCGAGATATAACTCGGGCAACAAGGGAGTCATGGTATAAGGATAGGAGTTGCACCCCAGAATGGACTATCACACAATCAGTTTCCGAACGATCGACGAGGTCTGCGCAACGTACTTGACTCTGAAGCTAGTTCTGATTCTCGAAACCGTCCTACAAAGATCAGTCAAACCCCGCTGCTCACAGCCATGATCATCATCGAAAATCACAAACCTGGAATGATATACGTCAATGATCGCAGTGCCGACTCAACCTGGCTCACCGAGCTGGAGTTCTTCGTCACAAACTCCTCGTACATTCCAACAAGTTTGGTCGGCTGGGTCAACGCTGCCGGTAACCGGGTCTCAGGACGTTGGGATGACACCATTTTTGGCAACATGTTAGCGAAGCTCGTCCTCAACCTCCAGCCATGTCATATCAACAGGGTTAAAAAGGCCAGGCGAGGTAAAAGAATGAGATGGCTCACTCTGAGCCACCTTCGAAGGTGACGGAGGAAGCTGGCCAGGCCGTTTGTTGCCAATGTGCCACGTGATTCTTGAGCGCCGAGGCACAACCCCAAGAAAAGGGGTCATTGCTTGGAACTAGCACACAATGAACAACCATCTTTTCTCCATGCAAGAGTCTATGTACTATATCATAATTATTTCTTGAAAATATGAGCTGTCCAAATGGCCAAGTAGTACAATGTTGTCATTCATCGGCAAATTTCCAAACTCCATTCCCTCTCAAAGCCGCTTGATATCTTTGATAAACCTTTTCCCGCTCCATTTCTCTAGCCTTCTCTCGATCGATTTGTGCCTCTTGTGTTGTGGGCATCTCAGTTCGCCAAAACCCCGGAGGCGAGGCTGCACGTCCATGCGCATGCCTATGCCTGCTGAATCGATTCGAAAGATCCCACGCTTTTGCTTCAACCAGCCCTTCATATAACCTATCAGCCGGGAGCACGTGGAGGTTTTCTGGTTTACCTCCACGGTGTTGTTCGAGTATCTGGAGATGTTCTGGAGTCAGCGTATCGAATGTCACATTCTTAGGAATTTCGCTCCGAGCTAGTGCGCGAAAAGCTGGCCCGCAGCATGATTTTGCAAGGCAGCCTGGAAGGCATCTCCTGGTGCTTCTATTTCGCACTACCTCGTCATACGCGTAATCCAAACCTTGGTTCATTTCGGGGTTCAATCTGAAATGTTCAAGGCCGAGTCGATGCAATGGGCGACAGCGAAGCGGCTCTTCCTCGGGAAGAACCTGATCGCCAGCCCCATCACGATCTATCGTACTAGGGCGCTTGTTTGGACTCTTAGCTGGGGGTGTTCTGGCATGTGAGGGTGCTCTGAGAGCAGTTCGTGGGGTTGTGAGTAATACAGGTCGAGGCGGCGGAGGGGTATCAAGGAGGTCCTGTACTCGGCGAGCTACCGTAAAACGATTTGTAGGGCCCGCAACACCCCCTCCTTGTCCGTTTTGGTGCTCATAGCTGCAACCTTCTGGTTCTCCATCCTCTGCGACAGATGGAATAGCAGCTGCGCCACGGGATGCAAATCTTCTTCGCTTTCCACTCGCGATCGCTCCCTGTCGCGGAGAAACTGGTAGGTTAGGGTCCACTTCTTGGAGCGCTTGCCGACGTTTTGTTCCGGAAGTGCGCTGCCTGTTCTCGGACTGCTGTCGGTGATCTTGAGCCGTTTCACCCGCAAGTAGGGCTTCCTCAGCTATACCGGTAGGAACACCGACCGTTCTCGTAGTTAAATGTTGCATTTCATCGGGACAATTATTCAGAGGGGTATTGCTCTGCGTTTCACGGGAAGAAGGCTCGCTTTTAAGTGTAACGGGCCGCGTGAAACTTCCAGTTCGGACCGGGGATGCGGCAACCTGTATTGGCGCAACGTTCTCGACATTCCTTTTTCTCACAGGCCTCGAGGATAGAAACTCGGGCCCTCCCGAGGAGCTGTGGACAAGTGACGGCGGATGAACCGGACTAAATCCTGGCTCCTGAGATTGGGTTGGAATCAGCTCTTGATCTTGCTCAGATTCGCTTCTAGTAATGGACCGATTCGAATTTGTGCTTAATGTAGGAGGTGGTGACCTAGTATTATCAAGCACCCTTTGTTGTGGGATTGCAGTTTCAGTTTCTCTCTCGCCCTCGCCAGAGATACCGCACGCAGCTGCTCGCCGAAAAGTAATTACTTCTCCTTTTATATTGACTTGAAAGGAGTCCTGCTCGAAGCTGCGGAACCAAGCACTGGCCTTCTTTTGGGTTGTTTCTAGCTTGTTCCTAACCGCCCAGAAAGCACGGGCCAGAGTGCTAAGCTCCTGATATGTAGAGCGGTATGCGCTGGCTAGGATAGAGTAATTGATTGAAGTTATTGGTTCAGAGGTAGGAGATTCGCAGATGAAGTTCTTGGGGTCTTTCGCGGCTAGCAGAATCCGGAGGGCATCTTTGGCCTCGCGGTTCTGTTCCCACGATGCATCATCCTCCTTTCCAGACCACGCAATCCGCGAAGTTAGTTGAGCTCTGATGTTGTTTGCTTCCTCAAGCTCGGCTTCTAACTCTCGTATCCGATCTTCTTTGAGTTTGATATGCCGTTTGAAGTCATGGGCGAAGTCGTCCACCATTTCATCAAGATCTGTGTAAGACGCCATCGGATCTTTTCTTAAGGTAAGAGGGTAACAATTGGCATTTCAACGATAAAAGTGCGCAATAGAAGTCGTCGTAAATCGAGTTACCCTGAAGGCCGACGTTTGTTGATGCCGATGACAATCGAAGCGCGTTGGCGGCGCGTCGGACAGTCACGTGGCAGTCTCGAGGTCACATGGAGATAAGGCTCGGCAATCACTGATTACATCATCATTCGCTGGTGGGAAGCCAACCTTACATCGCCATGGGATCCGAGAGAATGTGAGCGTACCATGCCAAATATCGAACTACGAGCTCCTTGGATAGAGGGCGCAACAACTTGGACAATATGCCAAAACGTGCTCCAGATGATCAAGCTCCAGAAGGGCCGCCACAGAAGCGATCCCGGCGGTCTACTGAACCTGATCGATTGTCACCACTCAGTGACGAGCTAGCCCTTCACATTCTTAGTTTCCTGCCTATACGGTCCTTGATAACGTGTCAACGGTATGCTACATATAGCAGACGTTGGGAAAATTATTAGCCCTTTTGAAAAAATACTGATCATGCCAGATTATCCCGACGATTTCACATCCTCGCGGGGGATTCTGAGCTGTGGAAGCGAAAGTATTATTCCCGCTGGATATTACCGCGTGCTCGACGAGTTCGGCAACTCAGCAATATTGGCGTATCCGGCGGACACACGGCATATTCCTCCAGGGTGGTCAAATGGCTAGACCGTGGACGGTCATGGCAGGAAGGCCGGGAGATCGATTGGATGAAGGAGTACCGTCTGCAGCATAATTGGTCACGGGGAAACTGTCGGATCAGAGAACTGGAAGTCGCGCAACCGCCTATTCCACCAGTATTGGTAAATCTACACAACGGAATCGTGTTTACTGCCGACGTAAGAAACGGCCTGCGGGCGTGGTCAACGAAAGATACAGAAAGGCTACTGGCTGGTGTTTCGTTCGCCGACGAGCTCCACTTGGCAATCCCAACAGCCATAACGGTTTCTTCTGATAATGGAAAAGTCAATGTGGTTGTCGGTTTTCAGAACGGCCTCCTTGCGATATATACATTGGACCGGGATACCAAAATGCTCATTCGTCGTCCGGCCCACTTCAAATCTGAAGATGGCGAGATCACTGCTCTCGCCTCGTGCCCAGACTATCTACTTTTGCTGCGAAAGAATGAGATGCTTTCTCTATACCGGGTGACCGCTGATTTTGCCCTCCGGCTCGTCGAAACCCTTCAAGCCAGCAATATCCGGGCGCCGCTTACCTTGTCAATGCGCACTGTAGGGACACAGGTCATTGCATCTATCGCCTATAGCTTTCCTCGAATTGGATGTGGCTGGTCTGTCGGCTTACAAGAACTCCGGTGGGATGAAAGCGGTGAAAACCTGGGATCCCACCTCGCTACACCACTTGATACTCAACATACAAGTTTTCCAGGTAAACTGAAGGGTGCAACGAAGCGATTTGAAAACACATTTGCCGCGCCGCAGCAAGTATCTTTTCAGTATGCGTCGCATATGCAGCCACCCACATCTCTATCCTATTCTCATCCTTATTTATTGGCTGCGCATGCTGATAATACTCTGACGGTGTACTTGGTGTTGTCGACTGCAGAGGGATTGACTATCAGCCCTCCTCGTCGCCTATGGGGCCACACATCTGCGGTTTCCGGAGTTCAAGTTGGCGGGCGGGGTAAAGCGGTGTCTGTGAGCTCCAGAGGCGACGATATTCGCATTTGGGAATTGGAAGAATTGGTTTCATCGCCATTGATGGCAAAAAGGCTGCGGCTACGAGACCGTGGCATTCAGCTCAGTCCCGAAAGAGTCAAGAGTGAGAGTACCAGTTTAATAAGCCCGCATAGTACGCAAAATGTGCTACTTGACGTTGGAACAAGTCTATGGCTTGCTCAAAGGGATACTCTGAGCGAATTGACGAAAATCAACGGGCTAGTTGGCTTCGACGATGAGCAGGTTGTCGTGCTTCGCGAGCAAGACCTTGGGACCCAACTTCTTGACTGCTACGATTTCACATAGCCTCATAGTTATAGAGCGTTTTCATTTTCTTTCTGTACTGTACGTATGTACATATTTTTGCGTAGCGGCACCTACCGGCTGAAGCGGGCCTATTTATCAGAAGCTCCTTTCCACCTGGATAAGAGCACCAAGGTTGTCATCTTCCCCAAAGGTCCTCGATGAGTCTACGTATTTATATATCCATCGAGGCCGCCCAGCCGAGGGAAAAAAAAACAACAGTACTCACCCAAATTCGTCAACAAACGTTTCACGATTAAGGTCGGCGCGATTCTACTAAGATCCAGGAACGTCCCTCAACGGCCCGTCTGTGATGTCGTGACGATGCGCTCTGATTGGATTTCCCTACGCTGAAGCTGTCATGCGCAGACAGGGATTCGAGACGTCGCAACGGGGGATGAACGAGTGAATAATGAAACAAACCGCAACTTTCGCCAGACCCCTGGGTTCAGTGTCCACAGTGGTTTGGCGTTAGGATTCCCGCTCTCCTGGGGTTCGTACGGAGTATACATATCAGGCACTGTTCCATCGAAACTTTGCGAACCAATGGGCGCACGACTGATATCGGCGGGCTTTGCAGCCCAATTCCTTGGATCCCAGACGCACCTGGTCACCGCTCTCCGCTCCTGTTTATCACCCCCGTTCATTTTTGCCTTTGGAATCTAACCAGCCAGAGCGATTGCGGACCATGGCTGAGAGTGGTCCTGGAACGAGCACGACCACCGGGCAGCCGACGGAGGAGAACACCGTTCCGGAAACAGGGCGCTTTTGCCACAGCCCAACGGGCCTCCAAGTCCTCCCTTGCCTCAACATGGCCCCGGATGCTTTTAGATTTGTGAGAATCCATCGCTTGGGAACCAGCCAATGGTCGCTGTAGAACAACACGTCTACAAGGGTTGGACAGCAGAAAAGCAAATATTTGGGGCCTGGAACTGCAGAGATGCCCCAGACCTGCCTCCTAGTTATTTCGCGTTCGGAGGGGCCAGCTGCCTGCCGTATGCTTTCCTAGTTCTGGGCACAGGAATCAGAATGAGGGGGGGCAATCCCACGTTGCCGTCTGGCCTCGATCTATATAGACTTGGAGAAGATGGGCGGGAGGCGAAAAACAAGCCCACTCTGCAGGAAGAAACGCATTGCAGCAGAATTAATGCCACAGAGAACAGAGAAGCAAAGGGAAACAGGGAAATCTATTTTGAGCAGCAGTATCGATCTTCACCGATACTTTAGATCAGGAGACGCCGGCGAGAGAGCAGAGGCCGTTTAGTGAACCAGGTGACTTGCGTTCTGTGGGTTCCCTTTTTCGGCCGTTTTGACTTTTTTCTCTTCAACTCGCAACTTTTTCTCTTTCTTCGCTTCTTCCTCTTCTTCTCTTCTTCAACTCTCTGAACATCTCAGTTCTTCCTCTCTTGTTCGCACTAACCCGCCCGTTAGTTTGCCTCTTCCCTGTCAACTTCTCCTTCTTCCGCTTCGGCACCATCCGTAAGTCTGGTCTCTGCTCCCGCCCGCTTCCTTGGCCTCTGTCTTCCTCTTCCTGTCTTTCTCCCCCGGTTTCTCTGTGGTAATGTCGCATTCGAATAGCTCCCCATGCTTTGCAGTCGCCTCTTCCACTTGCTGTTGTTGAGACCTTCTAAAACCCCTGTACAGGCCCATTCAGACAGTCCCTGTCATCTATCGACCGTATACACGAACAATGGATAGCTATCAACGTGGCTGTTTTAACTGTGAGTTTTCCCGTTCTCTTCTCTGTCAGTGGTTCTGCTTTCTGTGCACTGGGCTCTACAGTCTGTTGTTGTGGCGCAAAGCCTGAGCGCAATCCTCACTGCAGAGGGGCAAAAAAAAGCGCCATCCAGAGCCACAGATTGGACCTGTTTGTTTTGCGCATTAGTGCGCCCTGCATTCTTAACAGGCTTTTTGTTATCCTGCTGTTCTTATTTGTTCTTGTTGGTTCCTGTTTTGTCTTGCGCTTCACTTTTGTGGAAAATCCCTTGGCTGACTTTCGTCCCAGGTGGCGATTCGGCCCACCAGGTTAATATGATGTGTGCTCCGTTGTGGTGGGATAACATTAATTGCTCCCTCTTAGGCTCGAGACTGCCCCAAGAAAGGATCACTCGTCTGGTATGCAACAGTGTTTCTCTGCTCCTCAAATGGCCCTTGGCTCATTTGCAACTTGTACTAATCTTTCCTCTAGCTATAACTGCGGTGGTATGTCCAAAGATTACGAGAGTCAACTTTACAGTTCTATATGAAGTATGCAGCTCCCTAACATGAGTTTTCCACATTTTAGGAGAAGGCCATCTTAGTGAGTTTCCATCGGAGGGGTCAACCCGGGGAAGCTGAGCGACATATCCCCATTACTGACCCCATTGATCTGTTTACTCGTAGGCCGTGATTGCAGTGAACCTGCCAAGGAGAAATCATGCTATCGCTGCGGATTGACTGGCCATATCTCGCGTGATTGCCCTCAGGGAGGCGAGTCTGGAGAAACACGTTCTCAGGAATGTTACAAGTGTGGCCAAGTCGGACACATCGCTCGCAACTGCAGCCAGAACACTGGATATAACAACAGCGGCTACGGTGCCGGGTCCTATGGTGGTGGCTACGGCAGCCGTCCCCAGACTTGCTACTCCTGCGGAGGATATGGTCACATGGCCCGTGACTGCACCCAGGGTCAGAAGTGCTACAACTGTGCGTAACCATACGGCTCTGATCCAAATTTTCCCAAACCCTTGCTAATAACGGATCTGTCTCCTTCTTCCAGGCGGTGAAGTCGGCCATGTTTCTCGCGAATGCACCACCGAGGGCAAAGGTGAACGTGTCTGCTACAAATGCAAGCAGCCCGGTCACGTCCAAGCCGCATGCCCCAACTAGATTGGCGGACTTTGATTTTGAAATCTAGCACAAGAGCACGTAACAAATTGAGCCTTGGTCATTACGCGACACATCCATCCTCTCGACGCATCTCTTTTCGAAATGACCAAAAACAACCCCCAAACAAGTGTGCATTATAAACTATACTCCTCTCCATTCCACCCTACCCCGCCGATCGCAGAACGTTTGTTTGTCTTCTCTCTTTTTACGGCTATCAAGTACATTATTCCTCGCCGTGCAACACGACTTCTGTGACCCGCCAAGCTCGGGGATGGGATGTGAAGAGCGTTTATTTTGATTGCAGGTGCACAAGCTACGGGGAAAGGAAAGGTTCATGGGGAGTAAAGATTAAAAAGCAACAGTGTAAAAAGGGTGTTCTTCAAATAGGGAAAAGCTTACCTGGAGATTTGAGAGGATCAGTTGTCGAGGATTTGAGCGGAAGCAAAATGATACCAGGGTCTCGGGTATTCTGTCAATATCTTTCTTCACTTGCATGGTATGCATTGCTGCTAGTTTTCTGAGGTATTTGTCCCATTTGCGCACGTCAAGCATAGCCTTTTTTTACGTGCCTGTTACAGTGAGAAGTCCTATGAAACGAATTTATTTGCATGGTTGCCTACTTATCTGAAGCGATCTATCTATCAAACACTTTGACACCAAGCATGACATGGCCCGCAAGTCATAAATATCGTCACCTAGTCAATACTCAACTGACAAGAATAAAACCTAGCGAAACTACTGAGCGGGATGCAATCACCACGCCCACTAATACCCCTTCCGGCAACATAGCAAACCACCTTCAAGGTCCGATAACATCTCCATCACCCTCCCCCCCTCCGCCTAACATTCTGATTCGCAACCCTCATCGCCTCCCCCAAATCCATCTCCCCCACAACCCTCACCCTCCCTCCTCCTCCCCCCTCCCCCTCCAGCACCACCTCCTTCGGCCCCTGAAACCGATACCTCGCCCCCCGCGGCGCCCGGTACCGCGGCATCCTACACGCCTCTTCATACGTCGGGACGCCGCGACTCCGCTGCACGGCCTCCTCCTCCTCGTCGCGCGCTTGCTCGGCGGATTCGTTGATGGCGGCTTGGAGGGCGGCGTCGAAGGAGGGTTCGGGCGCGGGGAAGGAGAAGGCGTCTGTGACGGAGCGCGAGAGGATTTCGCGGAGGGAGTAGCTTGCTGGGTTTGGGGTGGGGTGCGGCGGAGCGCGGGGTTGGGGGGTGGAGGTGTTTGTGGATGGCGGGGAGGGGGATTGGCGGTGGGAGAGGCGGCGGGAGAGGGAGCGGCGGATGCTGTTGAGCCGGGAGGGCGGGTTGGTTCCTGTTGCTGCGGGTGCTGGGGGGACGACGTGGGACGGCGCGGTGTTTTGGCGTCGGGGTTGGGATGTCGGTTGGGCCTGGGGGGAGGTGTGCTGGGGACGATCTGCGGTGGCGGATCGGGATCTTATGCTGGTATTGGCGCTTGTTTGGGCTGTGCGTCCTCGATGGATTGGGGCCTGGGCCTGGGTGGCAGTCGACGGGGCCGTACCCTGGCGTCTTGGTTGATATGCCCTTTCCGGACGCACAGCGTTGGATTCTGGGCGCCCGGAGAACGATCTGGATCGCGTTGAAGCTGGCGTTGCGCGAGCCGTGCTTCCATTATTATTGTTGCCTGGACCATTCGCACCTGTTCTGCTGGTATTATTGGCAGGCCTGGTCGCCCCAGATCCTCCGCCAAACTCCCTGTCCATCTGCAGCAGTCTGTGTCTCGCTTCTTCAATCTGCCTTGCCCGCGACGCTTCGTCTGCCGCGCTCCGCTCCATCGCTAGCCTCAATTGATCCTCTTCATCCTCGGTAGCACGTCTGACTCTGGCCGCGGAGGCTTGCGATTCCTGTAGGGCTCTCTCTTCCGCTTCACGGTGGCGCCTTTCTGTTTCCTCTGCGGTTCGTTGACGCTGCTCATTAAGGCGGAGATTCTCTTCGAGGGCACGTCGAAGGTATTCATCTTCCTCCATAGTCGCACAGGGCTGTAAAGGATTGTATATAAGTCAGATAAACAAAGAAATCAACTCAAGAAAAGATTCAGGCTGCCGGCATTGAGCTGGATTGCCTTGTCGATATCTGCTGTAGCGAGCAAGGAAAAGTGTGGACAGGAACACAATGAAATCGTTATGGCATGCAAATAAAGTGGAGGGTGCAAATGGCCTTGAAGATTATAGAGAAGAGATTATGTGCACCAGTCACTGCGAGAGATAGAGGTGAGTTCTATCACTTGGAGGAATCATTCAATATCGCACAAACATCATGTCATAAACTGATTAGGAAGTAGATATACATTCCAAGAAGACTTCATGAGCTGCAGCTGCACATGGCCATCCTCTTGAACTGGGGAACATCGCCACATAGTCTTTCTTCTTCGTCCTTGTTCCAACCCCATTCTTCTTCAAAAGGGTGGAGAGCCATATGCATGACACGGCCGAGGATATCTCTATCTCCTCGACGTTCAACGCGCTGTATCACTTCATCCAGAACCCAGGATCGAGGAAGGAACTAGAGCGTGTTAGCAATGGGGATATTTTACTGAGGCATGTCCTCACCTTTGGGTTCGCTGCCTTCATGGCTGTCTGCCGTTCGGCATCTGAGCCATTCCCCCAATCTTCCACTATTCTATCTTTCCAAGTGGAGAGCCAATTTGCAAGACGTTCCCTGGCAGACTCTTCTGTGTTGCCAATGCCTCCAACGCCTTCTTTGTGGAAAAATACACCGGCGCTCTCTTTCCTTTTCTCTTCGCTCTCAACGTCACTCAACGAAAGCCCAGACAGTTTCCTGAAGAAATGATTAAAGTCTAATTCTAATGCTTCGAGGGTATCAAGCAAATCAGAGAACAGCTTTTCAAAATCCGAATCTTTCTGGGTCTTGAGGCCCAACCGTGCGGCCATAAGCTGTTTGTACCTATTCAAGAACACAGCTCTATATTCTTTTGACGCATTATCGATGATCGTCTCCGCTCTCTTGATCAGCACCGGCGCAAAGTCCTCGGTTATTCCCTTAGTAACAAAAGTCTCGTCGTCGACTTTGTCTCCGGCGCCTATTAGCTCCCCAAGAGATTCGCCAAGGCGAACCAGATTCCACCATATCACCGACGGCTGGTTCTTATAAGAATACCGTAACAACTGATCATCGTGGTTTGGGGTGTAATTAGGGTCGAAATTGTCCATAAAGGCAAATGGCCCATAATCGAGCGAGAGGCCAAAAAGTGAAGTATTGTCAGTGTTCAGCACCCCATTCATAAAGCCATACGCTTGCCATTGGGCAACGGTATTTGCATTGCGCCGTACAACCTCTCGATACAATCGGGCAAATCTGTTTTGCTCTGCTCCTTCTTCTCCTTGTATTTCGTCTTTAGGTATTCCTCGTGGAGGATCGGCAATGTCGGCAGGGGGTGAACTATCCTTTGGAAACACCCGTGCTGTAGGGAGAGACTCCCAACCAGGAAAGACATCTTCGGCAAGGTAAGTGGCTAATTTTCGGGTCAGGTCCCGATCTCCGCGCGCACGGAGGAGATCAAAAGTTCCAATTCGAAGCCAAGACTCAGCAAAACGCGTAACAATTGCTCCGGGTTCAATCTTTTCACGTCTGACGCCGACATTGGGAAGGAGTGTCAGCGCAAGGGCACGGGTTGTGGGTATTCCAAGAGCGTTGATAGCTAAGCATAGTTAACACACTCGGCCTTGAAATCGGCGAGTGAAGAGGTTTTACTGACCTTCTGAAACTATATATTCGCGAATGCTTGAACGAAGGACGGCCTTGCCATCGGCGAAACGAGAATATGGTGTTTTGCCTGCGCCTTTGAGCTGAATCTCATATCTTTTATTCGTCTCTGGATTTATACTTTCGAATAGACTGATCGCACGCTACTATCCGGTTAGAAATGAAAGACGTGACAGCAGATATGGAAGGAAAACTACTCACCCCATCACCCAATTGTCCCGCCCAAGCTCCACTGCAAACACCTGTCAATAATCTTGACAAAGTTTCATCAATCTTGGATGGTTCCCAACGTACAATTGCCAGCCTCAAAATCCCGACGAATATTAGCCTTTTAAAACCGTCAGCCGCTTAGAATCGGGGAGACCAACCTCCATAACATTGCGCCCAAGGGTATATTCCGCCGCCCTCCTGGCTCCAAAAGATCTTATTCCCAGCTACCATATCCTTAAACGCCTGGGTCTGCTCCTCTCCGTCTTTTAACCCAATATGCTTCATAGCCCGAGGGCTTACTCCCAGTAACTCCGGTTCATCTTGCGGCTCTGGACGAACATAGGTGTACAGCGCGCCTTTGACCATGCGCGGCCCCAATGCTTCCCGGGGCGCATTGTGCGACGATTCGGGTGTTTCGAATGCGGGATCCGGGGGAAGTTTGGTGGTGAAATTGTTGGTTTTGGGTAGATCTTCTAGGGACACGCCGCCCCCGGACTGGGAACTGTGTCGCCGAGGGCCGTTTGGGAGATGGGACGCCATTCGTGCGAGAGGGTATTGGAAAATGGGCCGCAGGTTGCGATGAGCGGTGGTTCTTGACAGCATCGACAGCCAGGGGGGTGCTGATCGGAGAGATGCCCAGTAGAGAATACAGTCTTATATGGACCGATTGTCATCCAAATGCTCGTTCTTCCAAGCAACAAGTTAAAAGATCCGGTTTGGCGGCTTTCATCTTATCTAATCAAAATCTGGATGACATCATCTGGCATTTGCGACAGATTGGACGAGAAGAACTGCGAAGCTGCTGGAGATTGGGACGAGAGGGAGCATAGAATGCAGTAGGGACGGGGTTTATGGGATCTGATCAGGATGCCCGGGGCCGTGATGCCTGTATTGATGAGGCTTGCCGGCCCATCGTCGCCGGTTGAATCACGGTTATTGGAACCACAGTGACACAGGGCGTATTTATTACTAGATACTTGACTTGGGTGACTCTCAGGGCGCAACCGTATTCTCACTGCTACACTCTTCTCTCGTGTTCGAGATAACTACCTAGGACTCCCTGCTCTATAAATGGTTCCGTTGACCTTAGCCGGCTCCCCCCACATCCTCCCTACCCGGATTATATTTACCCGCGTCAGAGACAAATACTGGTCGCCGCTTTCTTCCACACTGTTTCGCTATCCCATTGCTGTTACAAAACCACGAAGATATTCGGGTCAATCGCGCACAATGGCTGCTGACATGCCCCATATCAAGCTCAACGACGGCACCACGATTCCCGCAGTAAGAACTCCATTGCCTTGGTACCCGTTTGGGAAACCGAGCGGTCATCTTTATCTCACTGCAAACACACGACGCTGATATACGTCATTGATCGCAGCTGGGATATGGTAGCGGCACGAAGTGGTTCCGAGGCGGAAGCGATGGTTTGAACCGCGACCTCATCGATGCGGCGAAGAGTGCGATTCAATTGGGATTCCGCCATCTCGACGGCGCGGAGATGTACGGCACAGAAGCAGAATTGGGCGCTGCTATCAAGGAAAGTGAGGTACCGAGGGACCAACTCTTTGTGACTACAAAGGTTCATGACAGCATTGCGGACATCCCAAGGGCAATTGACGAAAGCTTGAAGAAACTGCAGTTGGACTATGTTGACTTGTATGCAACTCTCTGCGTCACCCACACTGGGAATGGCCATTTCACTGACCCGTTTCACGGCCTAGATATCTCATTCATGCTCCCTTTTTCGCAGACTCTGACGAACAGCTACAAAAAGCCTGGGCAGAAATGGAAAAGGTCAAGGAATCTGGCAAAGCACGATCAATTGGGGTGTCCAATTTCCTCCAGAGCCACCTTGAAGCCATCCTCAAGACCGGCAAGGTGGTGCCGGCCATCAATCAGATTGAATATCATCCATACCTTCAGCACGGCGGATTGCTTGATTTCCACAAGTCCAAGGGTATCGCAGTCGCTGCGTACGGACCGTTAACCCCGACAATCAGGGCAAAGGGCGGACCGGTGGATGGTACCGTCGAGGCGCTGGCCAAAAAATACAGCACCACCGAAGGCAATGTTCTGCTGCGATGGGTGATTGATCAGGGCATCGTCGCAGTGACAACCAGCTCGAAGGAATCCCGCCTGGCAGGGTATCTGGGCGCACTCAAATTTAAACTCACGTCGGAGGAGATTGAGGAAATCAAGAAACAGGGCGCCGAAAAGCATTATCGATCATTCTGGACACGCATGTATGCCGCAGACGATCGATCCTAGATGAGAAGGGAGATTTGTTATGATACTAGGAGCAGCCAAGTAGTCATAATGTAGATTCTATCATAATGTTAGTCTTGATAGCTACTTGGTATTAGTATTACCAAAATTAAGCACCCGGGGCTTTATTTACCCGGGACCGGCGCTTTCGGCCGGCACATTATTAATCCGACAGCTACATCCGGACTTCAAACCGCCGGCGAGTCGACGAGACAACAACTTCACCGGAGCCATCTAGTTAATAGAACGGGACTTGGATTGGCGAGATGTACAATGTCCGCGTGCAGGCGTACAGTGTGCGACGGCGTGCTACTCTTCTATTGGGCCACCGTCCGTGAACAACATCCATGCAGACAGAGCCAGAGACCGTATCATTCAGAGCCGAGGACACGAATATACCGCTGCAAACCCTCGTGTCTCGTATTGTCGATTGATCCAGAATTGGAGCAGCGCACAATGCCAGTATGCCGTGATGTCGTCGATTTCGAGGTAAAGGACGCCGACACGCGGCCATGTCGCTTTCATCCCAGCCTCTGTATAGTCTTCGCTTGGGTTGTATTAGTCGCATGTCGAGGTGCACAAGCCGCAGTTTAAGCCGTCAGATGCGTGCTGGATGGCACCGAACACCCTCAACTGACCATTTCTGAGTTTCAAAACTGGACAGTCACTTGAGTAAACGGATCACCATCTCGTAGTCTGTAGAAATCCGACACTGAGGGACAGATTGGGTTTCCATCTTCTGCAAGACATCGCGCTTCACGATGCATCCGAGTTAAGTAGTTAGTTCATGGCTACGTCAAGAGAAGCGGAACAGGGAGAAAAAGCAACGATCCAATCTGATGACCGCATATTACAGAGTAGCAGCTCCAGGTCAACCACGACGACCAAGCGTGGGATGCTGCCCGGTGACGGCGCCTATCAATAGTCGGCGACTCTTTCACGACGGATGATTATATTCTGCGCGCCTATTCTGCTCGCTAGTTCGCTGTCGACAACCCCACGCCAAAAGCCCAAACTCCCCGAAACCAGGCGACACCGCGGCAGCCACTCGACACTCCTGCTCTCCCGCCTCGCTCTGCCCGATATCCCATGGCCGTGCCGCCGCCAGCTGGACACGCTTTCGCAGATCGTGGGCACCGCCAATGAGCTCGCGTTGTCGTCGACTTTGAGCGGAACCAAGGGCGCTTTGGCTTCGACGGGCCGCCTCGCGCCGCATCTCGCCGTCTCGCCATCTCTCCGCTGTGTCTGCGTCGCTCGGCGGCATCGAGGACGAGAGGCTGATTGCCAGGTAACGACAGTCACTTGTCTCTTTATGCCCTTCCCCTGTCGACCCCCTCTGGTGTTGAATTCCTTCAGCTTCTGCCGGAACCCTGCACCGGCGCGCATTCATGAGGCCCATAGCTCCTTGTGTTGCTCTGTGTCTTGTTCTGGATCAATGACTTTTGCACCCGCTCAATGAATACAGACCATGAGATGTTTCTTCATTATTGACGAAAAGAATCCCATTGTCACAGAAACTGGCCTCTTGAATGAGCTCCCGGCGCATCCCATTAGCACACTCCTTCGCCTTGCGATCGCCTTATCTTCCCGCTCACCAGGCCCTGAATGACCGAGCTCGGATGTCTTCCTTTGAGCTTCTTCCTTCCTTTCACACCCAGAGCTTACGTTTGTCTTCCTTTCCTCGATTCGACAGCGGTTACCAGCTTCCCAGCCCCCTTAGACCCCACGCTCGATCAGAGCGCCTGTTCTCCGTCTCGACGCTTCTATAATGTCCCTCGATCACGCTACTCCCCGCCCTGATTCCAACAAAGCCGCCCCAAAGTCCGCAGCGCCAAGCAAGAAGAGATCGCATTCGGAATACCTTCGCGACACCAACTCCCGATTCAAGCGCCTCACAGAGGACGTCTTTCCTCACCACCCCTACCTTCTCACCGCGCCGTCGGATAAGCCCTTCCGGCTGGGTTCCCGGAGCGTGACAAACTGGGCCGTCGGGAAAGGCTGTTTGTTTGCGCCGGAGGAAGAGCAGCTTCAATACATGACTTTCCTCTCACGCCAAACCGAAGACACGCTCCTGGTCGCCGTGGGGGGATGGTCGGACCGGAACGGGAATATCATCGAGGAAGATGAGCCGTCAAGGACAGGGTTGAAGATGAGCAGCAATCCGCCACAAAAGGGCCAGCAGAAGAAGAAAATCAGTTTTAACGACTACAAGAAAAAGGCATTGGAAGGCTCGGTCCCGGCGACTCCTGCCGCTGAGTCCAGCGCGAAGGCAGGCCCATCTCCTTCTAATACGCGAAACGAATGCTCTACAAAACCAGCCGCGAAAGATGACGACGATGCTCGCGCACAAAAACAATTGTCACCCGTCTCGCTTGATGAACCCTCATCTAAAATCCGCCAGTCGGGAGAGGAGAGCGACGCCGATAAAGCTCCTACGAACCGAAAAAGTGCGCCCGTCGTCCCTGAACTACTCTCGCCCACCCTTCCTCCAGCTACTCGTAGTCCGCGCTTACCTCCTCTACTCTCTCCAACCCTTCCTTCTGAACTTGAAGAGCAACTATTGCAATTCTCAGACGAATCCGTAAAGGATACCTCGCCTACGACTGGAAAAACCACCCCCATCCCTTCGAAGAGCGATTCTAGTGCCACAAAATCCAAATCGAAACAGACGGACCAACAGCAGGGGGACGTATCTTCCAGCACGAAGTTGAAAGTTCCGAATGCCAAAGGTGGCATAAAGAAGTCCCCAATTCCCGCACCTCCGGCACAGCTCCCCATTAAAAAAGTGGCTGTCGATCCACTTCGCAACGCGATATCCTCAACCTCTACGCCTAAACCGGCAATTACCACTCCAGCGGAACTAAAGCTCCTTATCAAGCTTAAATACGGTCGCCGGAATGCGAAGCGGGTCGAAGCACTTTTGAAAATTGCCAAACGCAGAGCCACCGCAGAGAAACGCCCGGTAAGGCAGAAGCTTCAGGAGGACATGTCCGATCAAAAGGACACCCCCACACCGTTGGCTTCAAAGACTGTCAGCAAGCAGCGAGAACCCATGTCTGGAACCAAGCGTGCTCAAGCGGCAGACGATATCTCCCCGCAGGGGCCTGCAGCTAAACGACCAAAGACCGCGGCCACAACGCCTGCTGATAGTTCGCAAATACCAATGCAAATACCAAAAAGTACCCCCCCTACTTGCAAAAATTCTGGTCAAAAACCTAAACCCCAGCCCGCTGCTTCGAACAAGGAGCCCAAGGTTAGCCCGAAAGGAGCCTCTATGCGGCGCACGGAATCTGGCGATAGCGAGATTGGAGCCCCAGCTAGAAACAGTATCAACACCAATGAGGAAAAGCCGGTCAACGGACCCTCTCCCGCGTTATCCACCGAAACCCAGTCCGCCAAACTGGAATGGCGAGCCTGGCGCGACGAGTGGAAGAAATATATGGATCTTGGCCGAGAACTAAAGTACGCTTGTAACCCGCAGGCTGAGCGAGGAAAGTCGGTCGACAACAAGCTCGGCACCGTCATGGCCATTGAATCTGTTCTGTGCTTTGCACTCGCGTTCATAGCAGACAACAAATCCAACTCCATCGCTCGCCAGGCCGTCGTATCGTCGAACTGGTGTTCCCTTATCCCGTATTGGCAAGCTGTCACGCATCGGGCAGCCCCTTATCCCCATCTTCACGGACTCTGCTCACTATTGGGCGCCATAATCTATGAGGCTATTCACGTCCTCGACCTAGATACCCTCGCCGCCATCGCCCTTCCCGGAAGGCCCAGCACCAACTCCAACGAAAAGGACAAGGTCGTCGCAACCCCCGGGTGCGACGACCCAAGCAGTCCACCTCAAACCGTAACCTTGACTGAAAATTCTGAAGTAATCCGCAGCCTCATCGATCTCCGCAAGCGCCTCCCAGAATCACACCGCGAAGCCAACCGTCTCTGGCTCGAAGGCTCGCGACTCCTGCCCGACGTGGTGCTTGCGCGCGAGTACAAAGATACATGGCTCCGACGAAGTCGCAATTTTGAAGGGCGAGGCAAACAGGTGCTGAAAGTAGGAAAGTACGCTGGCGATTTCTTCCTGCCGCTGGCGAAGAGCGGCGCGATGGCTCCCGGGACGGGGACGACGGGGGTTATCGAAGCGATACGGTTTGGCTGTGTTTTCCTGGAGGACTGGTGTAACAAGGAGGGCGTAAAGTGGGCTAGTAAACTGAAGTTATGAGGAAACGGAGAGAGCACGAGGTGATTTTTTTTTTATTTGGAGATCTTCTTCTACGACCCTTTGCAGGGAGGCAGGCATCTTTCTTTTGCGGGCTGTTCATACCCCATGTCGTTTTCCTTTGAATTGTTTGTTCTTTTCGCAAATAACTGACTGCTAGCGTGCGCCGGTGAGCATTCTATGTATGTGTGTATGATTTACATGTCTCGCATTCCTTTTCGGCTCGGCTGGCTCTTGATAATACCTCTGCACCCTCTCCCTATCTCTCTTTGAATATCCGTCTCTTTCCTTCTCATATGCTCCATTTTGTCTTTGCACTGTTTCTTTTCTTCCTTGTTTTAAAATGATACCAAAAGGCGCGAGGACGGCCGCTGCGAGTGATAATCGGTGAGGAGCGATGTGTATTTTATCTATTATGTGTATAAGATGGAGTCGAGGGAGGAAAAAAGAGTGTGTCCAGTGTGGGCGGTCTGGCTTCAAAGGAATCAGTAACTGGAATATGGAACGGATTCAGCTCTTCTATGGCTTCTGGTCTCTTTTTATAGCCATCATCCGTGACCTGCAGCCTGGTGACAGACTCCATGGTTGGTTGCTGCAACATGGCTCTCTCACCTCTATTTTCACCCCAACTCTATGACTATGAGACGCATGGCTGTTCTGTTTCCTGATCTGACCCAGGAACGCTGCTTATTGCCTTTCACGACCCGCTGGCTAAGAGCAGTGGCACCCGCCATCTGGCACCTCAGCCGCCCGAGCTTTCGTGATAGATTTCGCTTCTCCCCAGCCGTCCAACTTGTCCAGAGGAACTTCTCTTCCTCCTCTTCAACAGTGCCACCAAGTAAAGAAACCGAAAATCAAAATGCGTTTGACTATGAATACGACTGGATTGACGGTGCTGAGTCCCTTGAAAGATACCGGCCTGGAGGCTATCACCCAATTGTGATTGACGATGTGCTACATGACCGCTACCAGGTCGTCGACAAGCTGGGCTTTGGAGGCTACTCGACCACCTGGCTGGCATGGGATCTTCGGCTCCAAAAGTACGCTGCGGTCAAGGTTAGAAGTGCAGGCTCTCCCTCGAATGAAGCCAGAGTCCTCCGTGTCCTCTCTTCTTCCCTGGGGTCAACTTCGCCCTCTTCATCCATCCATTCATCTTCTGAGATAAGAGGGCTCGATTCGGTTCCTACTCCCTTGGATAAATTCAAGCTGCAAGGCCCCAATGGGTCACACCCATGTTATACCATGGTTCTTGCACAGTGCAATCTCAAGGATGCATCCTACAGTCGCCTATTCCCTCTTGATGTTGCAAGGGCCCTATCAGCCGGTCTCACGCTGGCGGTTGCATACGTGCATTCACAAGGCTATATTCATGGTGGTTTGTGACAGCCACCTCACTCGAACCTCTTATAGCCAGAATTTCTAATATATCCCATAGATATCCATCTTCGCAATGTCCTAGCCAAAGCAGCCCCGAATATCAATGAGCTTTCGATCAAGCAGTTCTACCAGAAATACGGAGAACCTGAGACAGTACCGATCACCGAACGTCACGGCAAACCCCTTCCTCCCAACGCCCCTAAACAGGCGGTTATACCTCTCTATCTTGGCAAATACGCTGAAGACTTCTCCGTCGCTGACACCCATGTGCTGCTTAGTGACTTTGGGGCGGCCACTCCAGCATCAAATCCCAAACCCGGGAAAGACTGCCACAGTCCCCTCCCCACAAGGCCACCGGAAGCCAGATTTGAACCCCAAAAGCCACTGTCGCCTGCAGCAGATATCTAGACCCTAGCGCTAACGGTGTGGGAGATTATCGCGATTTTCAGTAGCGAATTCACCACGGCTGACGACCTAGCCTCTCAGCAGATCGACGTCCTTGGACCCATGCCCCAAAGCTGGTGGGAGAGTTGGGATGCCCGCAGGCGCTTTTTTGATGAAACGGGACGGGCCCGAGGGGCGCGTCGGGAGGTCTGGCCACCGCTTCACAGGGCATTTGAGGAGCATGTGCAAAAGTATCGCCGAAAGCTGCCGAGAGCAGGGCTGTTTGGTGAGGAGGAAACGGCGGCTATTCGCTGCCTGTTTCGCAGAATGTTGGCGTTTCGTCCAGAGGAACGACTGACGGCAAAGGAAGTCTTGGAATCAGACTGGATGGTCAAGTGGGCGTTGCCTGCTTACAGTAATGCCCATAAATAGACCCTGAGTGCAGGATATTCTCGGTTAAGATCCCATCACTAAAGAGTGCTAGGGCATTCAGCTTTGCCAGGTACTGTACATTATACAATAACCAACACTATTTTACCAAGTCATAACCAGCAGTTAAAAAGGTCTGTCACAATTCTCATAACTAGTTAGTTATTGGAGTGAAATTTAACTACTCCATACACCACATTGAATTCGACTTTGACCCTTGGCTGTTTTCTTTTATCAAAGCTGCACCTCTTTTGCTCGATTGCGGGGGTAGCTGGGTTTCATCATCGAGCCGCAGTCAGAACAGGTATGTCCTCTCTTCCTCGTGCTCATGGCCCCAGGATGGTTCAAAGTCCTCTTTGCAGTCAATGGGGTGCTTGGCCAAAGAGTTGGTGTGGCGCATCAAGCATTGATATTTTCTTTTTCTGGTGCGATCCTTGCAGTAACCAGTCAGCAAAAGTGAGACCAACAGTCCAAAACGCCTATTTGAGTCGGGATGCCCCCTGATCTATGTTTATTTTGTCCTTGATCATTCATCTTCAGACTCGACTGTCTATTCTGTCTTCCGATATAAAACAGTTCCTCTCGTCACTACCCACTACCATCGTCATTCCCGCAATCCCCCGTCAGAGACGCCGTTCTACTCGCGTGAAACAATATCAGGGGTTCTTGGCGAGGCTCCTATCAAAAACACAGCTACAGCCGGCGGACTATCTTGACCTTCGCTTTTCAAACATTCCCACAACCGAAGAACAACACCGTCGTCCCGGCCTCCTAAGGGAATTATGACTCAGGCCGATTTGGTTCCCGCACCAGCTGATGCTGTACCCGTCTCAAGCCCAGTTGATCCACCCGTTGAAAACAAACTGCCCCCGACCCCTGAAGGATATATCAGGGTCAGAAACCTAACAGATTGTCCTTCTGATTGGGATCCGGACGAGCTCGTACAGGAGACTTTTATCAAGGGGCCCCCTGACGGTGAGAGGCTGGTAGTATGCGGTGTTGGTTGTTTATACTACTGGCCTGATGATCCGAGCCGGGTTGTCAAGGTGGCCAGATCCACCCCTGAAGCAAACGCGCAGATTGAGATTGAGAAAAGGATTTATTCTCGCTTTGAAGAGAAAGGATACCATCCAAATATCATCAAGTGTCTCCGATATGATGACTCTGGAATTTATCTTGAGCGCGCCGAGCATGGCTCCCTCACGGCGTATTTTGAAGAAGGCGGCGATGCATCGTTAACAGAACGACTTCAATGGTCCTATGACCTGGCTGATGCTATTCAGTATCTCCATGATCTTGGTATTAGACATGCCGATCTGGTAGGCAGGAATATCCTGCTTGATTCCTCACGACGCGTTCGACTCTGTGATTTCGGCGGCTCAGGGATTGATGGCGAAAAGCCTATAGTAGTTTCATCCGTATATTATGGCCACCCAGATGACGATGAAAGGACCGCTTGCACTGTAAAGGCAGAGCTTCATACTCTAGGTTCTGTGATCTATGAAATTTCCACATCGAGGATGCCTTTCCACGACAAGCGTGGCTATGACGTTGGGCAGTTATTCAAAAAGGGAATATATCCAGATGTGAAGGATATAGTGCTTGGGGATGTCATTGCAAAATGCTGGGCCGGAGAGTTTACAACTGCACGTGAGGTTGCTGAAAGCATCAAATTTGCTAAAGGTAGGATTCGGCTTTCTTCCAGCATACTCGATAGGTGCTAACCTTTTGCATCTTACACAGGCCGAGCCCTACAGGAAACATAAATCATCAGCTTCTGGATTTGTTATCATGGTAGAATATCAGAGTTCGCTACGTTTTTCTCAAGAATCATGTTTGCAATTGTAGATCTAAACAGTGACTAACACACATTCGCAGCTTTCAATATCAATCAATTCCCATAGAAATTAAAAGAGTGTCCAGATTTCCGCATATCAGCCAAACATCCCATATCTCTCACACATCTGCCCTGCCGTATCCTGGGAGGCCTCGGGCCAAGCCTGAATTTCGATCTTTGGAGGAACGGACAGTTAGGTTTAGATTGTCACTCAAAAAATGTATACCAAGAACTCACCAATGTTTCCTAGCGACATTTAGAGCAAGCTGTACCTCTCTCGGTGGCAACAAAAGCAATATCATCGATTTTCTCGAGGTTTGGGCAGTTCTCGTATTTCGGGTTGTTGCATCTCGCCGTGTCCCACTGCTTGGTCCTTTTGGTGTGTGGAGGGACTTTCTTGCAGTCCTCAGCCTTAACGTTAACGTAATACCACTTGCACCTGTGCTCAGGAGATTAGCTCTGCAAACAAAACCAAAACGAAGAATCATTGTTAGGGTACATACATTGTGTCGTTTCGAATATACGTCTAGATCGCGGTTTGGGAGTTAGAAGCGAATGGATTAGTCTCTGAAATTTCTTTTAGTGTTGATGTCTGGGTTGTATTGAGAAGGATCTGAAGCTCAATTTATATCTTCATTATGAGGCTTGTATCGCCCTGAGAGCTGTCGCCTCCAGTTATGGGCGAGGAAAAAAAAAATAATGTCGCCGTAGGAGCCTGACGGCACCCAGGGCCTGCGCCGTAAACAAATGGCGAGGGGATATCTCTTGCGCAGTAGGCAGCTATGGTGATGGTATCTAGATTGGGAGAACAACGTGTTGATCCAGTTCTGATGCTATTACCCGGAAAAAGGGCATAGGCGTAGCCTTGCTTCGGATTCTGGAATGCTCAATGCTGGTACATCCTCCTAGACGGTGCCGCCAGAGAGCGACCGGCACTAGAAAGGTTCTTCCTGAACCAGCTTTAGCAAGGAACTTGAAACAAGGCGGCCTTATTCTCGAAGTAGCTCAGAATCATGCGCCCTAGGGAAGGCGGAGCTGTATGTCTCCAGTTCAAACTTGCCCACAACTACATGCTGCAACTTTGCGGCACTGGAGCGCGCCTTGGTGTTTTGCCTGGTGAGCGCGGTCAGAGCACATTCTGATCAGTGAGAACATGGCAAAGCTTTCCTGAGTGCCGCTTACTGATCCAGGCTTCAGCTAATCCTTGGGTGCTCAGAGCTCAGAAACCCGGCGCAGGTGAAGAGCCTCATCACTATCAAACCGCGCCACAAGTTTTGAGCAAATGTTCGCTGCCAAACTGGTAAGGCTGACTAGATATTAGAAGATCACAAGGTATCACTGCGCACACTAAAATATATTTCCAACCCTTGGAAGGAGTTGCCATGTTTTCTGTCACATGCATACACGCTGCATAGGGTTGGTGAGAGAGAGGAGTAATGTTTGCCTTTTTGAGTGCCGTTTCCGGATCAGCTGCATTAGGCAGTGAAGAGCTCTCCATCTCTGCTTCTAGAAGGGCAGAGGATCAGAATTCACAGATACAGATGATAGTGCCACACTGATCATGCCACTAAACAGTGCAGGCAGCAACTCTCATAGTTCATGCAAGCTGCATGAACCTAGTGAGGCAAACAACATCATAATAGCCCATCAAATCAATGGCTCATGCTGCTCTCTGGGAGTCTCATAACAACACATGCTCCATGTTCATGTAGCACATATCAGACAGACACAGGTTCAGTGTGAAATGAGAGAGTGGTTCCAGAGTTGATCCAGATTGGGTTGGTGTGGGAGTCTGAACTTGAACTAGCAACTTTGATAATGACAAGATGTCAAGATTTGAATCTTTCAAATGATGGTAAGAACAAATCCTAACAGATGTAGGGCTTGCACAGAAACACCACTGTCTCTTTGTAAGGTGTCTGCAGCACTCAAGATATGATGCCTATTAAGATTTGCTTGATATTAAGAACAAAGTCTTCTCCACACTCAACAGTGAGACATCACTCTATAAACCAGCCATTAGTCACTCCCTGATTAGTTGCCAATTCAGGTAGGTTTCACCTCTTCTATCTCAGTGATTTCTTGGGGACAAGATGTATGTCTTGTTGATACCAGTAACTAGTTGTCAACATCATCAGAAATCACTGGCATTATCACTTTTCCTAGCAATTATTGATCCATTAAGAGTGCATCAATTGTCTTTTAAGATGTCACGACGATGGTGAGTTGCAATGGAGGTTGACGTTGAAATGTCCGCCAAGGCGGCACCGGAAAATTGGATTTGGCCGAAACCGGGAATCAGACCTCAGTATCAATTGACTTCAGAGATCATCAAGAATTGCCTCAGTCCCAATGTCGTCCGATATGATCTCAATGCGAAACGGATTGGCAAAGTGTGACTTACTTGAAGATGGACAGAGGAAGGCCTGGCCCTAGTTAACTAGAGCCTCAAACACTCGACCACGACATGCATGGCCACAATGAGAGGGTGTTCCCTTGCTGCGATTCCTACCCAAATTCCTTACGAAGATGCTGATTAGGGGGGGCTCTAATAGTCTACAGCTCTGTCAGAAACTCAGTACTGAAGCATCCACCCTGTCTTCCATCTTTCATTGTTAAAACTGTATAACAAACATGAAGGTGAGGGTGAATTTTTAATGGAGCGAATACTCAAAAGATGCAAATGCTACAACAAAATTGAGTATCTTGTCTACTGGGTAGGCTGGGATGCCCACATGATTCATGGGAAGAAGAAAATATTGCGGACTCTGAAACACTGGATATTTTGATTGAAGAAGAAAGGAAGTGCATTGCTAACACCCTAGAACAAGGACTTGGCGCCGAATTGGCTCGCGGCACCAAACACTCTCCCTCCTAGGGAGAGGTTAGGAAGAAGTCCAGAAATGACCACAGGATTGGTGCGCGAGGTATCAGCGATGACCCCTGTGTTGGGGGTATCCGAAAGTGAGTGGCCCAAGTCTCAGCCCGTCTGCAAACAGAGTAAAAGGGCATTATAGTCTGATGCAGTCGATGACTATGAAGATTATCCGTCTTAACTCTTCATTTTGAAGAACGCCGCCTCAAAGGAACATAGCCAGGATTTCCTTGTCTTTTGCAGCCCTGGCGGTTGCGAGGTTTGTGATGCAGCAGCGATGGTTGGCTTCATTTGGACCTGTCTGAATCGCCAGCAGCCCCTGACTGAGGGCAATTTTCGTTCCCTCAATTCATAAGGCGTCGCGTCCAGTCATTTGCCTCGGATCATCCTTCCCGAAATACAACAAGAAGTTCTTAGTCTTTGTATAGAGATCTGTAACTAAGGCGCCTGGTATCTGTAGCTCAAGAGTATTAATCATTCAAAACAACACCCAGTCGGACTGACTGGCTAGCCTCTAGGCCTATTATTGTTTCAGCGCTCAGTAATGGCTTTACAAAGCTAGTTTTTCTGACGACAGTGACTGAAATAACGTCGAACCAGTTGTATTCCGTGATATCCTGGCTCGATGGCTCATATAGTGAAAATAAGTCTGTGGTATTATGAGGATGGTTTGTAGTTTCTAGGATAGTGCCGTCTCTCCCAAGAATATTTGGGAAATCTGCGTCGTGTAGTTCTTCTTAATTCATTTAAAGCGAATCATGTAAGGTGCCATGATAACCTGCCCAGAATATATTGGACCTGAGCTGTCTGCTGCATGCCCTGTAATGGCTGTTATTTGCACATTTTGAGGGATGAGCCTCTACTTGTCACAACGTAGATGGGCAGTAGTGATGCTCCAGAATGGTCGGCCATAAAAGTACTAAATTCAAATGTTAGAAAGCTGGGGAATTTCAAGCAAAGCTGGCCGTACCATTTTATTCTTTCGTGACTTAGGGCTCCAGCGTCCAGGGCTCTCGCGTACGCTTACCGCACCCATCTAGGCCCCCAAACTAGTAGAGACTAGTATCATATTTTTCAAATTGCCAGTCTGCTAAATCATGTACAGAGCAGTCACTGCGAGAATAAGCTATTTCACCACATATGTCGGCTCCATTCTCGTCGTGGCCCATTCCATGCATGCGCATCATATACTTATTGCTCAAATTTTGGCTCAAGGCTCATCGTAATAGCTCTGAGTATAGCACTGGTCACACTAATTTGGCCACGAAGCCCCGCGGAACAC
This sequence comes from Uncinocarpus reesii 1704, assembly GCF_000003515.1. NCBI lineage: Eukaryota > Fungi > Ascomycota > Eurotiomycetes > Onygenales > Onygenaceae > Uncinocarpus > Uncinocarpus reesii. The sequence continues at coordinate 643,249 of NW_003052499.1, read as the reverse complement.
CCTTTGTGCACTAAAAACGAGCCTTCTAGGCAGCCTGTCGCGAACACTTGCGCGCCTGTTATGCCGTAGCGGATAAAACACCCTCATACGACATGAGATAATAATGGCCGCCCGTTGCCTGTGCAGTCATCCTCTCCGGATGTAGAATCGTAGAGCAGCTTTCGAAACCTCTTCGTGCATTTAAGTTCCTCGTCTCTTCAGCTACAACAATGCACGGAGCCTTGTTATTGAAGCCAGCACACAGGCCCTGAATCATGGGGAAGACTAGGTTCCACAGTTGACGAGCGGAGATCTAAATCAAGTTAGCGTGCGAGTAAATTCTTCGCTCGTGAGCGTCTGCTCTACTCACGAGTCAGTAGCAAGGAGAAAGAGTATCAACCTACTAAATTTAGGCCTTTTGGCCTAACCGCGAGCCAGCGTAAACAATCCATTTCATCAGTAAATCGAATGTGCCGTATGCCCTAGTAGCGTTCCCATCCTAGTACCGGATGCCTAGGGAATCAAAATGTTGTGCTCTTTAATAATTCGAGGCGATTCCAGAACGATTTAGGACGATGGGCGTTCGGTTGATTCGCCTTCGACACTATCTTTCTTTAAAGAAAAATCATACCGACAATGGCACAATATTGGCGCACTTTCTAAAGCTACCTTATCCGCTCGGACACAAAGCATCAGGCAGCGAATAGTATCCTACTGATAGGATATTTGTCTTCCAAAAGACAATCAAATCTAAATTTTGAGGTTTTCGGGTTCAGTTCAGCTTCAAACGAGGGGCCCAATTGCTGAGAATAACAAGGGCTTATTGCTTGTTGAATCAAGAACCCCAGTAGCTCAAACAAATACATCACATAGTCAAATATCTGCTCCCTATATTCCTCGACTATCTTGAGATTCAGTTCTGCGGCATCTCCAAGCTGACTGCTCAAATATGTAGTCATGAGAAGATAGGCAATAAAAAACAGTAAGCTAAAAATAAGCGATTGAAAGAGGGCTGACCCTGAAGAAAAAATCCCAATAAAGGAGAAGTGAAAATCACTGAGCTCACCTAGTCAGAATCAGTAGGGCTTCATTGTAGCAAGCTAGCCTTTAGCACTGCAGTAAAGGGTACAATCGTTCCCATATGAGTAGACGCCAAAACAGGCTGGATGATTGGTATAGATATAGCAGAGAATAAAATTGACGAAGAAATGAAAAGAATGAGATCCCCTTTATAGGACGGGCAGGGCTTGTAAGGAGCCCTAGTCTGCTAGCAGAACTGCTAAAGTAGATTCCCTTCACTTGCGTATTGTTATAGTGCCATTCTCCAAGCCACTGGTTTTGAATTGTCTTTTCATGGTGTAATCAAAGAGTCGGCTCTAAATGTCAAGAAAGCTTTGAGTAGTGATGATATAGGACGGAATACTGTAGATAAAAAAAGATGATAGTAGTAGTAAAGTGAATGCAAAGTTAGACCAAACAAGACTCTGGAGGTAGTTTTCAATTGCCATTGAAAAGTGACGAGCTTTGAGAAGTAGCTCTGCCTCAAAAGAAGTTGGATATTGAGAAAGTCTTGTACGAGCTGGGGTATAACGTTTCGGAGATTCTTCATCAATAAGCACATGACCAAGTGCTTCTGTTTTAATGGGGATTGAAAGATGAAGCAGAACCAATTTTCAGCTCCGTGCTAGGGGCTAACTAGCATGGTGAGAATAACTTGTTGCAGGCTGAACTATAGCATTCCGAATGAGATAGGTGCTAGTTATATGGGTCACTAAACACGGTAAACCCAAAGGATTAGGGCGATTGCTGAGCTTCTAACCTTGCTGACAGAGGGAAATATCGTAGAACCGAATGTGAAGAGAAAAGAAGAGTGAAGTTGAGTTGACAATTGATGTGAGATTAAAGTTACGGATGCCAAGACACGCCGCGGGCTGCTCTGTCTTTCATCAAACCATTGGTGAGTACGGGGTCCGGAGTATCAATCCTAGATTTAAAGGAAGAAATGAGCGCCCTTTTTCTATTCCTAGGCTCCCTGCTATATAGAAAGCATTAACTTGACAGTCCTATATCACCAAACCCCGAATTCAAAAAGTCATATGTAAAGAAAAAGAAAATACTCTGGGGCAGGTATTGTCGATAATGTTTCTCGACGAGCCCGCGTCCCCTTCTCGGGGATGAGTGTCAGGTACTGCAAACGACTCCCATCGCCATGCAATGAAAATCATCAAATTCATCTAGACTTCCTCTCGACTTCGGTCATTGGTCCCACCGAATAACCACCCTGCTTCTCGGCAATACCTGACTTCTCTCCGCGTTGTCCCGACCTCGGTCGCCCAACAAACCACCGCCGCATCCAACACACAGGCCAGAACACCCTCCATCGCCGCCAGGACTCCCCATCCAATTGCTCCGGCAAGCATGCCCACGACATATGCGTATAAACTGCCACGGAGGGTGTTGTTGCCATCGGAAACTTGAAGCTTTCGGGCACTTGAGACCCAACCTCCGAATCCTAGCGCAAGGGACATGATAAAGCGCGTAGCATGGAGAAGGAGTTTAGCAAGACGGTAGGGAACCAAAGTAGGCGCTTCGTTCCTGGAGTTGTTCGCGAATGAGCGGGGATGGATGGTTGTCGCGGCAGATGAAGGTGCAAGGAAGGTTAGCTGGCTAAGATCTCGGGCGGAGGAAGTCAAAGGTTGCGTGAAGATGGAAGCGTACGTCAGAGTTAGGGAGTTTGTCAAAGCAGCAATTGGCGTAGGAATGATCGAATACGCCGCGAGAGATATCAGATATGATAGGCGCCGGGGTAGAACAATTAAAGGGAGCCGAATGAGGAGAGAGAGTAATGACGAAAGGCAGATTGTTCCAAACATCGTATTAACGGCAAAAGACAGCGCTGCGGGGACTATTTGCCGTGAAGTAATCGATGGAACCGCGAGGCGATGGAAATACCATTGACTAACGGTGGCTGCCGTCACAGAGCGTTGAATTCCGGCAATGATCCCAAGGGACCAGAGGTACACCAAAATATAATAAGCTCCCAACCACCAGCTCTCCGGGTTGATTATGAACGAAGACTTGGTCTTATTCAAATGTCCCCCCAGAAAAACACGAGTGAACATGAGAATCCATAGCCATGTCCAGATAGCGATAACGACTAAGGTCGCAAAACCCAGAATGAGCAAGGGCGAGTTGGCACTTAGGATTCGGCACGAAAATTCGAGGATGCTGATGGCCTTTCCAGTAGAATGGCGGCCTTTGAAAGCAGAGTACACCCAACCCGTTGCCATGATCGCTGGGACCAAAGACCCCCACCGCATCACCTTGTCTTGCACGCTGATGCCATGCCACGAGCCCTTGAAACTTGATACGAATGAGTAAAGGGCAAAGGAGTATAAGATAACCGGGACGGCAATCAGCATTCCGTAAACCAACGGTCGAACGTATGATTTCAAAAGTGCCAGCCACAGCAGGGACACAAAGATCGAGACAACTGTATAAGTCCCTAAGAGGTAAAAAGAGGCGTGAAGTGTAGAATAAATCGTATCCCCCAGTCCAGGTTTACTGGACGGTTCCGATGTATGGAGATAGACCATGAAAGCTGATGCAAAAAGACCAGCCACAGAGAGGAGAAATAAATGACCCCAAAACGTATCATGCATTGGTGGCTCCGATCCATACACTGCTGATGCAATTGCTTCTGACTGTTCGGGGCTCGGGGGTCGAGGATGGTCCAATAATGTTTGTTTATCGGTTTCCTGGGGAATGAAAGACGAACCAGTCCGATAATCATCGTTTGCCAACGGCGACTGTCGAAACTGTTGGATATCCGGAGCACTATCATCGCGGAATTCGGAAGGTACTTCGTTGTCCAGGTTTACCATATCATTCGGTACGGAATCTTCGAGGCGAATATCTACCATTTTATTCTTTCCCTTGCTACTCGCGGATGCTCCGTCGTCGTCTTCATCAGCCTTGTCTTCCTCCTGTTCATGCAGAGTTTCCACCCCTGTCCTCCGTGAAAGACCTCCGCTCGCTTTTCCTCCACGCCATGAGCTTCTTATCCCCCCTCCTTGACCCAAGCCCGCTGAATGTTCTGTGCTATTATTTCCTTCGTCTCCCTCAAGCTCTGAGGACTCTTCCATCTGAATAGCACCAAAGTTTCTCCGCGATCGCTGCAGAGCATAGTAATCTGCAATTTCCCGCTCGTGCTCCTGCTCATCGTCTTCCTCCCGGAATTGGTCAGTGGCACTGTGGAAAAGCGGAGCCTGCTGGGTTGACCCTCGACCGAAGGGGAGCAGATGGGAAGAGCCGGCTTGGTGGTATGGGTTACCTAGGCCACGGTTGAGGTAGGATCTGGAGGCCGGGAAGCGTGACGATGATGGGTTGGGTCGTCTTTGACGATCCCGCCCATTCTGAGTGCTGTCCGGGGAGAAGCTAATGCGCGACTGGGACTGTGCGAGAAAGCGTGACGCATCTAGGTCTTTTGTTGGCTTTCATCCAAAGGATATCAGAGACCAGGGGGATACAGAACTGAAAAGACTCACATTCTGAAAACATGGTGCTGTGGAGTCATTCACAGAGAGGTTGGGCCCAAGGTTTCGTTTGAGAGAGGACCGACCAGAAACCCCAACTACTTCCTCTTGGCCATGAAAATACCCCGAAAGTGTTCAGCAGAGAGAGATAATTAAAACAGCCTGGTTCAAGGTGTGATCAAAAGGTTGGGGACGACAGGCAGCAAAAAGGCATTACATGAGTATGGGATGCTCTGGTGGGCCGGAAGCTCGAAAAGCTTAGGGCAGTATATAGTCTCCGAAACCGACGGAAAGATGCAAAGAGTATATAGGGCAGATCTAGAGCGGCATAAGAGCAAGTGAGAGAGAAGAATCTCTTTGAATTCTCTGTTGACAAAGAACGAGTCGAGGAAGAAAGTGTTTTGTGAGTGGGAGAAACGAGGTTGACGGCGATTGACTGGCTGGTGATCAACTGCCAGAGTGAAGCAAGTGACTCGCGTACGGGACGTGACGGTAAATTACACTTAGCGTGCTGCTTGTTTATGCGGTGAGGACATGCGACTAGCCGCGTTGGGGCTAGCGGGGCACTGGTAAGTCATGTGCTCGTATGACCCATGACTGGATTTGTTACCCGCCGTTACAAGTGATATCATCATGTCCTTCCAGAGAGTCAAAGAGCATGACAAGCAGCGAGATAAAGGGACGCAAAGAGAGCGGCGGAGAGGGAGGAGAGGCCTCGCTTGAGCTCCAGCGTATATCTGCCTAGAAGAAAGGGCAGTCGTCCAGGCAGCAGTTGCACAACGGCTGCAGGATCACCCCGTCTGGCGTCCGACCATCCCTGCAGGCTGGATTTAGTCCTGACGTCCTCGAAGCACCAACGCTTTAGTGAGCAGCAGGCCTGGAAGGATGGCCGGGCTTCACTAAATCTAGGTGCCACACTCCACCCCCACAGCAGCCTGGAGCTATCAGAACCCGCCAAGTCAGGCACCCATCACGCCCCGAACCAGCTGTTGAACTTCTTGAACCATCACCACCATCATCCGGCAAAGCTTGATTTCAACGTACATCAACAGATGATAATAATTGATAATCTCTTCGTCCCGGCAATTTCACAAATCCATTTTCGTCTCGTTTCCATTTATCCCCTGCCCTGAGCGTACAGCTACACTGGTGTCAATTGATGACAGCCACGCTAGCTGTTACCCGACAGACCGACGCCGATAATAACTACCAAACCGCCAGCCGTGTTCATGTCACACCAACCGCCATGGGATTACATCGCAAAGCTCGTCTGCATCGGTGACTCTGGCACCGGTAAATCCAGCGTACGCAGATTTTCCCCCATCTCCCAATTTGTGTCCTCGCGCCAGCTCTAACCGCCATTTCTTGTTCAGCTCACAATCCGCCTCTGTGAAGGCCGATTCACCACCACCCACGACGTTACCATCGGCGTCGAATTCGGCTCCCGAGTCGTCCCCGTAGGTCCTCCCGCCAGTGACGCCCTCGACATATCCTTCGAACACAACACCCAATTTCTCCGAAGCAAATCCCAATCCCAATCCCAACCCGAAGCCACATCCAAACCCTCCAGCCGCCCACCCTCCCCTTCCCCTTCCTCCTCTCTCCACCTCTCCCCGGGCCTCCCCCCACCCCCCAAGCGCCCCACCACCGCCCCCGTCCAGAAGCGCATGAAACTCTCCCTCTGGGACACCGCCGGCCAAGAAACCTACAAGTCCATCACCCGCTCCTATTTCCGCGGCGCGTCCGGCGCCCTCCTCGTCTTTGACATCACCCGCCCATCCACCTTCTCCTCCCTCTCCGCATGGCTGCAGGACCTTCAACAAATCGCCGAGGAAGGCATCGTCGTCGTGCTCGTCGGGAATAAAAGCGATCTCGTCAAGCGTGATCACGCAGAGACCGACGGGGAGGAGGAGGAGGAGGAGGAGGGGAAAGGCTACATCACCCGCGCCCAGGCCGAAGCCTGGTGCAAGGCCAACGGCGTGGTGCGCTATGTCGAAACCAGCGCGAAGTCAGGCGAGAATGTGGAACGAGCGTTTCTGGAGGTGGCGGAGCGGATATATCGCAACATTGAGGCGGGCCGGTATGATCTGAATGATCGCCGGAGCGGGGTGAAGGGGTACGGGAGCACGAGTGGGACGAGGAATGGAAAGGTGCCGAAGACTGTGACCCTGGGGGTTAATGATGCCATGGGGAGAAGGGGGAGTGCGTGGGCGGGAGGCTGTTGTTGATGTTGATGATGAGCGTTGTGATATCCCCGTATCTGGCTTTTTTTTCCTTTTTACAGCTGAATTTGTGGTGATATGGCACCCGGGGACTGCGGGTATAACCTTGCATTCAGCGCAGACATATGATTCTTCACTTGCATTTGGTTCGGAGGGCGGAGCTTTGATTTTTATCATGATTGAGCTTTCGAACTAATACCGCATCATGGGTGTAGTTTCCAGATTTTGACTTATATATTATATATATAACGGCAGAGTAGCATTTCTAATCAAGTTCTATAAGAATGCAAAATTGCTTCCCACAAATATTTTCAATAGTAAAAGCTGCCTCCCTGCCAGCAATAAATAAGGTACATGAAAGTGTCAATTTGAATAACTGAATTGAGACACACCAGGCTGATAACCATTTCAAAGGAAAAATTCATCCCTATTTTCACATACTATCTTACCCGTTTTCCTTTCCAGAGAGAAGAGAAAGAAAGGAACCTCCCCAGTAACTCACAACCCGAGCCCGTAGTTCCCAAGGTAGCATATAATTCATCAACATCAAGTCCCACATCTCAAAGGAGTTGAAGCGATAGGCATAATTAAGACGATTTCGGATTCGCAATGCGCCAAGTGCTGAACCAATTAAGGTGCTGCCACTGCTCGTTTGATCCCACCATACCAAAAACAATGTCCTTGAAAACGACAAAGAGAGAAATGACAGCGGCGTAAAGGATAAAATATACAGCCCATTCAGCCGGTTTGTTGAGTTTCTGAGTGAACCAGTTGACACAGAATCCCATAGTGAGGATTGCAAAGTAGAGTGCTGGATAGTAGTGGTGGACATAAGTAACGCGTGCCATGATGATGAAGGGCAAGTAGTGAAGAACCCATCCAAGGAGCGGATAAAGGCCGGAATAGTGGATATGGTCGATATCAGCTTGGCTGAGCTCGGTATAGCCACGCTGCCAGCGGACAAGGTACCAGGCAAATATCAAGCCAAAGACACCCAAGCTGGCTGTGCTGCACCAGTAGACAAAGGGATTTCCGAGAAGGAAATATTTGACAGTATCGTTGTCCCACGAACACATGCGGAGACCGACGTTGAGGATAGGCCACTGCCACCATTTAGAGGCCAGGTCATCTTGCTTATCTGGGTCTGGGACAAGCGCGTTGTTTGATGTCATCATGGCAACATTCAGATGGATAAAGTCCTTTAAGAATGGCGATTTGTAGGCACCAGGATCACTCTTGGGAACTAAAGAACCGTCAGTATGATGGCTCAGAAGAAACGATAAGAAGTAACATACGTCTTTCATTAACATGAGATTCAACATTCCAATGGGTATGGACGTCATAGGGCTTGCTGTCCTTCGCACAAGTCGTTTCGATTTGCTTGAAACCCCATTGGGGTAAATTGACATTAGCAGCACGGAGGTAGCATCCGAGTGATTGGTGACGGAGACGGAAAGATGTGGTGAGAGTTCGAATTTTGGTCCTATCCCGTGAAGCGACATCATTCACAACTTCCACTACCCAATGGTCTTTGTCGTCGCCAACAGTGGTATTTCCGTAGCAAGAGACCTCCCAGTTCGACTTTGTGATTGGAGCAGGAATGGTATGCGAGTGTAAATTGCGACCAGTTTGGGCATGAATCAAACGAATAATATCCCCGTCGCCAATGAATCTCAGTTCGCCCTCAGGATCATATTCAGGTTGAGTACGGTTAGGGTAGATGAACCAGTCATTATTCGTGTCCTTGTGGTGGTAGCATGTGACTTGCTGTTGAGAAGAGCCAGAAGGATAAGTTTGAACGTGGGAGTGAAGTAGACCACCTCCGTACCCCATGTTTTTGATGGTGACTTTGGATCCAATGGCAAGTTCCAACGGGCTATCCTTTCCCACTGTAGTCCCTCTCAAATTCGCCTGGAAAAGCGAGCTCATCTGTGCATCGCCAGGACCGGAGTTTTCGAGGACGAGGAAATGGATGTAAAAGGAGAACATGTACACCAGTAGTGGTACGACGATAAGCCCTACGACACGAACCACGACATGTTGAGCAAGAACGGTCTAACGACAGGTCAGCAATGAAGGACGTCGGACAATAGGAGGAGCGGCTACCTTTGGCATCTTCAAATCGCCAAACTTGTTCCATAAATCCTCGGCTGTATAAAGGCCAACTAGAGCAGTACAGAACAAGCCCACCATCTTCACACTACAAACAAATCCAATGCTGAGACCGGTCAAGAAAAGCCATGCAAACCATTCCGCAGAGAAGCTCTGGCGCTGGAGCCGATGGAAGCGGGCCCAGCAGAGGACAGTTGTAAAAGTGAAGCATAGAAGCATCGAATCTAAGAGAATGAAACGGGAAATTGTGGCGTAGGAGTTCTCGAAGAGGACCATCAATGTAACCAGCCAAACAGTTGCCCGACGGAAATTAAGCTCGCGAGCGGTGAAATAAGCTAGCGGCACGCATACCACGCCGAAGAATGCGTTGAAGATACGCATGTAGGTATAATTGACCTCTTCGGGATATTTTTCGCCTGACTTGAATTCAAAGGACCCATTATAACCAGCTAGATATCCTGACAGACCAACAAGCATTTTACCCAGCGGAGGATGCACGTCAAAGTAGAATTCGCGTTTGATGTAATGGGAGCCGAACTTGCCAAAACTACAAAGCGAGATATGTTAGCTGGAAGCAATCGATAAATTCGGGAGGCAGGGTAATTGTACTGAGCCTCGTCCCATGTCACGATGTTCGACAGACCAATGCGCCACATCCGGGTAAAAAACGCCAGGGCAGTGAATATCAACGGCGCGATGAGGAATTCCCACTCGTCGAGAACGTCAAGAAAGGATGATTTCTGCCAGTTCCAAACGGTTAGCTTGGACAATGTGGATACGGTCAAACTCGAACAAAGCCTGCTGCGAAGCTCGGTATATCACTCGGAAAAGGCCGCCCTACCTTTGCAGGAGCTTTCTTGCCATCCACCAGTATCTCAGGTATCCCATTCCCAGCGCTGGACTTATCCGAACTAGGAACGTTTCTCCTCCTCACGTCCGCACCGGGAGAGGCACCCGTAGCGAACCCCGTGTCTTTGTTCGCCATGGTGCCAGTGTGTAAAAGGAATCGACACGCGGAGCAATTGGATTAAAACCGGTATCAAATAATCGTCGAAAGGAATGAAATTAGTATAGCGGTCGCATCAGCCGGGAACCGGATCGAACGAGCGAACAATGAACCACGCGGATCATAAAAAAAAAAGGACCAGAAAGCAAAGTTGAAATTATAGGAATGGAAAAATTCCAAACCGCTTCGAGTGGTGGGATTCCGTCAAGCCGAACTAGAAGTAAAAAAGGGAGAAAAGGACAAGTCGTCAACTAACGGGAGTCTTTCTCGATGGAGAGTTGGTCCATGTGAAAAGAACAGGCTAGAAGCGAGACAAAAAGGGGGAGGGATGTTGGTCCGGTTGGGGCCAAATTGCCTCACAGCCCAGTTCCGAATTACAAAAAGAGGATAAGCGAAGGAATCCAAGAGAGAAGAGCAGCAAACAGATACAAATAAGAAAACGGGACTCGAGCTGAAGAATGAGAAGAAGCTCTGGTGAGGGCAGGGAACAGCAATCGGAGTGAAGCCGGGGGTTTCGTTTTGCGTTGTCTTCATGGCCGAAAACAGACAGTCACGTGGGTCCGTGAGGCTGAAGCGGAAAAACAGCGACGAAGAAGCGGACGGCGCATATCAAGCCAATGGACGCAGGATGGAGAGGACTGGCATTGACTGTTTTCAGACAGATGGACGCGGGGGGCAAAGTCCCAGCGTCCCGGATCGAGCGTTGAATAAACAAAACTCCAAGCAGCTCGAGCTTGTCAGAGCTGTATCCATGGTCGTACGCAGCCTAAAACAAAATCTTCAGAGCATGCGGAATCGCCATCTGAAGATAGCCGGAAGTAGCTAACAATAAGCCAGATATTTGGACAGTCTCCCAAAGACAACCCCATTGAACTACCTGATAATGACTTCCTATCTATGCGAATTCACCACGTCTAGGCACTTGTATCCCCCGTCCCAATCACACCCATGCCGATGGCCAGAAAGGAAGTATCATGGCAAAATATAAGAGAACCAAAGGGTGAAAGCATAACATGGGGAAGAAGGCAAAAGAAATTAAAATATGTCAAAGGTTGAAATACCCCTAACTGCCAGGTAGATTGGCAGACTGAAAAAAGAAAGAAACAGAATGTCCCATCTGAAACGCCAATATAGTAATCTAACATTATATCCATCTCTGATATCGGAATCCTGCCCAAAAAAGAAAAAGAAAAGCCTGAGTTATGGATCTTTTCGATGCCATCTATCAACGACACGACTCTTAGGTTAGAGTTGAAACCTCTGCTTTGCAGCGTCTAGGTTCCTCTCTAGAGAATGCCCAAATCTGTTGCTTAATCCAAGTGTTTTAGGTCGCCAGTTGAGTCTCCCAGAAGGCCATGTGAAAGCAAAGCATTGCGTATCAAACCAAGGTAGTTCAACCTTCCTCGTCCTGATCGACTCGGCGATACTCTCCTTGGTCATCGTTCTTCTTTCCTCGCCTTCCACGCCGGACCATGTTAGATATCCATCCTCCAATGCCTTCGCTGCGACCAGATTCCTCGACAGACTTTCCAGTCTTGCCATTGTCGCCGCTAGACGTTGGAGGTTCGATGTTGAGTCCAGGGATGGCGTATTCCGGAGGAACTCGGCCTTCAGTACTACGGCGGATGTCCAGGGATGGTACCGGTGAACCCTGACCCATAAGAGCACTGCGTTCGGCTGGAGTGACGGGAGTGGGCATTGCCGCAGTGGCGTCTCCGAAAAGAACATCCATATCTTCGAGGCGGACACCACTTGTCTCCGGATAGAGGAAGTAAACTAGAATTTGAATTAGACACGGGAATGAAAAGTAGGCTCGAAAAAGTGGTTTACTTACCCACAACGAAGCTGGTTGCACAGAAGAAGGCGTGCATTAAATAAAGGCGCCAGTGAATCAACTCTTGAAGCACAGGGGTAAGCTCGCCGACAAGCCAGTTGAACGCCCAGTTGGCGGCGGTACTCAAACTTGCACCTTTCGCACGGATACTTAGAGGCAAGATCTCAGGAGGATAAAGCCACGGAATGGGTCCCCACGATGCTCCGAACGCGGCATTGTAGATCATCACGAAAATGACTGTCAGGTTCGGGGTGATTCCTGGGATATCGAGGTAGATCCAGTAAGAGATAAAGCTGAGAGAAATGATCATCGCCACGGCACCAGATAAGAGTATCGGGCGCCTTCCCCAGCGGTCCACCAAATACCATGGAGGGACGGTTGAAGCGAGATAGGTCAGTGCGTTTATGCCAGTCATCAAAATTGCTTGTCGACCGGCCCAGCCGGCAGATTCAAATACGAGCGGTGCATAATAAGAAATAACATTGATGCCGTTCAGTTGAGCAAAGGCTTGGGCTGACATCGCGATGAAAACACGTTTATGATAGCGACGGAACATGTCTGCGTAACTTCGTTCCCCTTCTTGGCGCTGAATGAGAACGTCCATCTTGATGTCGCGGTATTCCTGGCGAGCCTTGTCATTGTGGATATCACCCTGCCCGTACAGGTTTGCGATGACAACCATCCCTTCTTCGTCGTGGTCATTATCCAAGAGCCACCTGAGAACAAGTCAGCTATCGTGAAATCACTTGGAACGATGCCGGGAAAAGGGCAGGTTTAATTACCGGGGCGACTCGCAGATAATCAGACTACCAACCCCTAGGAGGGCGCCCATGATGCATTGGAAAAACAACGGCAGGCGCCAGGAATAATGGTTATTAATGAAACTGCAGAAGTAATCTACCCAAACACTAGCGGCATAGCCGCAGATGTTTCCTGTAAATTCAATGCAAGCGAGCTGTCCACGGTTATGGGGCGGCGAGATTTCAGATTGGTAAACGGGAACGATAGTAGAAAGGGCTCCAACCCCAAGACCAGCAACGATACGGCCTACCAACATCATGGGTATGCCCGTGGCAAAGGTCTGGAAAGCACCACCGATGAAGAAGACAATAGATCCGTAGAGGATAGTCCTCCTTCGGCCAATGATGTCACCGACTTTTCCAACGCAAAGCGACGAAATAAAAGCACCGACTTCGAGGATAGCAACCATAGTACCAATCTCCGCCCGCGTCGGTTGGTTGAAGTAGTCCTTAAAGAATGGGCCACTGATCTGGGCGTTAGTTCATGTAGGAAAATCAAGGGATAATGGCTCGACGTACGTGATGATGCCCGACATAACGCCTTGATCATATCCGAATAAGAAGACGCCTAATGATACAAAAACACTAGTGAAATACCTGGGGCACAAGGGTCAGCTCGATCATCAAACCGTCTGTCCAGAAGAATTGGCAGGGGTCATACAAGAGCGGCTTGCCCACCAGCCCGTGCATCTGGGCTGTCCGTCTGCTTCCGGGCGACATGATGGATGCTAGAATTGTTTCAACTCGGGAGGGTTTCCGGGGGGGAGGTTCCGGGATGCAAATAGCTTCCTTCGAGATTCCGCGGGGGCCAAGGTTGTTCCGCTCTTCCTCGTGCTCCGCGTAACGAACTCTCCTCGAACGGGACCTTCTAGCAGCGCCAGTTCGACTAAACGCGTCGTGGTCAAGGGATTTTCGAAGCTGTATCTGCAAGGGGTCCTCCTCGTTGGCAAGTTGTTCTGCTAAGTCCCCCGTGTCGGACCAGACTGAAAAGGTGGATTCTGAAGGGGTTGAAGGTGGTGGAGAGGACGAAGGAGACCTCCGGGCGCCCTGCTTCTCGCGTGAGGAGTCGATAAGCGAGGAGGAAAGTTCTGAGGAGGGCCGGGAATGAGAAGTTATGGACCGGAGGGGAATTGGAGCGGAGGAATCTGGCGGGTTTGAGGAAGAAATGATGGCGGTCGAAGCGGGCTGACCAAAGCAGCCCTACTGAGAAGAGAGATTCGGAAAGGGGGATGCGGAATCACAGGTGACCAGGCGGTGGAGTATCGTGAACGTGCATGGGTGAGGTTTCCCGGAGAAGCACAGAAGAGGAGAAACGCGGCTGCATCCCACAAGGAATGGTCGGTTGACTGGCAAAGGCGTCGGGGGATAGGCTGGGGTTGTGCAGTTGGTGATGGGTGAAGTGGACGTTCTTGGGCCAGTCGTGGTCATGTGTTGAGTTTTAGTGCAGGACCAAATTCTCTCCGCCTGAGCGTCCGGGGATCAACTCCACAGGCGGCGCGGAAGGGGAGGGCTTAGCTGAGATGAACCGGCGAGGATGACGTTGATCGGCTGGTTAGTGAATCTCGCGGGCCATGGATCAAGAGCCTGGGACCTGAGCGGACGGGCAGGGAGAGGGCCAAGGAGCCGTGATAGCTGCTTGCTATAACTACAGACCAGACGCACTTATTTATACCTTCGACAGCGAGCCCCCTTTCAAACAGCTCGCCTTGACTAGTGCTCTGCATCCGACAAAGATCAATCTCGCAGCACAAAGCCGAGCCCGATACGAAGAAATTTTGAATTTTCTGGTCAACTCACTAATTGGGTTGGTTACCTAAGACTTGCCGCACAAAGCATCCAATCGTGACTCCAGCTGCGACCCCATAGCGTGGAGCGGTTTTCGATGACTTGATCAGCAGGTGAAGACTTGGACAACGGCGAGGGTCCGTTTGATTTCATTGTGTGTGGCACGCTTGCTTGCGCTTGCTCTATGCGAGTATGTAACTATGTACAGGACATGGTTGTCGCGAAAAGAAATCTAATCAGTGTACACATGGACACACATCCGTCGAAATACAGCCAAAGAAAAGAAAAAAATGGCTTCGATATCAAATGTCTAACGGTGATGCGCACGTGGACAAATCAACGCTCTAAACGCCATCAGCTGCTATAACCAAAACGGCGACCTTCCAATATTGAATAGCGTCATGTCAAAAGAATGTCGTAACCGTCTTTCTTGATATGAACCGCTTCGGTGGGAAGGCCGTACTTCCGCCGCACCAGCTCGAAAATCACCAGTCCGGTGCTGGTGCTGGGAACTTGACGAAGTGTATTCCACAGGAAACCACGATATAGCCAGGCCCTCCAACCTCCTACCCGCTGTGCTTTCCGTCGGCATCGCTCAAAGGTGTCTTGGTAGGCATTGAAACGAACTCTCATCAAATCTCGGTTTGATTGGTTCTGACTCAACTTGCCATCAAGATGCTCCAACCGTTTGTAATACACACTCTGGAGCAGTCCAAGCGGGTGTAGCACAACCTGTTGTCCGATCGAGGCCGTGACACCCGCAAGCATCAGAAAGCACGGTTCAAGCGCATAATGGGGACGAATGACGGGAATGTCGCCAGGATAGCTTGCAGATGTCGACAACTTCTCCACCACCCGAGGTTGGAGCGAACCATAGTAACGCGTTACGAATGAATAATATCCTTGAGATTTAATCGTCTCAAACAGACAGAAAAATAGGGCCGAGCCGCAACTGTCTTTCAAAAATGATAACGTCCAACCAGAAAATATTCCTCGCATCCCCAGTTCGGATAGTTTGCTCTTCCAATAGTGCCAAGCACTCCGATGCTGGCCATTCAGCAATTCATCTGACCTGAAGCGCGCCTGGATAGCATCCAACGGCGCTGCAATAACTGACTGTATCGTGCCTGCGGCAAAGCCAGCCATAAATGTATCAACAGGCGAAGGCGGAGGGTAAATGCGCTTCGTCGCTACCAAGGTTGGACCATGCAGGTTGCTCAAAATCTGAAGGTACGACGTATAAAGGGCTGCTCCAACGCTATGAGAACCGGGAATGTCAGAGCCCGAAAAGAAGCACACTATGAGCAAAGAGAACATACGTGACATTCGCCATTAACGGCGGTAACACCTGATATGGAATAAAGGTCCAACCATATGTGCGGACTGCGTGGGCCAGCAACCCGGGAGTAGTCGTCTTCCATGACCAACTTCCACCTTCTGCAAGTCGAGGGTTGATTGCTCTCGCTAGCACCTAAGCTTCTCAGTTATGGTTCGATTTGCACAAACATGTAGAGGAGCATACCATATAACTGCGGACACATAACCATTAGCTTTCATCCAAGCTACGTCACATCAAATACATACTCTACACGGGTGCGAAAAAAAGCTTTGACAGGGGCTCTGAAATAGAAAGCTACGGCCTGGGCGCTGATGGCGCGAACGCCAGCAGCGGAAGCTCCAGTAGCCGCATTTGTTCGCGGATTTCGACGCCCAGCTCCTTCGGAATCCGCGTCGGAAGGTATATCCGTTTCGAAAGAGAGCTGTGAAGGGTCATCGGTTGGAAAGGACATAACTTTGTGCCCGAACGAAGGACGAGTGCTCCATCAGCAGTGGCCGGGAGTACAAGAATTCATGAGTACGTAGCGATTCGAGTACAGGGGGAAAAAATGAAGGTGAAGTCTAAAAAGGAATACAAACGCAGCGCTCCCTTAAGCAACTGAGCAACTGAGCATCATGTCGTCGTCGTGTGATTGCGAGCGATGGCCGCTCTCCGCTTTTCAGCCGCCCGAAAATCGATTTTGCCGATTTAATCAAACGTGACAAACATGGCGCTTATATCATCTACCAATTTATTATGTAATGCCATGCAGGCTACACGCTAGCTAGATATGGCTAGACCGTCTGGACGCGTTGAAGCTTTCAATCACGGGCCTTATATGAAGAACGCATCATCCTGCCTATTGAGCTGCAATTATCATTTCCCGCTTCACTAGCCATTGTCTTCGGCATCAATAGTCATTGAATTTGCGCTGTGTTTTCGACCGTCTCCTCATTTAGTCTATATTGAGATTCTTTGGTCTTACACGTTGTTCCAAGGCGTCTCTTGGGCGCGCTGCCCACGATGGGAGAAGAAATCAAGATTGACAAAGCTACATTTTCCAATCGCCTGTCGACACTCTACTCAGCATGGCGGTCAGACAAGCGGTCTGCCAATCCGGTGTTCGGTGGTGCCACCTCCATCGTCATTCTGATGGGTAAGACCGAGGACGTCGCCGCCTTCCAGAAGAATAATGCAATTCATGTGAGTACCGCTAGATCGTCCTCGTTGGAATCTATCATGGAGAGTGCAGCTGACATATTCTAGTTTTGGCTTTTTGGGTATGAATTTCCTGCGACGCTTTGCCTCTTTACCTTGGAAGGGATGTTCGTTGTGACAACCGCAAAGAAAGGTATGACGGATTGCTATATACATTGGCTGGGTGGGTGAGGTTAACATGATTTAGCCAAATTATTGGAGCCCTTGAAAGGTGGAAAAGTCCCTGTGGAGCTTTTGGTATTCTCAAAAGACCCAGAATCGAAAACCAAGGCATTCGACAAGTGTTTGGACTTAATCAAGAACTCAGGTGTAAGTCCATCTCACCGCGACATATTCATAATCCAACGGCAAAAAGACTGAAAGGTTATTTAGAACAAAGTCGGCACCCTACCAAAAGACACATCTTCCGGCCCGTTTGCAGATGAGTGGAAAAGGACCTTCGCAGAAAGCCTCAAGAGCCTTGAGGAAGTGGATATTGGGCCAGCGCTATCGAGCGTCTGCTTTTCCGTAAAAGGACAAGAGGAATTAGTAGGTTATATCTCCTCCCTACTCATACTGTGGAATTCCAACTAAGAGTCGTTTTAGATTTTAATGCGAAATGCCTCACGTGCTTGTAGCGGCCTTATGTCCGAATATTTTGTTGAAGAGATGTCACAGCTTTTAGATGAAGAGAAAAAGATGAGCCACAAAACCCTCGCGGCGAAAATCGATGCTAAAATTGACGACGTCAAATTTTTCAACAAACTCGCCAAACTACCTGCAGGATTTGATCCCCAGCAAATTGACTGGGCCTACGGACCCATCATTCAAAGCGGTGGAACCTATGACCTGAAATTCTCCGCCGCCAGTGATACCCACAACTTGCAAGCTGGCATTATCATTGCTACTTTTGGTATTCGGTATCAAACATATGCGTCTGCGATTGGGCGAACTTTCCTTGTGGACCCTACAAAATCTCAAGAAAACAATTATGGTTTCCTGCTTGCCGTTTATGATACCGTTATGAAGGAGATTCGCGATAGTGCAGTAGCGAAGGATGTTTACAACAAAGCACTCGGCTTAATCAGGGCCAAAAAACCTGATTTGGAAAAACATTTCGTCAAAAATGTTGGTTCTGGTATCGGTATCGAGCTGCGAGACAATAATATGGTGCTCAACGCGAAGAATAACAAGACCCTAAAAAGCGGAATGACTTTATGCATCTCAATCGGATTCACCGACGTTGCGGATCCCGATGCCAAAGAAAAGAAGGATCGACTTTATTCCATGGTCATCACTGATACAGTACGTGTTGGTGAAAGCGGTCCTCACGTCTTCACAAAAGATGCCGGCATTGATTTGGATTCCGTGTCTTTCTACTTTGGCGATGAAGAGGAACAAGAAAAGCCAAAGAAATCTAGAAATGAGCCTCACAGATCCAGTGCCATTGCAAGCAAGAATATAACTAAAACTAAATTGCGGGCGGAACGACCTACACAGAATAATGAGGGTGCAGAAGCGCGCAGACGCGAGCATCAAAGGGAACTGGCTACGAAGAAGACTAGAGAGGGGCTTGAGCGATTTGCAGGCACTACGGGTGACCAAAACGGCGTAGCACAGAAGAACTTCAAGCGCTTCGAGTCATACAAACGAGACAGTCAATTGCCTACTCGAGTCAAGGACTTGGCCATTTATGTTGACCCGAAGGCATCCTCGATCATTGTCCCGATCATGGGTCGCCCGGTTCCCTTTCACATAAATACCATCAAAAACGCAAGCAAAAGTGACGAGGGCGAGTACGCATACCTCCGTATCAATTTCTTATCGCCTGGTCAAGGTGTTGGACGGAAAGATGACCAGCCGTTTGAAGATCCGTCAGCTCACTTTCTACGAAACCTGACGCTGAGGTCTAAAGATAAAGATCGGCTAGGTCAAGTTGCGCAAGACATCACTGAGCTTCGGAAGAATGCCTTGCGAAGGGAACAGGTGAAAAAGGAGATGGAGGACGTGGTTGAGCAAGATAAACTTGTAGAGATTCGAAGTATGCCCTCTTGGTCTTCCTTTCTCCCAATCCACTTTACTAATTCATCACAGATCGTCGTCCTGTCAAGCTACCAGATGTCTATCTTCGGCCGCCGCTGGACGGGAAGCGGGTTCCAGGAGAGGTTGAAATACACCAGAACGGTCTACGTTATCTATCGCCACTACGCAGTGAGCATGTCGACGTCCTATTCAGCAATGTCAAACATTTGTTTTTCCAACCGTGCGCGCATGAAATGATCGTTTTGATTCACGTCCATCTAAAAACCCCAATCATGATTGGAAAACGCAAGACCAGGGATGTTCAATTCTATCGTGAAGCCACGGAAATGCAGTTCGACGAAACAGGAAATCGAAGACGAAAGCATCGATATGGAGACGAAGAAGAGTTTGAAGCCGAACAAGAAGAAAGAAGACGCAGAGCCGCTTTGGACCGAGAGTTCAAGGCCTTTGCTGAGAAAATCTCAGATGCCGGAAAGGATGAAGGTGTCGACGTCGATATCCCGTTCAGAGAAATCGGTTTTACCGGCGTGCCCAACCGATCGAATGTTCTGATACAACCAACAACTGATGCCGTTGTTCAATTGACTGAACCACCCTTCCTAGTCATCACGCTCAACGAAATCGAAGTGGCACATCTGGAACGAGTTCAAGTAAGCACTGATTTCTCTCACAGTATTTGAACGCAGAATCTAACCCTGAGTACAGTTTGGCCTGAAAAACTTCGATCTCGTATTTGTGTTCAAGGACTTCCATCGACCACCGGTTCATATCAACACCATTCCCGTCGAAAATCTAGAAGGCGTCAAAGACTGGCTCGACTCCGTCGACATCTCCTTCACCGAAGGGCCGCTCAATCTTAACTGGAGCGCCATCATGAAGACCGTCACAAGCGACCCGCATGGATTTTTCCGTGACGGTGGCTGGTCGTTCTTGGCCACTGAATCGGACTCTGAAGAGGAGGAGGAGGAAGAAGAATCCGCATTTGAGATAGATGACTCAGACTTGGATGAATCAGAAGAAAGTTCAGAGGAGGATAGTGAGTTTGACGATGATGCTAGTGCTTCGGCTAGTGAGGGTATCAGCGGCGATGACGACGATGATGGCGAAGATTGGGATGAACTGGAAAAGAAGGCGAAGAAGAAAGATGCCGAGAATAAACTGGATGAGAGAGATTCTGGGAAGAAGCGCAAACGTTGAGTTTGTTGCCTCCCTGGGACTTATCTCCCGTTTGGCTTCGGCCACTGAGCCTACAGCGCCGTTGGGCCCTCTTCTCTTCTTGGATCATTGATATTGTTCTTGATTCATATTGCCTCCTTCTCCAATTCACACTGTTTATGCCGCATGTATTTTATCCTCTGTTCTGCGTTAATTTCTCAATTATTCTAAGGGGGCATTTCTCGCTAACGATGTCTCCGTTTCTATATCTTCACTTTTCCCCCTTGCACCGTTCATTGCGACGGGCTCATTTGGAAGGCAAATAAAGCATGGGAATAGCAGAAAAGTGGAATTGGATCATGCATGTATGGAATACTTAGGTAATGCTTGGAAATCGAGTGTCGTGGTTACATATCCCAGGGTTTCGCAGTCGGGAGTTGAATAGAAGCCGTTTTTCGAGAAACGCGAAGCGACATCGTGTTTTAATAGTTCCTGCTCGAAGAGCCGTATGTCTTGAATAGTTGGTCTAGGAGACCCGCATCTCATCGGCTTTCAGGGGTATCGATGCTCTCGAAGCCGCCCGTCGTAGAAGTCATACATGGAGCCAAAAGGTTGAGATGCGTCGGAACGCGGTGCGGATCTCAACATGCAGATAAGTTCTCGCAGCAAGTTCGTGAATGATCAAGATAGCCTGCACATGCCATGCACATACCCTCTTCTCCATCCATCCAAACTACTGCAAAGAAACCCAAATGGGCTCCACTGGAAGGGTTCCATATCTGTCGTCAACCGGGGCTGCTTGGATCCCTGCCTGTAAGCAACTTACATATCAGCTATACGAGTTTCCAAGCAACAGCCATCACCCTTGTTATCTGGAGTGATCTGGTGCTCGCTACTCTCTTCCCCGGAGAAAGGTGAGGAGAATCACTGGTTCTTGTTTGCTGGATTTAAATTAACTCCCCAAGTCCCAAGCTCGAGATGCAAAGACTTGACTTGGAACTACTTAGCTAGTTAACTGGCCATCTCGCCAAGGGGGAAGAGATGCGACTCACATGTCTCGTTAGTTCTCCGTGGAATTCCTTCTGTGCCGAACAAGACACTCGAGAAAAGCAGTTGCCTTCGCAGTAATCCGTCAGTCCTCTCGATGCCGCACCCATGGACCAGGCATCAAGAAATCCCTGAACTCATCAACTCGACCGGGGAAGTTGAATCGAGCAACAAAAAATGCCCCTGATATCGGGAGGGGTGAGGGAAGGAGGCATACAAGCAGCAAGGTCCAGGGATTCTCTCCAACCCGTCCCCTTGTCTCTTCATCCCTCGGGTGGTATCCCTTCGAGCCCCTTCCTGGGCACTGGGAAAGAGGAGAATTTCTGCGTGGAGAAAGGGGGCCCGCCCCATGAGTTTATGGCGCTTATTTTGGAGATTTATGGAACGCCCTGTCCTTTTGCTTATCTTGACGAGTTCAAAATACCGTGCCCAAGCCACTTAGCAATCCGTGTGCAGAAACATCTCTTGTCGGAAGAGACCTTTTTTGGACTATGTTTCAAAGAGCCTTTGGGAATTGGGAAAGTCTTTCTCGCCGATTCCTGTACGGTCTTTTAATTTCCCATTTTATTACTTCGTTTATATCAGCGCTGTGAAGGGACACAGGCGGTCATTTGGCAGGATGCAAAGTCTATATCCCGACCCGAATATTGGGGAAACGAAGATCATAGAAGCAGGACAATGATCGGGATATTCTACTCCAGGATGTGCCCGTGGATCGTGGTGATATTCGAAAGATCTACCTTGACTCCCAAAGAAATTAAGGTATAAATGAAACCGCATTGATTCGGTACGCCTGCGCCAGGGCCAGATATATCGGTTAATTAAAGAAATGTAGCATTGTATACAAATGTCCAAACTTAACACAAGGCAAACAGACAACAAATGCTCATGGGTCCAGTAAATTCCGTAAAACGCCCAAGTCAAACCGCCTCAAACCAGCATGAAATACCCAAGAAGTTACAATCATCAAAGAAAGACTGAGCGTAAAGTTTTACATCATATCAAAAGGAAGTGGAACAAAGTGATTTTCATCGAGATCTCACCAATTTAGTCATTGAACCTAGCCTCACGTCCTGTTGCCACTGCGGTAGAAGGCTGCTCATTATTCCAAGTGAGATATCTATGATCTCCAAGTTTTCTGGGTTCAAAAAATAGTCGGTTAATATCGTAACTCAGCTGGTATCAGTTCTGTACTGGTCTGGGCATACCTTGGCTTGATGAGATGTGCAAGAGTAAATAGCGCACCCAGCACAATACAGAGTCCACCCACAACCACATATGCAATTCCCATGAACGGGTTTTTCCCGCCCATCACTGTAGTGGTTGTGAGAACGATTGATTTTGTTCCATCATACTTTTCAACACGGAAATCTGCAAGTGCGAATTAGCAAAAATCAGGGGAAGCTGAATTGAGGTCAAATCAGACGTACTATCCAGAATGTCAATACGGTAGCTACCAGCAGCCATAGTTCTATTATCATCTCGTCTTGCCATCTTGCTAAAGGTTGGCAAGCCAGCAGTTCTCATCCATACCTGGAATTCCTCCCAAGTTTGTAAATTTGGCGGCGGATAATCCTTTGTGTAGCCATCGGGGTACAATTCTTTCCAGTTCGGGGGCGGCACGACTTGATCGAAATTGTATTCGGTAGGCCTGTATAATTCGCGATCCGATGCCCAAGATATTCCTTCATTTGTCATATGAAATGTTTCGGTTTCATTACTACCCTGGTTACCGCCAACTTTCTCCGGGCTGGAAATCGTATCATTAAAGAGGGAATTGGCAATCAACCCGCAAGGATAATATGCCTTTCCTTCAGGATTCAGTCGGAGTGGATCGCAAGAGCTAGATCCGATGGTGC